>NC_141992.1:162012473-162357473 GCF_049901715.1 Pseudonaja textilis | reverse complement strand
GTTAGGCTCTCATTGATACAATTATGATTTATTTCATGTATCTTAGGAATTATGATTCATTGACAGTCTATTTACACATAACAGTACACTGTAAAACCAAAAGCAATGAAAATAGGAAATTTACACATTATTGATTAACAACTTGGTAGTATGTTATGAGACAAGTTGTTTACTTGGTTTTTATATCTTTTCAACCTGATAAATTAACCCTGAACTACAATTAAAACATGGTATGTTTAACAACTTCATTAATCTAATGCCAAGCTCTGGAGCTCCATCTGTGGGGCTACAGCAAAAGGCCCTTTTATTGGAACACTTGATTAGCCATTATCTCTTCTACAAAATTGCTTTATTATTATAGCATTATTAAATTTCAAAATTGTTCATGTTAACAGCCCAAAAAGTGGGATATCAGAAGTACTAATTTAATTTTCTCACAATGAAAGAACGTACAAAAAGATAATTAGATAAAATTATAAGTAGGTATTTTCTGTATCGTAGGCTTAGAATAGAAGAATAACTTTATTGTCACTTTGAATCAGAGGTGGTGTTCAGCTGGTTCATACCTAACTGGGAGAACCAGTAGTGCTAAATTGGCATGGGTAGCGACCAGGTAGCGATTTCTGGCTGGCCATGCTCCTGAACTGGTTCCCAGTTGCGGCTTGCTCGCTTGCCCTGCCCAACACTCGCCCCACCCAGTCACTCCTCACTCCTCATGGCTTAACTTGCCTTCCTATATGGTGCCTGGCCCTATGCCCCAACTGAGCAGCTCTGATCTTCCTGCTGAAAGGTAAACCTGTGAGTCATGCTACCCCCCCCCATCCCCTGAGCTTGCCTCCCTTCCCCCATCCCTGAGCTTGCCAAGGGCCCCCACTGTTCCCAGGCTCACTTGTATCGCTTTGTTGCTGGCGCAGCCTAGCTAGCTGTTCCCCCCATCCCTGGGCTCATCTGGTGGGACCAGGAGGGTGGATGTCCCGGGCTGCACATGTGAGCAATTTGCTGCGGCCGTGCCTTTCTTCGTTTCTCCCTGGGAGAAGGAGGATGTGGCAATGGAGGCCGGAGCAGCAGCACCTCTTGTTTTTTTCCTTCTCCCAGGGGATGCACAGCTTCCAGCCTGGCCTGGCCAGTGGTTGGGTGGGTGGGTGGGCAACCCTTGAGGGACATCTTTACTGTGCTGGGGCTGAAAGGGGTGGCAGAGGTGCCCAACTCTGGTATTTCTGCCCACCCTGCCCTCCCGGAATACCACCGCTGTGGACGTTCACTTATTTCCTTTTATCCCCCGGGACCACTGCCACCCACAGCCTCCTTCTCCCCTGGGGAAAGGAAGAAAGGCACAGACGCAGCATGCTCAAGCCTCCATTCATTCCATGGAGATGAAGCTGCCACCCCTTTTCCAGAGCAGCCCCATCCCTGAAAGAGCTTCTCTGAGGGATTCAGCAGCCACTCCGACCTTCCCCCAGGATTTAGAGACTGGGATCCTGTGGGGGCCTTTGCAGCTGGATGGCATTATGAAAAGAACATGGATTTTTCTGTACGTTAATTGTGGGGAATTGAGAAATTCCGGGGGAGGCAGTTGATTGGTGGCAGAACACCAGGTCGAAGGAGCAATGCGGATGAAGGTTTATGTTTATATTACTGGAAATATATAGGGTACCGTGCATATCCTATATTTGCTTCTTCGTGTACATTTTCAGCCAGTCTATGCATTTAATAGTTAAACAATAAAACAGGTAGTCAGTGAATGGCAATAACTAAGTTAAATCTAAATGAATAAGAACAAGTATTTTCTTAGTCATCTTCACATTCTGTTTAGAGGGAAAGGCCATGTACCATCGGCTTTTTTGGTTTTTCCATATCAGCTTTGAATGCATATGGTCCCATTCCATAATCACCATGGGACAGCTGAGCTGATTTCTTGTTGCAAGTCCAGATTTTGATTTAAAATCAATAAAATTTGGTAGCAGGCCATTTTTCTACTGTTGAGAATTCTTGCCCCTTGCCTGCTAAACTTTCCCTTTCACCATATTTATAAGCCATTTAACTGTGTGTCTGCATTTTACCAGCCTTCTGAGAATAGTTATATTTTATTTAGGGGTGCCTAAATCTCCAGGACTGTAAGTATTATATTGGATCTTATGTTTTTCCTTACTTAGCACAATGGTTACCTGTTTCACCTATAAACAATTATTGGGTAATAACACATGTTTGCATTCTACTAGGTCAATTCTTGAGTTGTAACCATGACACTCATCATACATTTTTGGAATCTGCTTTGAAGAATTAAGGACTCTCTGGAGCAGATGTGGGTTGAAAAATGATTTCAAGCAGGGCTGTCAAACTCATGTTGTCATGATGACATCACATGACTTATCAGGACTTTTTCCCCCTTCACTAATGTGCATGGCCAGCGTGAGATGCATCCGGCCCTTGGGCTGGGAGTTTGACACCCTTGAAGGAGTAGAAAAGCAATATCATAAGCAGAAGTCCCCTCACGCAAACTTCTTTTTTAGTATTACCTAATTATATAATTCATGTGTGAATAAAAGAGAACAGAGCAGCACAATTATTCCTAGTCTCCAATGTTGTAGATGCAATTGAATTTATTAATCCAAATTTACACTTTCTGCTGCTGAATTGAGAGCATGGGTTGTTCACCACTTCTTTAGCACATAAATGGATAGTGTTATCCTTCATGCATTTTCAGGTCATTGCAAGTGTATCTTTGAACCATGTTTTCAAGCCCAATTTGGAACAATATTCTGTCCAAGTAGATAATCTGTACTATATCCTTCTGATCTAGTGACAGCCCCAGTTTTTATTAACTATAGAATCTAGCATACTCACTTCACTCTCCTCCTCCAAGTCTCTACCTTCAGTAGCTATTTTATTCCTATATATTTCACTAATTGGCAGCTGCCATTTTTAATATCTATTATTTATTATCTATTTATTATCGGTCAGTAATGGCCCAATAAGACAATAAAATTTCTTCATCCTATATTTTCCCACTGTGTAGAAAGTTCTTTCTCCTTACAATTCTCAGTGGCATGCTTTCTGGTGATGCAATACTTTTTGCTTTTCACTCCATGGAAAATTGCTGTCTCCCACCCCAAATATTAAAGAGGACAATTAAGTTTTAAGGTGGGATTGGACAAATTTGCATGGAGTGAAAAGCAAAAAGAGTGTGCATCATCAGAAAGAATGCTCACTGAGAATTGCAAGGAGGAAGAACTTTCTATGGAGTGGAAAAGATTGATGAAAGATTTGGTGTGTGAAATCATAATATTTTAACAAATGCTTCTTGGCTTCTGCAAAACTCAATTATCAATTTTTCTTTGCAGAAAAGTCACCAAGGAATGGTGTAATGTAAGAATAAAGAAACAACCTTTTCCTTCTGCTTTGGTAAGTGTAGCAACAGAGCAGCAGTGCTACAACAAGAGGAAAGAAAAGATCTGCCTTGGTATCAAAGGTGGGAATGTGGGAAGAGAGTGGGAAGGCATCAGTGGTGGGATTCAATTTTTTTTACTACCGGTTCTGTGGGCGTGGCAGTGGAAGGATACTGTAAAATCACCAGTCAGAGGTGGTATTTGGATGCCTTCCAGAGATGATATTCAGCAGGTTCTGACCAGTTCTGCAGAACTGGTAGCGGAAATTTTGGGTAGTTCGGAGAACCAGTAGTGAAAATTTTGAGTAGTTCAGAATGTCACCTCTGACTGGCCCCGCCCCCTCTATTCTCTGCCTCCTGAGTCCCAGCTGATCAGCTGGGTCTTTTATTGCCCTGCACAGGAGAACAGAGCTGGAAAGCAGGTTAGTGGGGTGGGGAGGGAATGGAGATTTTGTAGTAGCTTTCCCCTGCCATGCCCACCAAGCCACACCCACCAAGCCACACCACACCCACCAAGCCACGCCCACAGAACCGGTAGTAAAAAAATTTGAATCCCACCACTGAAGGCATCCATATGTGCAAACGTATGGGAAAGCAAAGGAAGGCAATGGGGATCAGTAAGAAGGAAAGACTCCCTAGAAGGGAAACACAGACAACCCAGTAAGGCATAATTTTCCTTCACAGGTGGGAAACAGGGAAATAGAAGAAGCAAAACAACCAATCAGGGTCTTTGGTGGCCATAGTCTTTCCTATTGAACTTTAGCACCAACTTAACTATTGTTAAAGCATTTTATGTGGCTTACAATGTTTAAAGTTGGCTACTGAAACAGCCAGGAACAGTATGAGAAAGAAACGGTTTAAGAGGACAGAATTGCTTTCACTGTCCTTAAAAGAGCACTGGATGAGCTTGTATTCACTGGGGGCTCTCTGGGCTCCAAGTCATGTGAAGACTCTGCAGTTCAGCTTCACTTACATATGGATACCCACCTGTATGGTCAAGGTACAGAAATTTAGGGGTGGGCTTAGAATAGGCAATCTTGTTTTCATTGGCATATTTCTCTTTTCTCTTTCTGCATTCTGCCATACAATAAGTTATGTATTTCTGAACATGATCTTAAAACAAACTATATATTTTTAAAAGTTTTGGTGGACGAAATGTATTTTTTTTCAGGTGGAACTTGGAAGTAATCATATATAAAACCCTCATTTATGGGGGGTGGGAAGTGTGCAATTTAGGCTTTTTATATGTTTGTTTTCTTTCCACTTCTCATTACAATAAAGAAAAAAAGTAATTATTTTGCCTACCTGTTTCACCTAAAGGTCTCAAAACTCAGAAAACAATACATGAAAACTAATATTAAAAACAGTTAATAATAAAAAAGGTTATAGTATGATTCTTACATTTGGTGACCTAACAAAAGAAGTTTGAATTATAATGTCTAGCCATACGAGTACATTTTGTCTGAAATTATTTTATTTTTATAGAGCCTTATTAGATTGGGTCATTTTTTTTATTGAACAGATTGTTGAAGATGTGGATACCATGAGTGCCTTTATTATTCTGTCTGTGTGATGTCTTATTAGAATTAAAATATTAGGCCATACTTTCAGAAGTAATTTCATTACAGCGATGCTGGGAAAAGTTGACCATAGGTAGAACCTTATCCACCCATTAAACACATTAAATGAAGGTCATTCAGTATTTCCTAAATCAGACAGATGCAGTGACTCCACTAAGAACGTTTAGAATTGGCTATCAAAAGCATGAATAGAAGAGATGATTCCACCAGACTGTCAATTATTTGCAAGCCTGCACTCACAAACAAAAAAATCTCCACACCACAAGCCAGGCAAACACCTGGGCACAAACAGATCCCCCCTGATACCTCCAGCTCAAACACACCCCAACCAGGCAGCCAGATGAAACCTAGCTTCCTAATAAATGATAGCCATCCATTTACTTGGAGCCAAGCCACACTAAAAGCCTCCAATACAGGAAACACAATGTTGCCAGCCAATCAAGACAAAAAAGCCATAAAACAGACAGAAGATATTAGAAACACCAATCAAGCAGAACACAGCAAACTCCAAGACCAATAAACACAAACCAAGACTCCCAACCAATCAGGATGAAGGAAAAACCATTCTGGCACAGCAGTTGGCTAGCCCCAAATTTAAAACTGAAACGGCTGTGAAAGTCTGACTTACAGACGAACACAATACAGAAGCCTGATGATGGCAGATGAGATTCTGCTGAAATGTTGCTACAACTTTAAAAGCACAACTTAGTCATATATTTAATTGGTTTTACTTGTATTAACATACCTACAAATTGGTGACAAGGTTTAGCATAGAGGCTGTCTAGGTTTAGCACCTAGGAAGAATTGGTTAATACTGAGAAAAAATGAAAATTAATACTTGGGTAGAACATTTTTCCCCAGGAAATCCAGGGCTGCCAGTAAAATTGTAGAATAAAATAATATCCAAAGAAGATGATGGCAAATTTACATATGTTTGTGAACAAAATGATATGAATATGTCCATGTATTCATCACTAATCAAGCCTAATTTAAAGAAAGCTTTACTTAAACCTTCCCCTAACTTTGGGGAGCCTCTAAGCTATATGAAACTTCAAAGGTCACATGCATCCCTAGAGTTGTATAAACAATGCATATTATTTAGGGCATATTTAGGACATATTTCAGAGCTTTTATCTTATAAGAGAGGTTTATAGCAATACATTATCCTATTACAGATAGTTCTCAGTTAACAACTACTCATTCATGGCAAGGTGCTCAAAGAAGGGAACTTCTGACAGGTCTTATAGTTGCAGCTATTGCTGCTTCCCCTGTGTTGTGTAATTATGATTCAGATGCTTGGCGAGTGGCCTGCAATTGTAATGTTGCACAATTATAATGAGAACACCATTTGCAACTTTCACTGCTAGTTTCTGATGAGCAAAATCAATAGAGAATCTGGCAAAAGGTTGCAAATAGTAATCACATGATCATGGGACATTGTGACCATGTTGGATTCACTTAGAGACAGAAACTTAGATTGCTGTAATAAATTGGTGTGGTCATATGATATCATGTTTTACAGCACACTGCTTAGTTATGAACTTCCCAGTCCCAATTATCATTGGTAAGTGAGGACTATCTATATATTAAAAGGAAGGAGGCAATGAATTTGTCCAGGCATTTGCCAAGAGTCAACATTGATTCAAATGCACACAAAAAAAGTACTAAAAGCATGATGTAATTAGCCTGATATTTCATAAACAAGCAAAAGGAAAGGCAAAGCAACTTAATTATATTCTTTTTTTACGAGTGATAAGATCATATAGCTTCACAAAGCAGCTGTGGACTGGTTCTTTCCAGAATGAAGCATCCCTAGTTGGGATTATAATTAAGGAAAGAGATGATTGTAATTCTAATATTAGCAGTGGAACTTTCTCAGAATGAGAATAGGCACTGCTTGATTCAGTCCTGGATCCCTTACTCTTCTTATTTTTATTTTTCTTCTTTACTCTTATTTTTAGTAATGACTTAGATGAAGAACAAAGGAAATTATATCCAAATCATTCAAATTGGAATAAACTGCAGAATTGCAAATGACTCAAAACTGGAGTAGCTAATACCCTAGAAAATAGAAATAGAATTCATAATGAACTTGATAAGTTCAATAAAAGTCTTGAAAATAACAGGTTAAAATTTAAAAGAGACAAATAAAAAGTTATATATTGGGGGGGAAAGGTCAAATGTGCAGACACCAATAGGGATTTATGGACTGAGAGCAGTAGATCTGAAAAAAATTTAACAATTGGTTATAAATTAAATAAATTATTGGATGTAATACACCAACTTTACACTGTATTATCACTCCATTTTATTCCTGTGTACAAGTTAGGGAATTATCTTTTATGAATATTTTAAAGAAATTGGTTCCAAAAGGTAGTGAAATTTGTCACAGGAAATTAAATCCTTTAAAAGAAATTCACCTTGGGAAAAAAAAAGAATAAGAAATAACTTGATAGATTCTCTGAATACCTGAAAATACCTTTCATATATTTGATAGATTCTCTGAATACCAGAAAATACCTGTCACATAAAAGAAGGCCTGTCTTCTATTATCCCAAAATACAAGACATAGAATGATGGCTTTACGTTACAGGAAGATATCTTTCTGTTGAATGTTATGAAAAAAAATCCTGATACTAAAAGCAACTGACAATAGAATACAGTGAGCTGGAAACCTCCTTCCATTGGATGTCTTGAAGCAAAGGCTGGGAATGTATCTCTTGTGGATCTGTTAATATGGATTCCTGCACAGATCAGAGGTTCACTTAAATGAACCCTTACAATTCTATGATTTTATGCAACAGCAGTTGGCAAGTTGCATCACTTTTAAAAACTTGCCAATTATGCTTCCATGGAATGGATTATTAACTGTTTGGCCACAGAATGAGACCTTCCCAATGGTGAGTTTAATAACATCTGCTCTAAAGTGCTAGGTTGTGCAGCTGCTTGGTAATAATATAACAGCAGTTCTCTGAACAAAATATTAACTCTATTAATGCCATTCTTTAATTTAAAGTATTTATCATTTCTCTCAGTGGGACGAGCTAGCTAATTTCAAGGTTCATATAATGAAATGTACTCTCATTTCAAAACCTGCTAAGAGTCTTCAAGGTTCAAAGAACTGTTTAACTGATTATGCAACCTTTCAGGAATAAACTGCTAGTAGAAATTTAGTCCAACTGATTAAGAATCACTAAGGCAAAATATGAAATCTAGGTTTGTATGCATGATATTACCTAAAATTTATGATCTTGGTACATGGTACAAAAAGTATAAATTATAGGGAATAACGAAGTATTTTGTGTAGATAAAATGCATCATTTGTAATTTTGCCTATATAGTTTACCTTAACATAATATGAAAACTATATTTTTAGTAGTATACTTTAACAACCTAGTTTTGTTTTGTGTGCAATACTTAAATACTTTTTCAATAAGTCATTCCAACTAATAATTGTGGATGTCAGCCATGACAGAATGGAGCAGGTAAATATTGTTTGCCATCCTATCATGGAATCACCTATGGATGCGTGCTTAATTTTGGGAAACAGTTGAGAATAAGGTTTTCACATATATACAGAGATTCTCATGGACGAAGTGGAGAGGAAACTGCAACAGGTTAAGATGCTAGCAGAAAAGGAGCTGTGGTTTGAGGAAGAGAAAATCAGCAAGACATTTAGACAGTGAAAGCTGCTGAAAAAGTATCAGTGAAAGATCACTGAATACCACCAGTTTCTAGATAATGGAAGATGAGGGAAGATAGCACAGCAGAGATCATGTCTATCTCTGCACATAGATGGAGAATGAAAGATCAATGTTGCTCACACACGTAGAGTTTCCAACTAGGCTCTTGATTAACTATACAGGAATTTCAGTATTGCTATCTATACACTACTGAATTAGGCACATGAACTTCAAAAAAAGCAATACTGCAGACAGGAAAATAATCAATCACTGACCAGCAGAGCAATAACAGTGAAAATATATTTTACTATTTATACTAGCCTCTAACATTTATTATGGTTACATCAGAGCTGCAGAGAGGAGTGATTTACAAGATTCAGTAATTTGCACATCATCTTGTATAGGTATTGACATTTTTTTTCAAAAGCTAGAGGCCATTGCTTTATTCCCTATTTGTTGACAAAAATGCAATCACTTCTGCAGTTGTAAGCAATTCATTTATTATGTTTAACCTGTATTGGTGCTTTCCTAGACCATTGGTCTATTGCCATTCCTTCCTCATATTCTAGTAAAGCCTGTTCCTGAATATTTCCTAACTCTAGAAATGTACGTCATATTCCAGAATCCTGTTTATAAAGGGATTCAGTTGATAATTTCCTTTAATTTTATGTTAATCTTTTAGGAAGTTAGGTGATTATTGAGTACATTACTTGTACATTTTCTTATGATTGATATTTTAAAAAAAACTAGCATTTTCTTCTAATGTTTAATATTTCTTTAATCTAATTTCTAATTGAGATTTATTTGCTTCTTTTTTTCTTGCTTGACATTGAAAGTCTGTGTTATAGTGACTGATTAACTTGGTTTCATTGACTATCATGATACCTTATTCTGGAACTTACTATTTTTCTGTCTGAAATTTGGAAAATATATATTGCTTCAGTGTTCACATGTCTTCACGTAGCTCGTCAGACTCCCTCTCGCATAGGTGAAGTGTACAGAATGTATCCCTTACACTGATCTTATATTTGATTTAATATTCTCCAAGTCATGTCTTTTTGCTTTTTGGCATACCTAGTTTTTCCATTTTAAAATATAACCCATATATTTCACAACAATTAATTAACTATTCCATAATCTAGACTTGGAAAAGTCCTTGTTTATTGTATGATATGTTTTTATTTTCTCTTTCCTGTGATGTGGTCTGTTAGACTCTGATATGGTGTATCTGAATATAATCAGTGGTGTTTTATATATTATTAAGCGGATATTAGCAGTGGACAACGACAAAACTCCATAAAACATTATTAACCTATCTTCAGCTTTTTGGTATTTCCAGTTCTAAATTTCCTCATTTCTCCAACTTTTGTTTTCAGTCTCCATTTAACAGCCTCTTTTGCAATTTACCATAAAATTGATTGTTATCTTCTACCAAAATATCAATATCATCGTATAACACCAAACTTTGATGCATAGACATTAATTATAATACTGTTTGTATCTATATTAGCAATGTTTATTTTGAATACCATTGTTGCTTCATTCTTTCATATAGATTCCTCTCCCAAAAACCTTCTGAATCTACCCATCCCTCACTCTGTTTCCTGGGTGTACTGGCCTGGTATTTACTTTTGTCACAACTTACATTGCAGTGGTATATTATGAGAGAGATAGGATCCCAGAGTCTAAACAACTTACTGTAAGGTACAAAGAAAAAAAAGATAAATTCTATAGAACCATATTCTAGGCCTCAAATGAGACATGTGATTAGGGAAATCAACCCGCATTCTTTGGAGATGTATCAGTGTCACAAGTTGTTAAATTACCTTTTTTTTTTTAAAAAAGGAAAACAAAGTAATCATTGCTTTAAGTAATCATTCAGTGGCAAAATAAAAAAAAAGTGGAAGAGCTGCTTAAAATACAGAATCAATTTTAAACACATATCCAAAAGGTGTTTAAAAAAAAGTAAAAGAATATATAGGATTTTTGGAAGATCGAGTAGATGGTGATCTGTCCCCAATTTAGAAAAAAATATGCTAGAAAAAGATTTCAAGTTATATAAAAGCAATATTGATCATATATAGTAGAAATAGAGGTGGTATTCAGCAGGTTCTGACCAGTTCTGGAAAACCGGTAGCAGAAGTTTTGAGTAGTTCGGAGAACTGGCAAATACCACCTCTGACTGGCTCCACTCCCATCTATTCTCTGCCTCCTGAGTCCCAGCTGATCGGCTGGGACTTCTTTTGTTGCCCTACACAGGAGAACGGAGCTGGAAAGCAGGTTAGTGGGGTGGGGGAGAATGGAATTTTTCCTCCAGGAGTGAGGAGGGAATGTAGATTTTACAGTATCTTTCCCCTGCCACACCCATCAAGCCACACCCACAGAACCAGTAGTAAAAAAATTTGAATCCCACCACTGAGTAGAAAGGATATAGATAAAACAATAAATTACAAATACATGGACAAATATCATCTAACCTTATTAATTGTGACTGTTCTAACTAAAATTGTTATCTATGCTTTAGATAACAATTTTACAGATACCTGAAGTAAAATGACCTTGCTTGACTTTATAGAGTTTTTCCTGCTTCTTGTAATTGATTTCCTTTATATGAGAAACTGAAGAGATTTCTTTCTCTCTTTCCAGCCTCAGACTATTTTTTTCCCCTTCATGACTCCCATAATTCAGACACTTACATAATTGTAAAATACAAAAGACCATTTTTCCCTCCTTTAGAAGGGAAGAGCTGTGATGAACTCCTTTGGCTCTGTCGTCAGGTCTATGCATCAGAGATAAACATTTAAGACAGAAAGGCTGGAAGTATCTGTTAGTTGTGACTGCTGGGTAGCATCACAACAACCCCAAATGTCAAATCTTATGTCTCACCTATATTCATAGATGAGAAGACAAGGTTTCAGAATTCAAAATATTCAAACAAGAACAAAACCAGATTCAAAAGGGTTAATAGCACTGTTTTCCAGTCCTTGGCAGACTTCCCGGAATCTGTCAGGCTATTCAGAATTGTCCATAAATCACAAAGGCCACTCCAAATGTATTCTTTCAACTCATCAAACACTTTGCTTCCAAGCAAAGTCTGAGAGTCAGCACACCTCCTTAAATCACCTGGATAGGCGTGTCAGTCTCTCCAATCAATGTCTGGCCTGACGCCTCCCTTCAGATTGATGTTTCCTAGTTCTCCTAGTTCTGGCGTCAATCCAAGATCTGTCAGTTTCCTCGCTGGAAACTTCTGTCTCATTTTGTGGATCATTTGCTGGCATGAACGAAGTCGAAGGTTCTGGGGAGGATTGTCTCTGTGACAGTCTCTCATCCTCCTGGCTCACATCTGTGTCCTCTGATAATTCAGACTCCACATTCACATCAGGCTCCAACCTTCCATCTTCAGAGTCATCAGAGTCAAAACTCCCAGCAGGATCGATCCTTCCAGACACAACAGGAAAAGCACATAAGATTTTCATACAACTATAACTGTGATCTGTCAACATCAGTAATCTGATAAAATACATGTTGCCTACATTATTGTTAATTATTTTACCAGAATTATATATTTCTAAAAAAAAAACCAGCGGCATGCAATATTTTGTTCATAAGAACATGAATGCATTGCCTTATTTTCAAATTTTATATTGGGGATTGTCTAGTGACATTTTTGTTTCAAAGAGGAAAATATGCCCCAAATATGAGATAGAAGTAAAGATTGAAGAAGATGTTATTTTGGAGCAATGGGCCACTCAAACAATGTATATCTATATAAATCTTTACATAAGAATATTGGATATTGTTGTAGCTGAACTTGGGGTTAATAATGTTTTCCTAATCTGAGTAAGTATTAGTCAAATCTCTATATCCTCTATGTATAAGAAGTTAGAGAATTTTGATTTAAGCCCCATCTTTGTGTGTACAAATGCAAAGAAACTAGACAAGGGGCACAAGTTCTACATTGGAGAAATATTGTAAACTAACTTATTCAAGAAAATGAATCCCCCATTGCTAAAAAGGGAAATGCATAAATCACATATTAAAATTAATGATAAAGATCATTTAATATTGAACAGAATGAATAAGAAGCTTGTTAGTTGTGTGGGCAACATATATAAATAATACACGCACAAGACACAATCTATTTTCTCCAGAATGGAAAATGCAGCCAAGAGATGTGAAAATATGTCTTCCTTTTCACTGAGATGTCATTTTTTAAATGGCCCACACACAAATTCCTTGTCACTGGCATGTCACTGAGTGACTCACTAGTTTTGGTAGCAAGCAGTCATTTTTTTCACCAATGTGAAAACACAGCTCCTACTGATGGATGCTGAACTAGAAAAGAAATATGGAAAGTAATATTGCAGATAGTAACTATGCCAAGATTATTTTACACTCAAAGAATAATGAAATGTTCAATTAGAGTATTTATTATAAATTTGATAGAGCTCGCAAAAATAAAAGCTTTTTCAAAAAACTAGAAGTCTTGTATTGACTTTTTGCTGAAAGAAGAAAAGACTGAACTAATGATTTGTGGATCTGGGGATTAGAAAGAGTGAAAGAAAGGATGATGAAAGAACAGAAATCAAAATATCTTTTCTTTCTTTTTTCATTTATTTTCTCATTTCCTGCCTTTTTTTCTTTTTCTTATTTTTCTTTTAATTTTTTATACTTTTATTGTATTGAAAATTTTTAAGTAAAATATTTTTTTAAACAGTGTTTATATGATCCTTTTGCTCCCATCTGCAATAAAAGATTAAAATGTAGTAAAAGCAATAAATTACTTTCCAACTTGATTGCTTATACCATTCAACAATTAAAACAACCTACCTCCAATAGTACAATTGTGAGTTTATTTTTGAACATAGTTATGATTAAATTCTTTCCTTAAAGTTAATCATCATCAGTAATTACACTAAGCTGACAATTTCTCATAGTTTACAAAACGTTGATCATGTTATCCCTATGTCTGGTCTGTCTTCTTCTTCCACATTGATCTTCCTGTCATCTAGTAACTCTTCAGTGAATTATCTCTTTAGCAACTAAAATTGCTTAAATCCAATTTAGCTATTTTCTTTTCCATCTCCAAAAGCAATTCTCTTTCCTGCCCATCTTTATTTTCTCTCTCCAATGCATGAAAAATTCATATCTTTTGTGAAAATTCCAACTGTATTGTGACTATTTTCCCCATGCCCTGTATACCTTGGAGATCAAGTGACAAAATGGAAGCCACTGCTTAGATACAGTATGCTTTCCTTCTGTAGATCCTCTTGAGCAGGGAGTTTTAAATAAATATAAAATCTAGAATGGTACTTAAAAAAAAAACAAGGAAAAATTAAATCTAATAATATAGAACATGTTGTTGATAACCTCTGCTAGATTTTTCCACAAATACAACTGGATTATTTTTGTTCTAACTGTGACTTGGGAAAATAGACCTTCAGAATTAAAATATGAGTTTGACATGCTTGTTGTTTGTTTTCCCAGGAACTTTAACTGAGAAATAAACAGAAAATAACAAGTCACTTAAAACCAATTATCTGATTCACATTTTGACACTAAATCATAATTGGTTTACCCAGGATTTGTTGAGACACTAAACTATAAATGTAGGTTAATAAATTTCACTGACTAGATATATACAACTTACCAAAACCAAACAGTAAAAGTAAAACAGTGAATGTGTTTTATAACATTAAATTTCCTGAAAAAAATGTTATTTTTATCAGAATGTCAGCAAATATAATTTAGGCACTTAATTCTCCTTTACAGATTAAAATTTTTATTTAATTTATATCTGGATATAAAATTAGTTAATTGATCAGGAGTAAAATCTTTAAATTAGAAAATCAATAAAGGAACACCTATTCATTTTAATGTAAATCATGTGTAACAACTAATACTTAATATACTATGTAATATGATATAATGATACAAACTCAATTTTATAATTAAATTATTTTGGGGAAATATAGTTGTCAGTTCATTTAATTTTTCAAAATTCACGTTCAGTCAAATAATATAGCATGTACTAGGTTCTTAAATTGTCAATTGTTTTTTATGTCTAGTATGTCCAATGGGTTAAAATACAATGTGTGACTAAACAAGAAAAACATACAAAGCATAAAAAATGGGCAAGATTGCTGTGAAAGGAACAGTGCAAATATCTGTGATACCACACAGGGACCCAGAAAATGTCACTATTTGATTTCTCAGAGAACATATTTTATCAAAGTATACTGAATGTCTTCAAGTGTTCAGCTTTTGATAATTAGTGCATAGGTGGTATATTAATTTGTCAAAGAAACAGTACACTTTATTTTGCTCATTTTTGAGTGGGTTGGTTAATCTGTTTAAAGGAATTACTCTGATTTGATGACAGAATATATAATATAGTGTATCAATCAAAATAATAGTATAAGATAAAAAGCAGCAACTTCCCTTTAGGCGTGATTTCAATACTTACAGATTCTGTGGCTTCTGAATGTGCTTATTATTTGAACCTAATAGTAAGGGTCTTAGAACTAATTCAGTTATGAGTGTCATAAAACCGATTTACATTGCCAGACATTTAATCTTTATGATCCAGTATTAATTAGCTACTTCTCTTGGCAATAGAACACCATGCCTCAGATACTGCTGCTGTTTCTTGTAATCTTAAGAGCTGGAACATATTTTCCACTTCCACATCGGTTAGCCTGTTTTTCTCACTTCAAGTTTGCATCTAATCATATAAACATTTCACCTGAGCAAATAACAAAATAATTTCAGCTTTTTTTCAAAGTTGTTTAACATACACCAAAGATTATAAAATCTTTAGTACTATGGTTGAACTGTGCAAAGCAATCCTGCAAAATTAATGCTGTGGAATGTTGTTAATTTCTGCACACACAGTGAAAAAGTACAATTTATAGATAGATTTTAATGAGTTATAGATGATAGACAGAAAGACAGACAGATGATGGATAAAAGGATAGATTTCAAAACTTATTAATTTTCTGAAGCTTTTTGGAGGAGGTTGAGTTTATTCAATAGTATGCTTGTTATAAATATTCATCTAGTTTTGAGTAAACTTTAATAGAGCTGAATGATCACTCTGCAGATACTTGGAAAATATGTAGATTCCACTATGGTCCTTGAGATTTACACCTAAATAATGTATAGAACTACCTCAAATGTATATAAATGTATATATGGTTGGGCATATCTACTGGAGTTCGGGTGCCAAAAAATATTGCTGTTGTGCTTTGATTCAAATCAGCAGATTGAAATGCTATTTCCAAAGTCAAATTAGACTTACAAGTCTAGTTCACATTCACTTCACAGAGTTTTTTTTTTTAATGGGATCTTTATTAAAATAGAACAGAGATTATTATGTAAACATCCAGAAAGTCCAGAGGAGCCAGAAGGGGCACTACAGCCACTTTGTCCCCTGCAAACATATCATAGCATGGCACAAACATACTTGGCAACATCATTTTTCTGCGTTGTGTTCATGATGTTGTTTCATCTTATGTCTAGTCCATGACTGAGGCTGGTTTCAGTTATCACTAGTTACAGTAGCATTAATATTTGCCTCCTTATTCTAACAATACCTAGAGGCAATCCCAAGATATATAAAATTCTGTTATCTTGGAGATGACTGCAAAGAGGTAGAATAGTGATGGACCATAGAGACAATAAACTTCAAGCTTGAATCATTTTCAGCTGACTCAAGAATAGGTCGACATCTGCCCCACCAGTTTGGTTAGCAGATAGACTTGCTGCTGGCAAACATTTATCATGATGATATTTAATTCATTCATGCAAACATCAAAAATCATTAAGTCTCTCTTTTGCATAAAATATTCATAGTAGAAGAAAAAGCAAATAGATTGTCAAACATTCTAATTTTTCAGTTAAAATGAATAATAAAACTCATGAAGATTCCGCTGCTGAAAAAACAAAAGAATCAAGTTGCATTTTTTCAGTAAAGTTTCTGCAGAATTGGCTCCTACCAGCCATAAAAAATATAATATATGCAGCCTTGCTCTGTGGTGGGTGGCGGAAGTTTGTGAGGGTGGGTATGTATGTGTCTGCCTGGCCCTATCCCTTGGCTTGATCTAAGAAGTCAGTTATGTGAGTTAGAAGCAGTAATATTCACCAAATCAGTATGCATATACTCTGTGCATAGTGTGTATGTATGTATGTAGTCAATAATTCAGTCACTGTATATGGTCTCCCAGTAACTCTGCATGCCCGACAACCTATGTTTTGTTCTTATGTTGTAATTCTGATTGCTTGTATGAATGCTTCTGAAAATTATTCTAAGCACTCTGATGGGTTGTTAATTACAAATATTATTTTATACATATAATGGACAAGAAATTTCCTTAATACTCATGTGAAGTGTAAATCATGTGCAATGTTAGTACCATTTTATAAGGCCACATCAGTTTTGGTCACCACATTACAAAAGAGCAACTAAGATGATTAGAGGCCTGGAGACCAGTTGAAAACCAGTTGCAGGATTTGGGTTTGGCTAATCTAAAAAGAAGGACTACGGTGAACACGATAGCAGTATTTCCAGTATTTGAGAGGTTGCCACAAAAAGGAGGGGGTCAACTTATTTTCCAAAGCATCAGAGAACAAGACAAGAAATAATGGATGGAAATTAATCAAGGAAAAAAGCAACCTGGAACTGAGAAACTTCCTAAGAATGAGGACAATTAACCAGCGGAACAGCTTGCCATCAGAAATTGTAGGTGCTTCATCACTTGAGGTTTTTAAGAAAAGGCTGGGCAGACATTTGTGTGAAATGGTATAGACTAGAGTAGTGGTTGCCAACTGGTGAGCTGGTGACCACTGGTGGTCCGCAAGAAAATGTTGGTGGTCCGCAGAGAAATGTCACCCCAGAGCACCCCCCAACGCAACTAATCCAGGTTGTATGGGACAAGGCTACGCTGCCCACATGGCCCATGGGAACCTCCCTGCCTACTCACTCCTTACCTGGCAAACTTGCCTGCTAAGTTGCTATTTTTCCTTTTTTTTTTCCCAATCAGAGTAGTCTTTTTCTTTCAATTTCATTGTTGACATATTCATCTCAGCACTTTCTGTTACTTTGTGTATTATTAGTTCTTCATTAGGGATATTTGGTGTTTTCCATACCTGCACAAAAGCTATTCTAGCGGCTGTTGTAACATGTAACAATAAGTATTTTACTTCTTTCGGTAATCTTTCTTTGATGACTCCTAAAAGGAAGGTTTCCGGTCTGAGCTCAATCTGATACCCAGTGATCTCTTGTAACCAATTTTTATTTTGAATCCAGTATGACCTGGCCTTGGGACACAACCATCACATGTGATAAAATGTACCATCAACTTTTTAACATTTCCAACATTTGGGACTCATGTGGGGTAGATTTTTGCCACTCTCGTTGGAGCTAAATACCATCTATAAAACATTTTGTACATATTTTCTTAGTATGCTGCAGATACTGTTAACTTATAATTTATGCTCCATATTTTCTCCCATTCCTCTAATTCTATAGTGTATCCAAAATTCTGTGCCCATGAAATCATTGTGCTTTTGACTATTTCCTCTTCCATTTTGAAATCTAATAAATATTTGTATATTTCAGTTATAAATTTTTGTTCTAATCCCATTAATATTTTATCTAATTGGTTCTGCCCTTTGTCAAATCCAAAATCTTTTAAATCTTTTTAATATTTATTTTGAATTTGCAAATATGGCCACCATGATTCCATTTTCCTTCAGTTCTTGGTTTGATTTTAATTTCCCTTTACTATCTAATAATTCTTCATAGCTTACCATTTTCCATAGGTCTAATCAATTTGGATGGATTATTTTTTCCCCGATCATCAGCTGTTCTGCTGTGCCAGGAGATTTAGATTAGCCAGAAAGCAGGAAACCATTGAATTTCTTGCTTTCTAGCTAATGTTCAGATCTTTGGCTCTCCTTTTAAGCAGAGCCAAACCTTCCTTAGAACTGAAGCTTCTATTATTCAGTGCAGACTCAGGTAGCCGATGGCAGAATGGTAGATATCTGAATGAATATATGATTCTGTGAGCAACTCAATCTGCCTGCCTGCTTTGCCTGATTTGGGGTAAAAGTTGCTCTTTTTTTATAAAAAAATTCAATATTTGCATACATGGTGTTTCATTTTATGAGTTTGCTTGCTAGCAAATTTTATGTGACAGACTCAGGCAATAGATTGCAGAAAAGTAGATCTCTGAGTGAATCTGTGATTCTGTGAGCAACTTAATCTGCCTGCCTGATTTTGGGTAAAAGTTGCTTTTTTTAATTAAAAAATTAATATTTACACAAATATTTATAATATTTACAGCCAGTCACATGAACACCAAAACACATCCACAAATTAGGCCACACCCACATAACTAGTTGTTAAGCAATTTGAATCCCACCATTGCTCTGTGTGTGTGTGTGAGAGAGAGAGAGAGAGAGAGGGAGAGAAAGGGGTTAGATCAGTTCTCTCTCTCTCTCTCTCTCTCTCTCCCACCAACATCAGCAAGCCACCATCAATCAAAATTCATATTAGTGGTCCCTGGGATTTAAAATTCTGTGTTTGGTGGTTCCTGAGGTTGGCGACCCCTGGACTAGAGTCTCCTGCTTAAGCAAGGGGTTAATCTAGAAGACCTCCAAGTCTCTTTCAGCAGTATTTTGATTAATTAATTTATTGATTTTTAGTCTGTTCCTTAAAAATTCCCAGAATTATTCCCTTTGTTCACCATATGCATTAGCTAAATGCCAAGCTCAGAGAGGTGAGTTATCTGTTCCCCAAATGGTGGAGCCTTAGTATAACAATATCGAGGAACTGAGTGTTCTTATTAGACACACTTGCTTTTGATGAAGAGAGAACATAAATACTTAGTAAATTGCTTTTAAATTGCTCTCTAATGAGTTACATAGCAAGTTCTTTCCTGCAATACCTCTTCCTTCTCTCTCTCCCTCTCTCTCTCTCTCTTTTTTTTTTTGCAACACTAATTGCCCAGATAACTGAACTGAAAGTAGTGATTTACATTTCTTCATTTTTAAATATTAAATGTTCTGAGGATTTTTTATGAAATAATAGAAAACAGATGGCATTATCCAAACGTCTTAAATATTGTGTGTATGTGTATCTATACGTGTGAGCACAGGCATGTGCATGACAACACTAATGCAAGGGCACAATGAAAGGAGATAGAAATTATTCTGGCAGCTATGGATTCTTAAATATATACAGTGCTCAAAATAATAAAGGGAACACAAAAATAAGACATCCTAGATCTGAATGAATGAAATATTCTTATTAAATACTTTGTTCATTACATAGTTGAATGTGCCGACAACAAAATCACATAAAAATTATCAATGGAAATCAAATTTAGCAACCCATGGAGGTCTGGATTTGAAGTTACACTCAAAATGAACATGGAAAAAAACACTACAGGCTGATCCAACTTTGATGTAATGTCCTTAAAACAAGTCAAAATGAGGCTCAGTAGTGTATGTGACCTCCATGTGCCTGTATGACCTCCCTACAATGTCTGGGCATGCTCCTGATGAGGTGGCAGATGGTATCCTGAGGGATCTCCTCCCACACCTGGACTAAAGCATCCCCCAACTCCTGGACAGTCTGTGGTGCAACGTGGCGTTGGTGGATGGAGCAAGACATGATATCTCAGATGTGCTCAATTGGATTCTGGTCTGGGGAACGGGCGGGCCAGTCCATAGCATCAATGCCTTCGTCTTGCAGGAACTGCTGACACACTCCAGACACATGAGGTCTAGCATTGTCTTGCATTAGGAGGAACCCAGGGCCAACCGCACCAGCATATGGTCTCATAAGGTGTCTGAGGGTCTCATCTTGGTACCTAATGGCAGTCAGGCTACCTCTGGTGAGCACATGGAGGGCTGTGCGGCCCCCTAAAGAAATGCCGCCCACACCATTACTGACCCACTGCCAAACCGGTCACACTGGAGGATGTTGCAGGCAGCAGAACGTTCTCCACAGTGTCTCCAGACCCTGTCACGTCTGTCACATGTGCTCAGTGTGAACCTGCTTTCATCTGGGAAGAGCACAGGACACCAGTGGCGAATTTGCCAACCTTGGTGTTCTCTGGCAAATGCCAAACGTCCTAACGGTGTTGGGCTATAAGCACAACCCCCACCTGTGGATGTCGGGTCCTCATACCACCCTCATGGAGTCTGTTTCCAACCGTTTGAGCAGCCACATGCATATTTGTGGCCTGCTGGAGGTCATTTTGCAGGGCTTTGGCAGTGCTCCTCCTGTACCTCCTTGCACAAAGGCGGAGGTAGCGGTCCTGATGCTGGATTGTTGCCCTCGTATAGCCTCCTCCACATCTCCTGATGTACTGGCCTGTCTCCTGGTAAGTGCCTCCATGCTCTGGACACTACGCTGACAGACACAGCAAACTTTCTTGCCACAGCTTGCATTGATGTGCCCTCCTGGATGAGCTGTACTACCTAAGCCACTTGTGAGGGTTGTAGACTCAATCTCATGCTACCACTAGAGTGAAAGCACCACCAGAAGTGACCAAACCATCCGCCAGAAAGTGTAGGAACTGAGAAGTGGTCTGTGGTCACCACCTGCAGAACCACTCCTTTATTGGGGATGTCTTGCTAACTGCCTATGTTTTCCACCTATTGTCTATTCCATTTGCACAACAGCATGTGAAATTGATTGTCAATCAGTGTTGCTACCTAAGTGAACAGTTTGATTTCACAGAAGTGTGATTGACTTGGAGTTACATTGTGTTGTTGAAGTGTTCCCTTTATTTTTTTGAGCAGTGTATATTTTAAGTCTATTTTCTATTGGAAAGAACTTTAAAAATGTTGTTCCACAACTAACAAAATATAAAATGCAATTTAATATAAAGTATTTAACAAGCACATTTTAATTCATTTAGAGGAAAAATGTTTTCTCAGAGGCTTAACATGGCAATGTGCTTCCATAATTTTTCAATCATAGAGGTTTACCTCATGAGAGGTTTACTTATGAAGACAAATGTCCAGGAGTAGAAATAGTCTCTTCTAGTAATGGCAAAGTAGGCAGCTACATTGAATAAATAAGTGGACTATATCGTTTCCTAAAGAATAATTTAAATCTGGCTTGCCAATTTTTAACTTTTATTGCTTAACTTCCCAATAGCTTTGAGTTCTGGTAATTTCTAGATATTTCCCATCCAAGCATTTCATTCCTATTTAGCATTTTAAGAAACAGCCAAGTTTAATTAGGTCTGCCATCTTATGGGTAGTTATTAGAGATTTCTGCAATTGTGATGGCCCCATTACTGGTGAATGGTACCGGAAAATAATGTTTGTGAAGGGTAAGTCTTGCCCTCAGCACCACTGGATGGGCGATTTAAGAGGCTCCCGATTAACAAGCAGCTATGCCCCTGTGACAGAGCTGTGGTTGAAACTGTGGAGCCTGTCCTTTTATATTGCCCTATGTATAACGCAGGCAGATCTAAGTTACTGTCTCTCCTTAAAACATACCCTTCTAGACCCAATGTTAGTAATTTGTTCTTATATTGTCTAGGGGATGGCTCCTCATACATCACTTCTCTGGTTTCCAATTTTTTTTAAGAGCTGTAACCATCAGAGGAGAACACTGTAATTCCCCTTAGTCAAGTTTTTGGTGACCAATTGTTCATGATTAATTTTCCCATGTTCTTCTTTTGTTGTACTTGTGTTTTGGTCTGTGACTGCAAATAAAGTATTATTATTATTATATGTACAAATATGTTCAAATATATCAAATGTTCTGGAAAGGGAACTTAAGTTATCCTAGAAAATATCACTCGCAATAAAGCTGTGGAACCTGATAAAATATCGCCAAAACTGTTTACAATTTTTGAAGATGATCCTGTTAGAAACATATGTACACTTTATAAGCAGCTGTGGGACGAATAGTGGCCAAGTACCTAGAACTGAATTTTCATTTGTGTACTCTTCACCAATCTATCGCAGATAAGGGATTGTTTTCTTGAGAATCTGTCCAATTTGGTCAGTCCCTGTTTCATCTTGGAGAAATATCTAAAGACTTTTATGCTCCACAAAATAAATATAAATATTATGTTGGAGTATTTCCATTATTTGCTTATCTGCTTGATTACGTGCCAAGTCATGCCTGATTCCCATACAGATAAGTTTCTCTAGGAAGATCTACTCCCAACCTGCTCTTTCATGACTACCAACAATTCACTCATCACCTCCATAAATGATTTTATGCACCTTGCTGCTCTTCTCTTTCCTTCTACCTTTTCCAGTATTAGAGCCTTTTCGTCAGAGCTGGGACTTTGCATAATGTATACAAAGTAAGATACTTTGACCTTGGTCATTTGTTTTTCAAGTGCAAGCTACTGATGGATTTCTTCAGTGATGCTGATTCCTTGGCCATTCATGGTATTCTCAAGAATCTTTAATTGGGAGCAGTTATCATCTAACCAGATTATTAATTTTAATTTGTTCAAAATTTTCAAAGGTAGTAAAAATGAATTTATCCCCAAACAAGACAAACATAAGCAGTAAAATACAGGATGTAGATATACAACTTACTTTCATACATGAATACATTTAAAATTTTGCTAGAACGTAAGCATATATTACATATTACATATATTAGAATATCTTTGCTTACTGTTTGTTTTGAAAAAAAGATGTACAAAAGCTGTGCAGGATAGTTTTGTTTGTTTTGAATGGTTTTAACTCCTTACAGTGAGCATGTTTAACAAACTGCATGTATGATCTTATACAAACCTTAATGAAATTTGTTAGCAATTTGTATGAAAAGAAAGCAGCATCCTATTACAATATATAAAAAATTATGCTACAGAAATAAGCAAAGTCTATTTAGTCTATAATTGCTAACATATTCTAGCTATATTCATCTATTTGATGTAAAAAGGAATTGTATACATGGCTTTTTTTCAGAGTAAGTTTTCCCCTAAAGGCACATCAATATGTTTGCTTACCTTTCTTGATTAAACAGTTTTTCCTCTCAAGATTATTTTGCAGTTAGAAATGTTTTGAAAATCTTGGATGAAATTCCTGTTACTTCAACACTAGGTTGCTATGCCAACAACTGATGAGTAACATTTTTGTTAAAGCATAGATAACTTTTTAGGATTTCTCTCAGCTATAATGCAGCTTAAACAACATTCTTTGCTACAACCAAAAAAATGTTTTACAAGTAGTTGAAGTAGTCACCATCTTAAATTGGAAGAACAGGCACAAACCAATCATGGATTCAATCATATCTGATCCACATGGCATTGCCTCTGCAGTAGTGAAGCTTTTTGGAATGTGCCTTCTGGGGACAACTGAAGGAAGAACATTGAAACAACTTCTGGAAAAACCCTATCTATAATTGGAGAAAATAAGAGAATTTGAGTCTCTACATTTCCCTTAGTGCTTAGGTGAACTTTGTAACAAGGCTCAGACAATTTTATAATTCTAAAATTCCAATCTATTGCCTAATTATTTCCTTGGCCTTAGCCAAACCCCAGACTATTTATATGTGTATTAGCTTGATACCAGTGCTTTGCTACAAAACTACTGTATGTGGTTGGCCTTAGTTTTTGGGGAGGAAAATAAGGAAAAACAAATTCTGCCTCTGTCTACCAGTATCCATCAGTATTCATCTGGCTAGTGTCCTGTCAGAGAGTTTGAGGGCTGTTTGGAAACTGAAACAGTATTTGTTGTGTGAGCAAGGAGGAGACAGCAAGGAGCCTGGGTGTGGCTTAGCTCAACTGTTCTGTACTAAAGCTGCTTGGTGCTGTGAAACTAAAACTAAAACTCAAACTCCTCTCCTCTGCTTGTGTTTTGCATTTGGAACAGATTTCTTTTCAGGGGGGGAGGGGGGAGTAGAACTCCTTAGCATCAGAGCGTGTTAATAATAAGATACTAAATACTAATGCTTTGATAGTCATTTCAAAAAATCCTTTCTTAGTGAGAACCTAGAAGCCAAGAGGAACATATGTGTGAAATTTCAAGTTTGTAGGCTTTATCGTTCTGGAGATTTTGTGATGATGCATGAGTGGTCTTTTGCTTTTATATATATATAGATAACTTACCACATGTGTCTACCAACAAGATCTAAAACTATCCCTTGTCATTATAAAAACCAACTCCATTTTTGAAATTTATCCGATACCATTAATTTGTGACAGAGATGTTATCCCATGTAGATCAGATATTACTCTAAATTTAGACACAAAAATGGTATGATACAATAAAACAAACATAAAAGAACTTGTATAAAGTTCTTGGATTCAATTTCACTTGAGAAATAGTTTGAAGCATTGATGATTATGAACTCAGACACACTCATAAATTCTCAACCAACTTTTTATGAAAAGAACAGACCTATTAAGTGCACAATCCATAAAGCTAAGTCTACAAGTTGAATCTATGAAAATTTTATTTTAGAGCATATCAATTTTTAATATGCAACCTTGAAAAAAATGTTCTCCATCATGAAGAGAGAAAAAAAGAAAAACAAAATTTGTAATATCAAGAGCCCATTCAACTACTATAAATACATTGTTCAAAACAATTTAGTAGTTTGGCACCTATTTACAGCTAAGTTCTTACAGATTTCAAGTGTTTTGTAAATAGTATTACCATTTTCGTAGAAGTGGTAATCATACACTGATTATGATTGAAAGTCTGTTCAACAAATTACTTCCTAAAAACTATTAGAAATCTTTTTGATCTCTCTGGAGAGGTCAAAATTCATTTGTGATGGTTCAGAATTTATTTTTCCCCACTTTGTTTTATGGACGTGCTAAATCAATAAAAAATAGTATAGACAAATGTCACATAACACACACAGAGGGAGAGAGAGAGAGAGACATTACTTCCCTTTGGTACTGTAGCCTCACAGTAATTGGATTTTGGAGCAGAAGGATAGAAGTAAAGTTCCTTTATCTTATATAATGTCCAATGATAATCTTCCCTTGATGGAGCAGATTTTCCAGTGAATAGTTTTCTCATGTTTTGTCTCTCTCTAGAAGTTGTACTAATTTTTTTCCTTACAGCAACATAATGTAAAAGGGCTGTGTTTTGTGTGGTTCCCAAGTTTCTAAATAAGTCAAGAGGAAAATTATTATGAGAGATTTTTCTAGTCATGTATATGAAGATAAGCTTGATTCCTAGTAATATACAAATTTGTCTCTGTTGTTTTATTGGCAATAACATATGTGATTTGCCACTAGATTTTTTCCTTCTTTTCTTTCTTGTTTAATCTAAAATACTGAGATTTTCTGGTAATCTTTCATCCAATACATACTAGGACTTAATTTATTAATCTTAGTCAAGATTCAGAATGCCAATATAATTTAGCCTCCTTCTATTCAATTCCCCATAAGGAATTACAGCTGACCTGGAACTATTTTTATTTCTATTGACATCAGAACAAAACCACATCTACCACTTACTACCAGAGGATAAATGAGGCAGTGAAAATAATATGACTATTGTGCCATAATAGGACAATCATGGAAGAAGCCTAATGATATGTATCAAAATATCCTGAAAAATCTTACATGCCCAATATAAAAAGAATGATATCTAATCCTTCCAAAACATTCATTAAATTGGCCAATAAACATGAAAAATAATCATTGGGTGAATTAATCTCACTTTAAGATCAAAGAAAATATTAAACATTCATTAAAGCACATAACCACTCATTTGTCATTATGAAATACTTCCATTCTGTATTCCAGAGCTTTTGCAAATGACCAGTATATATCTTAATAATAATTTTAGCTTTCTATAAACATAAATGGAAGGCTTAGACACTTACAAAACACTTTCCATAAACAAATAACTTGGGAGTTTCAGAAACTGTTCAGGTCCAGTTTCAGGCAATCCAATTTCTTCTTGCAATAAATAAGTTTAGAAGGAAAAACATTTGTCCCAATATTAAGCAAACATACATCTCCAATTTTTAGATTAAGATTATATCAAACTTTTGAGTAAACAGGGTTTCAGATTAAATCTCTACACTAAAATCTTTCAAATATTATAGCCCTTATGGTGGAAAAAAAACCTCTGAATATATTTACTTAGAAAATTTATATCCTACTATAATCACAAACTCTTGGCATACTTAGAAGTAGGCAGTATGATTCCATTCTTGATGGCAAGTAATACTGAAGAAGAAGAACCTCCAATGAGATGCTATTCCAGGGAGTCAACCTATCACAGAGAAGTATGACACACACACATATACCAATTTCTCAAAAAGGAGAGACAAAACAGGTGTTTCTTCTGGCACAACTAGTTGGGCCAATTCCAGTGTGAAGATGCAATCCTGCAGGGAGTCTTGACACAAGCTATATAAAGTAAATTTCAAGTGAAGAAAGATAATATTTTTAATTATAGCCACGGTTATTTTTGGAGTAAATAAAACAGATAACAGATAGAGTTGGAAGGGACCTTGTAGGTCATCTAGTCCAACCCCCCCCAAAGCAGGAGACATCATTTCTGACAAATGGCAGTCCAATCGCTTCTTGAAAGTCTCAAGTGATGGTGCTCCCACAATTTATGAGGACAAGCTGTTCCATTAGTTGATTGTTCTGTCAGAAAGTTTCTCCTTATTTCCAGGTTAAATCTGTCCTTGTTTAGTTTCCATCCATTATTCCTTGTCTGCCCTACAGGTGTTTTAGAAACTAGCTTGACCCCTTCCTCTCTGTGGCAGCCCCTCAAATATTGGAAGACTACTATCATGTCTCCCCTGGTTCTTCTCTTCACTAGACTAGCCAAGCCCAGTTCCTGTAGCTGTTCTTTATATGTCTTAGTCTCCAGTCCCCTAATCATCCTGGTTGCTCTTCTCTATACTTTTTCTAGAGTCTCAACATCTTTTTATAATGTGGTGACCAAAACTCGATGCAGTACTCTAGGTGTGGTCTTACTAAGGCTTTACAGGGTGGTATTAGTACCTCAATTGATCTTGATTGTATCAATCAAGAGATATCAATGATAACTTTAAAAAATAGAAAAATGAATTTACCCTTGTATGGAAATCAAAAATTTGGATGAAGACAAAATAGAGATCCATAACATAAAGGCTTTTACAGTAATTATACATTTGTTTAAAAAATTTAACACCAAATAACACAGGGCTTCCCTTAGAATCTAATGATCTGATATATTCAAATTAACCCATGAAATAAACAAGGCCCGGTTTTTTGTAACTCTTCTGAGATAATCTAAATCCAATTAGAAGCCTATTAGAAGTATTCCAGTTAATGAGATAACCTGACAATTTACTGAATCCTTGTTTGCATCTCCAAATTTAGGTTAAGTACTTTGATAATTATTGGTAAGAACAAAAAAAACCCTCACACATGATAATAATTTATGTTCAGTTTAGCAGTCACCTTTACTTTCAGAATATCATTTGATATTCCAGTAAAATAGGTCAGTGACTCTAAAAATCAAGTGAAACATACATCAAGCAGAGTTCAGTCAAGAAAGCAAGAATCATATTGACTCCAATAAGCAATTTTAATGTAATAATTAAGGTACATCCCAGAGCCCTGGAAGAGCAGTAGTAACTTCAAGTCCCACATTACTTCAAAGTTCATTAAGGTGGAACTTTTTAAAACTTTTGAATCTCTTCTTCCCAATCTTTCTGCAACCCAGATTCAACTGCCATTTATTAGAAAAACTTCTAACAACTCTCCATATATTGATTGTTTATGTCTAGAACTGCTCCTCCTTTTTTCTCAGCCCCTTCAAAATCTCTCATAATATTAGCAGAGACAAAGAACTTCTTGATGAGAGAAGCATTGCTTAAAGTGCCTGCAGACAGGTACCAGGAAAAGATGCTGAAGCTTTGGAGGCCTGCTGACAAGAAGAGGCAATGAACCTCAGCGCTGCATGTGGAAAGATAGCCAAAGGTTGTCAATACATTATTCCTGAACCAATGATAAATTGGCTTAGCTGCCAAGACCAGATGACAGCCTGAGTTCACACAGCTGTACAGGTACTTCTGCAGTAGTTCAAAGAGCTTGTATGGGAAGTACCCTGGAGAACACGTTTGCAATGGTGTAGGTAGAATAAGTTATTCTTCAGCTTAACTCTGACTTAATAGGCTGATTCCAATCAATCTGAGAGAATTTACACATAATTTTTATATCTCAGGAATTGTGTAGAATTTTTGAATCTGTACCATCATCCACAATACATCTAATCTGAGAAAATTTCACCAAAGCCCATTTGTCTAATTGATTTTAAGGGTATTTAATCATATAAAGTCTAAGCACATCTTGATAATTCTACTGGATTTCAGACTGAAAATCTTGTGCCTGTAATCAAGTTCCCAAATTTTATGAAAATATGGTTAGACCATAGGCAATTTCTGCCCAGCATCTATAAAAACAGAGAGTTAAACAGAGTGTATGCCCTTATTGATGATTTTTCCCCGCATGCATAGTTATGAAATTGGAAAGTAATATGCTAGTTGGTTATATACAGGTTATTCCTACATATTTCATCAGGTCATAGACATACCTTCATGCAACATACTAAGCTTGCTTTGATTCATTTTTTAAAATAATTCTGGTTTAATGTGTCATGCAAATATAGCTTATTTTATGACTTTATGGTTCATTGTCCTGCATGAACACAGAAAATGGGTTTTCTGAATTCAGTTTTAGTGTTGCATGTAATAAAAGATGACTGTAATACAGTAGCCTTATTGTAACTAATAAAACATTTTGTTTGGCTGACAAATGATTTGTCAGAATTAAGTGGTATATGTTGTAATATTGATCCTACACTACATGAGCAAGTAAGTAGATGCATTTGATTGGAAGATCAGATTCCCTGAATAAGATAATCTTCCAAAGCATGCATAGCAAAGTTTTATATGTATTGGCTTTATGTGCCACTCCAATCAGTATTGACTTTGAACAGTTTATATACTGTATTCATAATTAAGGTTTAAAAATACAAACCAGTGTAGCAAAGTAGTACAAATCATAGCTGGTGATCATGATCGGAAGAGATTTCAGCCAGCTCTCAGATTACAGAAACAAGCCACCCGCAACATTATGCCCCTAAGGCTTGTTGAAAAAGCCCACTTATAATGGCTTTTCTAAAACCCAGCATTGCTCTGGCCATATGGATTGCAAAGGAAGTGCAGTTCCCAAGAACAGGAAACCAATTGGAACAACCTGCTTTCAAGATCCCAATTGATGACATTATTTGAAAGGATGAACCTGATCTCAATCAAATTGGATTCAGTCTGAATTGGTTTGGAAATTTGAAGTAACTATTTGAATCAGGTGGCTTTGATGATCCAAATAGGATCTGAGGTGATTTGCATATATTTCCTAGAAAATTTAACAAGAGGTGTTTTTTTAAAAAAAATCCAGTTCATAGGACTTCAAAATCTGGTACCCATTTGCAGAACCTACATTTTTCTTGTATTTCTGTAGAAGAACAAGAAGGGTCATTTCAAATGCTCCATTTTAAATAGGGAGGTAATACTGTCAGGAAATGGAAAAATAGAAATGTAGAACTTAATCATGTTTGATATCATTTATTTAAAAACAGTTGCATAAACTCTTTAGTTTTATGTATTAATCTTCACATGCAGTAATCTTTGTGTTATCTATTTGTTCAGTTGCCTAAACTTCATTCCAACAAGGAAAGATTGAAGCAGATATTGTTTTTATCCTTTTTAAAAATAAATAGAAGTGTTAGGGATACACCCTAGACAGAATCTGCAGGGCAGTCAGGCAGGTAGGCAGAATATGTGAGATAAACGTTATATGTAGCTTACACTCAGTAAACCAGATACACAGTGCCAATTAAAATAGTTTTATTCCAGCAAGAGTTAAAGCATAGTCAAAACAGTCCATATATCATTTACTTAGTTCAGTCCGTCCAGGGATTATTCATTTGCAAATTCCAGTGTCAAAAAAGAGAGGTCAGTACACTTACAAATGTCAGTCCGGTGATATATCTCCTCGCAGTAGAGAGATATGCAAAACTCAAAACTCCTCTCTTCCTTCAGCAACTCTTCAGTAGGGGAAGGACGCAGCTAACAAACCATGCAATGTAATCCAATCCAGTAATTGTCAGTAATTGCCAGCAATCAATCAGGGAATCGTCAGCAATCAATCAGGTCCTCTTGCTGCCTCTTATGGTGGTTTCACACCACACCCAAAATTACATGCTTTGCATTTAAAGTGACACACACTTAAACTATCATTCATAGCTTATATATATTATTTTACCCAAACTACGTTAGGTGACCTATGTTATACCTAACAAGAAGCCCCTCTATATGGAACTAGAAACATCAAAGCCAACTTAGTATGCTTCTACTTTTCCTGTCTGCTTTTATTCCTCAAATCAGTTTAAACGACTGCAGAAGATTTACACTAAGGAGAAAATAGATTGGAACTTTGCTTCGATTATCCAAGCTTGTAATGTTATTTGCTTGGCACCTTGATCAATAGTTAACCAGTTAAAGAGAATTACCCCAGCAACAGTAATCTCTTGAGAAGCATTTGTTAACAGTCCAGAAAGTGGAGTTGGATGAAATTCACCTCATGAGAGCTTATCTTATTTGAAGATGCTAGGCTTGCTAAAGAATGTATTAAGTAATTAAGATGGAACTCTGCATCAGAAGAATATTTATAGTTGAAAGCCCTTAAAGGCACTACAAAGAAAACCTACTACATTTGATAAAGTGCCTTTTCTTGGGAAGTACAAAATAGTTCACAGCCTTCAATTATCCCTGCTAAGAGGCCGAAAAGAAGAAATAAATGGCTTTGGCTTACTTTTGAGAATGCTGGAGACAGGAAATGCTATCTTAAATTCATGAACAATGACTCTCTTCAGTAAAGGGAAAAGGAAATTCTTGGTTCTTTCCAGAGTTGTTTGTCATATTTGGTTGTTATCAGATCAATAAATAAGGGTGAATAACTTAATTTTACTTCCAGCTGCAAAAAAAAGAGCGATGATAACTAGGTAGATAGAAAGAGATAGGACAGACTCTCTTTGCTAGCATTTGGTGGTCAATCATATTTTAACAGTGCATATGTAGGAATCTTTTTGTTGTCCAGTGGGGTTGAGCTTAGGTTTTCTAAGAACTTTACCCACCTGCCACAAGTCCCAGTCCAATATTTTAATTACATTATCTCTAAACATGTCTTTTAAACCATGTGAATAAATTCTTAAAGAATTTACATTTCAATTATATATTTGTTACTATGAAAAAATAAGGATCCACAATGAGATACACATACAGTCTAGATACTTTAGAACAGGGGTGTCAAACTCAAGGTCCACAGGCTGAATCTGGCCTGTGGGATGCTTAGATATGGCCCGCAGGGCTGCTCTGGGAATAGCGAAGGACTGGCCTACTGTGCTTCTGCCAGCAAAAACAGAGCTCAGGACAGGGGTGGGATGCTACTGGCATAACAAACAGTTTGATGATCGTGTACTTTGCCACTCCTGATACAAATGATGTTGAGTTGTGTTAGGAATAACATAGGTTACCTAATGTAGTTTGGGTAAAATAATATATATAAACTATGATTGTATGTTTAAGTGTGTGTCACTTTAAAACTGCAAAGCATGTAATTTTGGGTGTGGTGTGAAACCACCATAAGAGGGAGCAAGAGGACCTGATGATTGCTGGCAATTACTGACAATTACTGGATTGCATGGTTTGTTAGCTGCGTGTTTCCCTCTACTGCTGAGTTGCTGAAAGAAGAGAGGAGTTTTTGAGTTCTTCATATCTCTACTGCGAGGAGATATATCACCGGACTGACATTTGTAAGTTTACTGACCTCTCTTTTTCGACACTGGAATTTGCAACTGAATAATCCCTGGACGGACTGAACTAGTGAATGATATATGGACTGTTTTGACTATGATATTAAATCTTACTGGAATAAACTATTTAATTAGCACTGTGTATCTGTTTTACTGAGTGTAAACTACAAAAACGTTTATCTCACATATTTTGCCTGCCTGCCTGACTGCCCTGCAGATCCTGCTAGGGTGTATCCCTAACACTGGTTATGGGCCCAGCTGCACAGTCAGACTAACCAGGATATAACAGGCTTATATAAAGTGAGAGTTAGTGTAGTTACACAATACTGTAAACAAACAGCTGTGTTTTATTAATTATAGTTTAATATCCAGAGAAAGATGGCACAAGTCAATTTACCAAGTTTGTCTCTAATATCCAAACTGGATGGAACAAACTATGTTTCATGGTCTATGAAATGCAGCCTACTTCTATGCAGAGAAGGTTTGTGGAATATAATTCAAAACCCACCAGAGGTAGATGCTTGGGATCCAGAGGATGAAGATGATGCCCACAAAATACAAGAATATAAACTAAAGAATGAGCAAGCTCTCTGTATAATAGGACTGACACTCTGTGACCAGCAGCTTGTCCATATTCGTGGAGAAGAAACAGCTGCTAAGTGCTGGGAGAATTTAAAGAAGATTTATGTTCGAGACAGTGTAGGAGCACATATAAATCTTACACTGAAGCTGTTCAGAACACATCTTCAAAAGAATGGAGACATGTTGACTCATATAAACACTATGAAGAGAATTTTTCAAGAGCTGCATGAAAAAGAGCTTATCTTCACTGAACTACATCAGGTTTATATAATTTTGTCTTCATTAGATGAGAGCTATGACGACTATGTAACTTCACTGGAAGTTCTGCCAAAAGATAACCTCACATTAACTGACATTACTGGCAGATTAATTGAAGAAGCCAGGAGAAGGCTTGAAAGGGATCAACTCAGAAGGGAACAACCACAAGAAGAGGAATTATCTTCGTCAGCCTACACAATTAGAAAATGTTTTAATTGTGGAAGAAAAGGACATTTGGCTAGATTCTGCAAGAAAGAAAAATGCCAAAATGTCAGCCAGAATGCTAAAAGGCATCAAAAGGATAAAAATTGCTTAGAGCTAGCCATGTATAGCAACCAAACTGTGAACAATAATAATTTTTGGGTGGTAGATAGTGGAGCATCGCACTGCATAACAAAAGATAAGAAAAGATTTATTAAGATGTCCACGAGTTCACAGCAGATATCGTTACCTAATGGTTGGAAACTGAAAGCAAAAGCTGAAGGTACTGCATATTGTTCTTGCATACAAGAAAATGTAAAAATGTTATATGTACCACAACTTAAGTTTAATTTGCTTTCGGTTAGAGTTTTGATTAAACTAGGTTATGTAGTTACTTTTAGGGGAGAAAACTGCATAATAGAAAAGGAAGGTAAAAAAGTGACTGCAACTTTAAAAGGTGAATTGTATGTGTTAAATGATAATCAATTAGAGGTGGCTAACACAGTGTATAATAATGTTAAACCTCATGATGAATGCATACATTTGTTACACAGACGTTTAGGGCATATAAATTTTAAAATGCTCAAGCAAACGGTTGAACTGTCTAAAGGTATAAAACTGAAGCCTTGCAGTAAGTATTTGCACTGCAATGCTTGCAGTCAAGAAAAAAGCAAGGTAATACCAGCAAATAGAATTAATGGATTTAAGACTAAGGAGCCTCTAGAGGTCGTATTTGCTGATATTATAGGTCCTAAAAAACCAAGTGTGGGAGGTGCTCGTTATATATTAAGTATAATGGATCATTACTCTAGATATGGTTTCTGTTATTTAATGAAGAGTAAAATGGAAACATATCAAAATTTCTTTAATTGGTTGAAGTTTGCAGAAAGAAAAACTAAAAGGAAACTAGTAACTCTTGTAACTGATAATGGTACGGAATTTATAAATAATAAATTCCAAAATAGACTGAAGATGGCAGGTGTAGAACATAAAAAGTCTGCATCATATAGGCCACAACATAATTCCTTTATAGAAAGACGAGGCCAAACACTACAGGCAATGGCTCGTACTATGTTGTCGGATTCAGGATTACCTGAGAATTTGTGGGGAGAAGCAATAATGTGTGGCAATCATATATTGAATAATGTTGTTAATTCAACAACAGGTGAATTACCATTCACACGGTGGCATGGTAGAAAACCTGACCTAAGCTACATGCACACATTTGGAGCACCAGCATGGGTGCATATTCCTACACAACTGAGACATAAGGGACAGCATAGGGCTAAAAGATTATATTTTGTAGGTTATGAATCTAACCATAGATCTTACAGGTTCTGGGAAGAGGGCACAAATAGAATTCATTGTAGTGCTAGTGCACAATTCCTGGAACATGTAGGATGGGAAAAATTGGAACAAGATTCGAATAAAAGTGTAATTATAGAAATCTACAAAAGACCAAACCACCATATCAGTAATAAGAAAAATCCAATTAAAGAGGAAGTAAAGGAAGAGCAAATAGGACCAGAACAGGAAGAAATAAGTGAAGAAGAAATAGATAACCAGGAACAGGTGATAGATAAGAGTCCACCTGTAAGTCCTGTACTACCTAGACGGTCAACACGAGAGAGTAGACCACCTGATAGGTACCAGGCAAGTGTGGTTTGCCAGATTAGTAAAATTCCAACTACTGTGGAAGAACTAAAATTGTATCCTGCGAAGGATCAGGAAAACTGGCATACAGCAATGCAAAAGGAACTGAATTCATTAAAACAGATGGGAGTCTATGAGAATGCTAGATTACCTCCAGGTGAAAAGTCCATTGGATGCAAATGGATATTTAAATTATTATATTACCCAAAAGGGGAGAATGTTAGGAATAACATAGGTTACCTAATGTAGTTTGGGTAAAATAATATATATAAACTATGATTGTATGTTTAAGTGTGTGTCACTTTAAAACTGCAAAGCATGTAATTTTGGGTGTGGTGTGAAACCACCATAAGAGGGAGCAAGAGGACCTGATGATTGCTGGCAATTACTGGCAATTACTGGATTGCATGGTTTGTTAGCTGCATGTTTCCCTCTACTGCTGAGTTGCTGAAAGAAGAGAGGAGTTTTTGAGTTCTTCATATCTCTACTGCGAGGAGATATATCACCGGACTGACATTTGTAAGTTTACTGACCTCTCTTTTTCGACACTGGAATTTGCAACTGAATAATCCCTGGACGGACTGAACTAGTGAATGATATATGGACTGTTTTGACTATGATATTAAATCTTACTGGAATAAACTATTTAATTAGCACTGTGTATCTGTTTTACTGAGTGTAAACTACAAAAACGTTTATCTCACATATTTTGCCTGCCTGCCTGACTGCCCTGCAGATCCTGCTAGGGTGTATCCCTAACAAGTTGCCACGTCCATCCTGGCCATGCCCACCACAGACCCACCCCCCAAGGTCAAACTCAACCCTAATGTGGCCCTCAATGAAATCAAATTTGACACCCCTGCTTTAGAATAAGTCTCATTGTCCCCAGGTGTGTGTGTGTGTGTGTGTGTGTGTGTGTGTGTGTGTCTGCCTGTGTGTATAACTATCATGCTTTTCATTTTTACAACAATGTTTCAAATCTGGCAACTTTAAGACATATGGACTTTAAGTCCCAGAATTCTCTGGCCAGCTGGTTAGGGAATTCTGGGAGTTGAAATCCATACATTTTGAAGTTGCCAAGTTTCAAAAACAATGTTTTAAAGAATTCAGTCTTATGCATAGTACACAAAGAGAACACTCATTCATTCTTTCTTCAAATATTTATTTTGCACTATTTTGCATTTTCTTATATTACTAAATATAATATTACTAAACCATGTCAGCAGATTTATTTTGCATAGGTCAATCAATTTTATTTAATTTGTATTCATTTAGCACCCATTCATTCCCAGGTGAACCATTTATAGTGCTCCTGTTACATTTAGGGGTGGGATTCATATTTCTTAACAACCGGTTCTGTGGGTGTGGCCTAATTTGTGGGTTTGGCTTGGTGTCACATGACTGGGAGGGCATGGCTTGCTGACTGGGCGTGGCTTGGTGATCGCATGGCTGGCTGGGCATGGCTTGTATATAAAATTTGTAAATATTTATGTAAATATTGAATTTTTTATTTTTAAAAAAGAACTACTTTTACCCCAAATAAGGCAAAGCAGGCAGGTAGATTGAGTTGCTCACAGAATCACAGATTCATTCAGAGATCTACCTTTCTGCAATCTATGACCTGAGTCTGTCACATAAAATTTGCTTGCAAGCAAACTCACAAAATTAACTCACAACTTACAATGTATGTAAATATTGAATTTTTTATTTTTAAAAAAGACCAACTTTTACCCAAAATCAGGCAAAGCAGGCAGGCAGATTGAGTTGCTCATAGAATTACAGAATCACTCAGAGATCTACCTTTCTGCAATCTATTGCCTGAATCTTCACTGAAAAATAGAAGCTTCAGTCCTAAGGAAGGTTCAGCTCTGCTTTTAGATTAGCTAGAAAGCAAGAAATTCAATGATTTCCTGCTTTCTAGCTAATCTAAATATCCCATCACAGCTGATAGTCAGAACAGGTAATAGTCGGAGGAAAAAAAGGAACACTAGGAACTTACCGAAAATTAGGCGAAGGCACAAGTTGGATGATGCGCATGCCAGGTAAGGAGTGAATGGGTGGGGAGGGAAGGGTGGGGCCAGCCAATGGTGCAATTTGGCAGTTCTCCGAACTGTGCAGAATTGTAACAACCGGTTCTATAGAACCGGTCCGACCAGGTAGAATCCCACCCCTGGTTACATTCAACTTTTGTTTTTCCTGACATAACCAACTAAGAGTTATATAAGAAAACAGGCAGAAACAATCTTATAAAAAGTCTCTTTATCTTTTTCCAACAGATTCCTCACAGCAGGCTACATTGCACTCACTATTTTTCTACCAACACTTATATGTCTTGAAAATTCTCCGTCCATTTTCCTATATTTACCAAACTTTATATTAAGGCAGATAGAATGCAATCCACTAATTGATTTATGGTTTCCTTCTATTTACATATACTTTGTAGCTGATTATCTATTTTCTATCAAACACAACATACATTAATTTTAGATCCATGCTATTCATATTGCAACATTAACTGCTATTTATTTAGGTTCTCAGCCAATACAAAAAATAGTATTGCATATCAGGAGCCACATGACCTTACAAGAATAAAGCATGCCACACCATCTCTCTCTTCTCTCCCTCCCTCCCTTCCACCACAACTACCTCTCTTTCATAGAGTGACCAGATGGCAAAGTCTAGGTTGGGCTATGTTATCAGCATGTAGATATAAAGCAAAGTGAACAATGCTACCCAAGAAGTACAAATCAGGGGCTCAGTGTCAAGTTTCATTCTACATAAATATAAATTACTTCAATGTGGGTTTAGAAATATGATTTTCAAATTTGCAAATGACAGAGCAAGAGGCAATAGCAAACAAAAGTATCAAGATTCAAATCTTTCACTTGGGTAGGAAAAGGCAAGAATATAAAATAGGACCAACTCCACCGGGCACCTAACCATGAAAAAGGGATTTTGAAGTCCAGATGTATCATAAGCAAATAATACAAAGTAAATGCAAAACAAAGAAGCAAATTGAACCCTAGGTTGTATTAATAGAAATATAGCATTAAGATCAAAATAATCCATCATTCCACACTGAAGACAATAAAGGACCCATTAAGACAAATTTAGGAAGAACTATTAAAGGTCCTGAATATGTTTAATCTGAAGCATAACATAAAAGTTTTCTTCAAGTGTATGAATGACTATATGTAGAAGATCAGTATTTTTCCAGAAATAACAAAGAGTTAGTTTTAAAAATCACCAAAAAAAGATTATCATTGAATATTGGGAAGAATTCCCTTGCAGTAAAAATTGTTCAATTGTAGAACACTCTGTTCCAGAGACCGCAAATTCTCTTCTGCTGAAAGTATTTATTGCGCAGAAGTACACTCTTGTACTGGGCCAGAGGCTTACATTTACCATTTTAGAAAAAAAGGTAAACTGGATGATGCAATGTCACACAATCATGAAAAGATTAAATATTTATGCTCATTTATCAACTCAAGTACATTTACTAAGAGGATTTTGAGTGCATTAGTGGGGTTTTATATGAGCTCTCAAATGTGAACATTTGGCAGAGTAGCTTATATTCTGCAGATTCATTTTTATACGTAGATCGTATAAAACTCTTCTTAAGCTAGCTTGGTCATTTATTCCAATGTTCCCTATAGAGAGATTTTAAATTCCTGAAAGCAATATTAAGGAAACCATAGCATAGATTAGCAGTGATTTCCTTTGAAGGAAAGATTATGAAAGTAGCAAGACATTTCACATCAATCAATTTTGTCTCGTTTTTCCATTCTTCATTTAGTCATCCGATAATTATCTTTTTTCCTTTCAAGATGCTTTTTCTGAATTAAGAAAAACTGAGTAACAGCAAAAATATTAAAATAGCTGTATTAAGGATAGATGAAGCCCTTGTGTAAATAAACACTCATCGGTTGACCTCTGTAGTTCAGAGCCAACTTTCCATATAAATGGTATGGAATCCAGATGCATGATTTTGTGAAGAAAAAAATCTCTATTGTACGTCAACCAGTCTGTTCAATTATCCATCCTTTCATCTATAGAATGGAATCATTGAGATCCAATATAAGCATTCTGATAGAACTCTTGTTCTAGCATAACTATAATGGATGTTGTTAGAGCAGATAGCAGAAATCAACAAAAGGATGAGCAAAACAGAAATATTATCAACCCTATTCCTCCTTCAGCACATTACAAGAGGACATTACTTCAGAGAATATAAGTCACACATGACTGCAACAAATTTACCAGTAATGATTATAATTGATGCCAGATTTCTATGTTTTTTATATGTTGTTGTCAGTGCTGGCTACATATTGCTACAAATATATCATTCTTCCCAAAACCCTTGGAGAATCTTCTGCTCTCCTATCCCAAAGGTGCTTTTTCAAGAGGCAACTGGACTTTCTTGTTTTTTGCTGAAGACATTTCACTTCTTACCCAAGAAGCTTTTTCAACTCTGAGAAATAGCTGAAGCTGAATACCTTCGATGAGAAGCAAATGTCTTCAAAGAAAAAATAGAAAATCCAATTGCCTCTTGAAAAAGCATCTTTGGGATAGAGGAGTGGAAGACTCTCCAATCTTGTTCTCGACATGGTGTATGTGCATCTGTAGAAACTCTACACACCATATGTAAAGGGAAACAGGAGGAGAATTGGACTAACATGCTGACTGAAACATACCCTAGCTGAGGCATTGTTGGAGATTTGACTTCAGCAGCTGTCCTTGTTAGGTGATACACTTCTGAACATATGCACACTGCTGATATAACACGAAAAAATAGTAATAGATGTAGTGATTAAGACATCAACCAGAAACCAGATGATCCTAAGTTCTAGTATTGCTTTAGGCAATTTGTGTCGTTTCAATAATTTCTTCAGAGCTTACATGGTCTTTAAATAACAAAAAATAATGCCTCTATACATGGGCATCATGGGTTGAAGTATATGAACAACAGATTGACTATATTATTGCTAAAAGAAGGTGGAGAAGTAGGAACTGGATTGGAAGAAGATGAGGATGGTTTTAAAATTGGAAACATCAATAACCTGTGCTATTGATTGAGTCCTGGATTGGACTCAAAAACTTTCAAAAGTCCATTATTTGACATGGCAAAAGTCTAATTAACCCTTAGAGATGAGAGCTGCATCCTGGAATTGCAGTCAGTTTAAGTCTTCAAATAATTATGTCTAACATAATGAGTAACTGTTAGTGGATGTTTAGCTAAAGTGATTTGACCTTTCTAAGAATTGATTATTTCCAACTACTATGTTTAAACTTCAGTTTTAATGACACTGTTTTAATCAATATGTTATAATAATCTCCTGTCAATGATTCCATTTCATCTAAAGGAATGAACTTTGTCAGGAAAGGTCATTAAACTTGAATGTTATGTTAGCTGGAGCATTACAAGTCATGTGCAAGGACTAAGAGACCCTGGCATTGTCTATTGTGATTAATATAAAAGCCAACAATACAATTGAGTTTTCTTCCTATTCAGGAACAATTATATAAGATTTATTCCTTTAATGAAACCTGCTATTGAGCTGTGAAGGTCATAGTTCAAATCATGTGTAAAATTGGTCCAATCAAAGCACTTTTATAATTTTGTTTAAACTCAAAATATTGTACAACTGCATACAACATTCAAATAAATGAGCTGGTCTTATTTCCAAATAAACATACAGAGGAATCAGCTATAAAACATTAAAAGAACAGAGCATGAGAACAACTTAATTTACTATGATTATTAAGCAATTGCTGCAGTATTGTGTACAATTGAGGTTATTAAAGATTATTTTAATTGTCTCTCATAGATATTTAAAAATGATTTTAACATAAAGATCCTATACATTGAATAGCATTTTTATCTCAACTAAAATTTTCTATTGAAAATTATTCTGGAGGATTTTTTACTTCAACAAACATGTGCTCATATTAGATATCCTTTTCCTTTAGTCTGGATCAGAACTGAAATAAATATTGACTGAATAGCAAGTTAAAACTAATTTCTAATAAAATATGGCAGACATTTGTAGAACAAGTTGAACTCCCATAAGTGTATGCATGTGTATGTACATTTATATGTATGTGTATATTTATGTGTGCATGTATATGTATGATGGGAAAATAGTTTTAAAGGGCCAGCATTATCATTGAAAAAGAATTTTTCTGGAGCCTCTAAGGTGACATTGTATCAAAGAAGAGATATATAGTGTGTAGGAAATCAGATGTCACAAATTGCCTGGTTGTGTGCCATATTTATAGGTAACAACTAGCACCATGTAATGCACATGGAATATTATTGGAAGCCAGCTGTACCATTCAGCCCCCAGTCCCTTTTCAAAGATGAGGACAAACTATACTTTGTTCTAGTCATTTGCCAATTCAACTAATTTTCTATGATTTCTCAAAGATAATTGATTGGGTTTGGTTAAACCACTAGCAAATTCCTGCTCTCTCTTGGGATATAATTCATTTGTCCCTGAATATGTGAACTCATTCAAAATAAATATACACTGACTAACAAGTCATTTATCATTTTCAAACCTTTTCCAAGGATGTTTGAAAATCTAGCAGAATAGTTGTCTCTTGCAGGAGCAAATGGAAACAAACAGAAGTTGAAAAGTTCTACTTTATCTTTGTTACCCATTAGCATTTTGTCATAATGAATGATGCTAATCAATTTTTTTTTTATTTTGAACAAACAGTAGCTTGGGCTTTGTTCCCTGAATTAAAGGAGTGCTATCACTTAGGCAAGTCATATATTTTCTGGTTATATATATCATATTTTTTTCCAAAATATATTTAGACAGTTAAATGCAGTATATAGTGTTGTATAGTATGAATCTTTGGAATCCCCTGTAAAAACATGGCCCATTTTATTAAACTGTGTTGAAATAAAGATAAGTGAGTACAATTCTAATGGCTGTTCTACTTCCATAGACTTAGAATAATTTTATTGTTACTCTGAATGTACACTAATCAGTATACATTAAAATGAAATTTCACTGTATACAGCTCACAAAGGGTTACCACCTCCAATATATACTACATAAACATGAACAAATAAATAAATACAAAATTATTCATATACCCCATATATTATATGACTGTTCTATCCACCTGAAATACTGGTGCCATGTGCATTTTCCCCCAAATCTGCTATAAAAACATAGACTAGACTAGACTAGAATAGACTAGAATAGAATAGAATAGAATAGAATAGAATAGAATAGAATAGAATAGAATAGAATAGAATAGCTTTATTGCCCAAGTATGATTGAACACACAAGGAATTTGTCTTGGTGTAAATGCTCTCAGTATACATAAAAGAAAAGATACATTCATCAAGAGTCAAAAATCATAAGATGCGATACTTAATGATAGTCATAGGGTACAATAAGCAATCAATCATACTAGGAAACAGTCAATATAAATTGTAAGTATACAAGCAACAAAGTTACAGTCATACAGTCACAAGTGGGAGGGGATGGGTGATAAGGAATAGTGACAAGATTTAACAGTAATAGTAGTGCAGACTTTAGTTGAACAGGGTTGAGGGAATTATTTGTTTAGCAGAGTGACGGCTTTTGGGGAAAAACTATTCTTGTGTCTAATTGCTCTGGTGTGCAACGCTCTATAGCGTCGTTTTGAGGGAAGGAGTTGAAACAGTTTATGTCTGGGATGGAGTCTGTAGTCAATCAGTTCCTTGGTGGAGGGCTTATTTGGCACTGGGATGATAGTAAAGTGTTTGAAGCAGGAAGGAACATAGCACATCTCTAGTGATCTATTGAAGATTCAGGTGAAGATGGGGGCCAATTGGTCAGCACAGACTTTTAAGCAAGATGGAGTTATCTTGGTGCTTCCCTGGTGCTTTTCCTGGCTTTTGTCTGTGTAATAGATCTTGCACTTCTTTTTCTGTGATCACCAGAGATTGTGAACCCAATGGATTGAGGCCAGTTGTAGGAGGCTTGGCTGTGTTGGTTTCTTTTCAAACCTGCAGTTAAACACATTCAGGTCATCTGCTAGGTGTTGATTTCCTTCTGCCTGGGAAGGAGGTTTGCTGAAGCCAATGATGTTTTTAAGAGTTTTCCACATGTTTGCTGGTTCATTTGTTGAGAACTGATTCCTTAACTTTTCAGGGTATCTTCTTTTTGCTGCTCTGGTATCTCTTGTTAATATGTTTCTGGCCTGGTTGTATAGCATTCTGTCACTTTTTCTGTGGGCTTCCTCTTTGGAACAACATAGCTGCTTAAGTTTAGCTGTGAACCAAGGTTTATTGTTACTATATATTTGCAGGTTCCTTGTTGGTACACATAAGTCTTCGCAGAAGCTGACATATGATGTTACAGTATCTGTGAGCTCATCTAGGTCTGCAGAGGCATCTTCAAAAACTTTCCAATCAGTGCAATCAAGGCAGGCCTGGAGTTTCAGCTTTGCCTCATCTGACCAAGTCCTCACTGATTTAATTGTTGGTTTCATGGTTTTAAGTCTTTGACCGTAGGCAGGTACAAGGTGAATCATGCAGTGGTCAGAAGGGGTCTTGGGTTATAGCTTATAATAGAAAGTTCTAATCTACTCAGATACTCTGGAGGGAAGTAAAATATTCAACTGATAATCTCCAATATTTGTATTCCTAGTTTAAAAAATAAGCAGAATATATATGACTAAGTTAAGTTCCTCCTCACATTGACAGGAACAAACTAAGAACTACTGTCAGCCTGTCTTGGATTTCGAATGGAGCACCAGCTGACAACTACTAAGATACTCTCCTTGCTTCAGACATATCTCTTTGCTGATTTAAAACCAGATAAAGTAGATAAGTCTGAAGTGATTTATCTGTCCATACCTAAGAATCAAAAGGCTCCTGCTAGCTAACCTTAACTTTTCCAAGGCCCTGTCAACCTTCTAGGATACCAACCATTGCAAGGTTAAAAGAAAACAAGACAATAATAGTACAAAGAACAAAGAAGACAAAAAGGATATTGAGTAGCTTTATCAAACTAGAGTTCAGATTGCATCAATGGTGACAGAACAAGGAATCAATAGTGTTGTCCTTTTGAACATATTAATATCTACAGTCATTTAGTGTTCACACTATTTGGAACAGAGAAAATTTGAAATCCTTTAGGCAACAGTTTAGAAGACAGGAAGTAGGATTATACCATCAGCAGCAATAAAAACTCAGTCCCCGTGCCAGGCTCATCAAACTGGCAGCCTGCTGGATATGTCACATGAAGGCCATGCCTACCCAGGTTCCGCAAAAGGCAAAAAACATCACAATACATCACGATCCGGCCCATGACACGATCAAGTTTGACACCCGTGCACTAGTTTCTTACTCATATTAAACTATTTTACTCTAGCTCTGTATTATGGAATGTGGTATTTAACTTCAATTTCTGACTCTAACTTTGCTTTTCCTACATTCTGGGCCTCAATCATATTGTCTATTTTTCTCCTTTCCTATGATTATTTTTTAGTTTTTAAAACTGTGCAGAAAAGCTGTCTTAATTAATTGTTTCCAGCTATTCTGAGAACATTTTCTTGCTGAAAACTGGAATAAAAATATCTTAAATAACCAGATAGCAGTTTACACAATGCCACTTGTTGAGTTCATGTTGATGTGAGATTTAAACAAGAATACTTCCATTATTCTTGAACATTTCACTCAATATACTGCACAAGTGAAGACAGATGAAAGAATATCTGGTAGCTTTAAATGCAGCTGTTCAGCTCAAAGTCTGCTCATGCCTGCTGCCTGTTTCATCCAGTTTCTACTCAGTGATTCAGCTGGCATTAAATATAAATGCTGTGTACTTGTTCTTATCTTCTGGCTCAGTAAATGGCATGTTTAGGTGTCCATTACTAGTAACTATTCACTTTGCAAGCATTTCATTAATGTTACTTAATCAGTGAAAGAGAGGAAAAGTTCAGGAAACCTCTTTTGAAATATCAAAGAGTTTCATATTTTTCCTAGTATGAAATGCTAAATAGGTACATAAGTTTGAATAGAACCAGCTAGCTTATTCTTTACACTACTCTAAAATGAGATTTTATTGGATTATCTATCTTGCCATGTTTACAATATTTTATGATGGGACTGTTTATAATCTGCACTCACCTGCACTTTTTAAAATCTGCTTTATATCTACAAAAATCTCTGTTGAAAAAAAAAGGAACAGAGTGCCTCACAAACTTTCCAAGGAAAGCCAACCCAAATACATAAAAAGAACCATAAATATACACAGTCTGTGGTCAACAAAGTCAAAACACCTCCTGTTTTTTACTATGTGAACCACGAAAACAACAGAGATTCCATTGTACTTTTGTGGTCATTATCTTGACTCTTTTGACCTGGTCTTGTGGACACCCTTGGATAGGACATGGCAGAAACATCCTCAGAATTAACAGTGTAATGGGGAGGGAGAAGAAGCATTGTTTTGCCTTGGATCTTACTGTACAAATCACATCACCTGAATTTACAATTGCATTTGTGAATGCTAACCCACCTATTTTTCAGATTGTTACAATATGGTACAGCTTCAAAAATATTGTTTGCAAAAAATAATCCATACTAATTAAAATAAATATACAATATATGTGCTCTAAGAAATATACATAGAATGGTATATGAATGTTCATGTGGGTTTTTTTATTTATCTTCCTTTGAATTCACAGACATATGGAATCAGAGCAAAGTGAATTTATGGCCAAAAAAAAAAAAAAAAAAGAGGAGAGGAGAGGGTAGAACTGAAATGAAAGAATTTGGTCACATCTATGGTCAATTACCTTCTCCAAAAAGGAGCTTTGTATCTGAGTAATTGAGAGATTCAAAAGTAGTTATAGTATAATTGTTTTCAAGCCCTTAATTTCTAAATTACAGCCTATGAAAATAATTGGGATAGTCCAGATAAGAATTTCATGTATATTAATAGTAGCAGGAAACTACAAAATATAGAGTATGTCCTATGGATAGATGAAGGTGTCAATGGGTATAAATAGGCAAAAAATGGAATCTATATCATCAATATTGTACAGTATAAATATTAAATCACAGTAATATTAATTATAGGCGAGAACATGTAGTTGTGAGTGTAGTTACATGTCTGGGGGGGTGGCTATCATAAAATGGCTAAACCATTGTGGAAATGTGTGTGCTGTGTTCATAAACAGGAAGGTAAGATTTACACAGAGAGAGTTACTAAGCTTGCACCCGAAATAATCCATTGCATATAGCACTCTGGAAAAGACTACTGCTATTTTTTTCATGAATAAACTGTGTTCTGCAAGAATTGGAGCTAAAGGTTCATATACTGCAAACAGTTCTTCTGCTTTGGGTGATATGTTCATATAAAAGAATTGTTACATGCCTACTCAGTTAGGTGTACATTTGATTTGATATATAATAATTTCGTATTGTAGTATATTCATCAAACAGCCACTGAAGTATAATTGTAAGTGTTAAGTTCGGAACAAAGGGGAGGCCACACCAGAGCATCTCAATAACACACTTTATTCAGGGAATAAAGGGGCTGTCGCGCCTGTAAGCTAACAACAGACCTTCCAGCGAACAGCGGCTGGCTCGACCTAGCAGCCGGCTTTTATAGCCGGCTGTCGAAGAGCCAGCCAATGGGGCTGCAAACGCCCCGCAGTATGAACGGACCTGAGGGGGAACTTGTGTCAGCCCCGAGGACATAACACCCCTTCCCCTAGATACGAACACGAATAGTCCTTTAAGTAAGCTGGTGGTTTGTGTGAGCGTCCCGACCGGCACAACTTCTGGCGATGCACAAAGTGGCATAGAGTTCTGGGAGTCAGTAACTGGCCTTGCCGGGCAACAGGTCGATCTGGAGTCCGGACTGGAGTCTGGGAGTGGTCACAGTCCTCGGGTTGGATTGTTAAATTGTCATTGTCACGCAACCCGGTGGTGTCAACCGGCTGGTACGGCTGATGACTCTGTAGGACGGTCCCGGTCTCACCGTCCGTTCCTCGATTCGGCTGGTGGCGACTGGTCACTCTGGAGGTCCCAGCTAGGATTCGGGTGCGGCGATTGGAGGGTCACTGAAGTCCCTGGGTCAGCCGGCATGTTCGCCCTGGCGACTTCTTATCTGGGTCCAGATTCCTCCGCCAGATACGCCCGTCCCCAACTGGATGCGGTATGACCTTGGCCCAGTGATGGCCACAATCTTTCCCAGGTACCCACAGGGATCGCCTGTGTAGTTCCTGACAAAAACTTGGTCCTGTAATACAAAACTCCTGACCCTAGTGTTAGAGCCCAATGGTGTGTCTGGGCAATAGTGGGGATGCAGTCTATCCAGCACTGTCCTTAGCCGCCTGCCCATCAGTAATTCGGATGGGGACTTGTTTGTGACAGTACATGGGGTCGAGTGTTGGCTTAAGAGAAAACGAGAGAGTCTGGAGTGCCAGTCGCCTTGAGTGAATCTTGCCAACGCCTCTTTGCTGACCTAACGGCTCTCTCCGCCAACCCATTGCTAGCGGGATGGAAAGGGGCTGTTAGATATGCCGGATGCCCAGGTTGGGGGCATACCGGCTGAATTCTGTGGACGTAAATTGGGGCCCATTGTCTGAGACTATGGTGTCAGGCAGACCGTCATAACAAATAAGCGGGTCAGAGCCTGGGCAATTGCTCGGGTGGTGGTTGTGGGTAGGAGAGCTACATCGATCCATTTGGAGAATGAATCCACAACCACCAGGAAGGTCTTGCCATGGAATGGCCCGGCCAAGTCAATATGCAACCGTGACCACGGTGCTGGTACTTTCCCATTTGGTTGGGGTGGTGATCGGTGGTGCTGGCCTGGATTGTTGACAGGGGCGGCAGGAGCTTACCCATTTCGTGATCTCGTCGTCCATGCCCGGCCACCAGACGTAACTCCGAGCCAACGCTTTCATCCGGACGATGCCAGGGTGCCTTCATGTAACGCCTTCAGGACGGGTGTGCGCAGAGGTTTTGGAATGACAACTCTGGTCCCCCATAACAGGCAGCCCTGTAAACTGGAAAGTTCTTGCTGGCGGGTTTTGAACGTGAGAATTCAGTTGAGAGATTACCGCCCAGCCACCCCTCCGTACCCAGTCCAGAACCTGGGCGATAAGTTTATCTTTTTTGGAGTGGAGAGCGATGTCGCCAGCGGTGACTGGGATGTCGAACTCACTGGCATCGAAAATGGCATGGACCGGGCCGGGTCCTCCACAGGTGCTGGTAACGGGCAGCGGCTGAGGCGTCGGCGTGGCTGAGGTTTTTCCTGGGTGGTGAACCAGTTTGTATGCAGTAGGCCGCCAGGAATAGGGTCCACCTAGTCATCCTGGGGACAAGACTTGTGGTGTTTGTTTTTCTCCTGAGAGGAGCCCCAACAGTGGTTTGTGATCTGTGACAAGTTGAAGTTGTGACCAAAAAGAAATTCATGGAATTTTTGACCGCAGCAACGGCGGCTAGGGCCTCTTTGTCAATTTGGCTATAATTACGCTCGGTTGTTGACAAGGTTCTAGAAAAGAATGCAATTGGCGCTTCGGAGCCGTTGGGAAGTCTGTGGCTTAAGACAGCCCCGATCCCGAAAGGTGAGGCATCTGCAGCTAAGACTAGAGGAAGGTGCTGGTCAAATTGTATTAGGACAGCGTCCGAAGTGAGTAGTGATTTGACTGCCTTAAAGGCGTATTCTCTTGGGACCCCAATGCCACGGAGTGTTTTTGTCTAGAAGTCTATGCAACGGTTCAGCTACTGAGGCTTTGTGGGGTAGGAATGACGACATAGAAGTTTAGCAAACCCAGGAAAGCTTGTAATTCTGACTTGGAAGACGGAGTGGGTGCCTCGTGAATGGCTTTGACTTTAGACTCCACGGGGTGGATGCCAGAGGCGTCTATTTTATACCCAAGAAAGTCCACCTGCCTAGTGGCGATGGCACACTTCTCCCTTTTTAGTTTGAGGCCACCTATCCAATACCGCTCTGACTCTGAGAAAAGTTGGGGTCTGTCCCTGGCTGAAATCAAAATGTCATCAAAGTACGGAACTATGCCAGGGAGGCCTTGCAGTATCTGTTCCATTAATGACTGGAAGATTCCTGGGGCGACGCTAACACCAAATTGGAGGCGCTTGCATCGAAAACGCCCTCTGTGGGTGACAATAGTTTGTAGTTCGGCCGTTTGGTTATCCACAGGAAATTGCTGATAAGCCTGTGACATATCCAATTTGGCGAATATGGTTCCCGGCTCAAATGTGTGTAGTAAGTGTTGGATTACTGGGACTGGGTATGCGCTAGTCTGTAGATAGCGGTTAATTGTGGTTTTATAGTCAGAACACATTCTGATACTACCATCTTTTTTAAGGGGTGTGACAATTGGAGTCTCCCATTTAGCAAAATCCGTGGGCTCGATCACCCCTTGTTGGAGCAATTTGTCCAGTTCTGCATCCAGCTTAGTGCGCAGAGCAAATGGTACTCTGCGCGGTTTTAAACGGACAGGAACTGCTTGGGGGTCCACCGAAAAGGAAATGGGCGTACCATTATAACAACCCAATTCATTGCTGAACACATCAGCATAGTCTGAAAATAGTGAGTCGATATCGGAAGGTGAGACAGCATGTACTCCCGTTAAGCTAAGGCCGAGATAGGGGAACCAATCCAACCCCAAAAGGTTAGGGAGGGCACCATCTACCACCACTAAAGGCAGATGGCCTTTAAAGGATTTGAATCTAACGAGGAACTTGCCTGTTCCGAGTACTGGAATATTCTTCCCTGGTAATCCCTCAAGGTGAGACGACTCTTCTGGAGTTGCTTCCTGGACAGGTTGGGTCGTATTTTCTTAAGTGTGCTCCAAGAGATGATCGATAGTGCCGATCCAGTATCGACTTCCATAAGACAGGGTTTACCTTCTAAATGAATAGAGAGGGTAATTTTATTAGGTGTCAAAAAGTGTGGTTAGCTTAGTAGCACGTATAACAATTTTCTACTTGCCTGGGTGGCCCCGGAGGGGAGTAAGGGGACGATGACTTTTGTGGAGCCGCGTGCGTTGCCTGGCAGGCCCTGGCGATGTGGCCTTTCTTGTCGCAATTGTTGCAGGTGGCGTTCCTGAACCTGCAAGTCATTCTGGCATGGGACCCCCGCAGGAGAGGCACGACAGGATGTGTTTAGGCACGTTGCCGTTTTTGGCCTAGCTCCTACCTGTGGCTGTTTGAAAGGTTTGAGGCGATGCACTTCTAAGTGTTCGGTGGGGTCTTCTTCACTCACTGCTTCCTCGGAATGAACAGTGACCGGACTGGGTTTGGCTGCGCTTCCTTGTATTTCAGCGGCCGATTGTGTCGCTAGTTCAGCGGCCAAAGCTTCCTCGATTGCCTGGGTGAGGTTGAGATCTTTTCTGGCCGGCAACCGCCTCTGTAACCTTACATCTCTGACTCCACAGACGAGTTGATCCAGGAGCATGTCGTCTAGGTAATTTTTAAATTCGCAGTGGAGAGCTGCGGTTCTCAGGGCGGCCATATACTGATTGATAGATTCTCCATCTGTTTGTTTCCTCATACGAAAGGCAAAACGTCTCGCTATCTGTGATGGCTTTGGGGAATAATGGTTAGAGAGTGTCTCCAACAGTTCGGACCACGGAACGTTCTTTAATTCCCTGGGGGCGAGTAGCGCTGTGGCGGTATCGAATACTGTGGCCCCGCAGTAACTTAGGAAGTACGATTTCTTCCTGTTCTCTGTAGCGTCGGCCAGACTGATGGCATCAAGGTAGTGATTGAAGCGGTTTCTGTAAGAGTCCCACTTGTCTTCATCTGGCTTAAATGGCGGAAACGCCGGATTTGAATTCATATTGGGTGTTCAGTCTGTTGGTAGACTGACCAATCTCTCTCTCTGGGAATACAAGGCCCTGATAAGAGTGGCAGCTGCAGTTTGCAGCGCTGCTTCAGCTCTAAAGGATCTCTCTGGGTTACATGCTCTTTGTGACTATGGCGGCTATTGCTGTAGCGCCGTAACTGACTTCCATTTGAATTTCGCGCCCTTACAAGGGCGTAGGCGGCTATAGCTGTAGCGTCGTGCTGACAGCTATTCAAATCGCGCGCCTATGTGTTCTGGCAGCTGTGAGCGCAGCGCTGAAAGCTTCGCTAACAAGCAGAATCCGAACAGCAGCAGTTGGATTCTGTGCTCAATGCTGGGCGGCTGAGGTTCTCAGTGCCCCACTTCTCTCACGTAGCTTTTTTGAACTGAGCGGCTACACGCTCCACTTTCACTTCCGCAATCAACGACTGACCGAGCTCTCAAACGGCGCGGCTACGGTTCAGCATTTTGGTGTGTGTTTCAGCTCTTTTGGTATTGCTGCTGGTTGGCCAGATCCCATCCTCGTCACCAATGTTAAGTTCGGAACAAAGGGGAGGCCACACCAGAGCATCTCAATAACACACTTTATTCAGGGGAATAAAGGGGGCTGTCGCGTCTGTAAGCTAACAACAGACCTTCCAGCGAACAGCGGCTGGCTTGACCTAGCAGCCGGCTTTTATAGCCGGCTGTTGAAGGGAGCCAGCCAATGGGGGCTGCAAACGCCCCCGCAGTATGAACGGACCTGAGGGGGAACTTGTGTCAGCCCCGAGGACATAACAGTAAGCAAAAGCTTTCTTACTGGAGTGCAAGCATATAAAAATTACAGCACTGTCTAGAAACAAAGCTCTTTCTCTCTCTTTTTCACTGGTTCACTCGTGCACACAGAAACACACATATACAAACATAATCCCCTATAAATAATTATTCAGTTAACACCCACACAAAGATCTGTACTATAGTTCTTTAAAAATAGGTTCATAAACTTTGTACTTCCCAGAACAGAAATGGGTGGAAACAATTGCAGAATATATGCATGCCAAAACCAATCTTTGAGAATACATTTAAATATTCCCATGTTAGCCAACATGATGGTCTTCTGGACAGCTGCAGGAAAGCATTAGATGTCTTATCTCATTAAAATGGGCTTAGGGTTTTTTCTTTCTTTTATGCTTTTTCAGAAGTTCAGGAGAGGAGTGATAATGATGAGCCTTTAAAAGGAAATTACCAATCCCTTCAAATAACTTCAAATTATCCTGATGAAATCCTGCCATTTTGGTGGTGAATTTCAACTATCTGGACCCTGAATTTCTGCAATACGGTAACAGGATGTTGCAGGGCTCTAATGGAGACTTAGCAATAAGTGGCCCACATTGCCTAGCCCTGAGTTTTTCTGACACAAGACAGAAAAAGAGAGCATAAAAGGGATTTGACAAAGAACAATAGAAGTCTGCCAATCACTGTAATTAGGAAAGAAAACTGACAATTAAACTTTACATCTGCCAAGCTTATTTTTATTCTGCATCTAAATTCCTCCTCTTAGAAGTCTTAAATCCTTTGAGTGTAATACAATATATCTGAAAGCTGCATTTGGTGAATTGTGCTTTGATTAATGCATGCTATGGGTCTAAAGAATCTACTGAATATTGTGTTTATGTTGGATGACTAAACATAGTTCTATGTAGCAGTAAATGCTTTAGCTTGCTAATTCTGGATTGGAACAAGCAATTTTCTCTTCAAAATGTAGTAGCCGTAACCAACTGCTAGATGGTTTGGATAGGATTAGATAAGAAGCAAATCAAGATACAGGCTATCATGTTTGATATTTGGGTCTGAATGGCTGATTAAATACAATTTTTGAAACAACCCTCCACACCCTCCAAAACAGAGAGTGAGGTCCATGTTTACTGACAATCTTTGACATTCACTTGGCCTTTTGTTTTTTTAAAAAAGGGGGGAGGGGAGATGACACAGCTAGCAAAAATAATTTTAGAAAAGAAAAATAAAAAGTTCACAGGCTGTGTATCTGGGCAATCACTTTATAATTCTTGTGCAAGATACAGTAAGCCTATCTGCTCTCTGACAACACAGGGCTGGCTCATATTGCTGTTATATGTCATGAATTGTATAACCACAGCAAGCAAAATTCAATTTTCTCTCCTATTTCAAAACACAGCCTGTGGTGTCATCAAGCCCTGGATTTCTGTGTTCAGTACAATTTCCTAATTATATCCCAAACAAAATAGAGCATAGACTGAAAATATGAAAAAGTTTTTTTAGTGTGAGGCAAGGGACCTGCATCAATCAGGGATTAATTTCCATTTTTCAATTCTGAATTCGTATCTGTAGCAATTTAAAAGGTTTTAATATCACACATTCCATATAAAAATACTGGTATGCATGTTTGTTTATAAGTATTTACCTAATATACCTTTTAAACATATTCTTTAAATACTGAATTTTATACCATTTTAATTCTAATATATAGTAGACTAGCTCGATACCTGTGCTTCGCTACAAAACTATGTGGTCGGGCTTACTTTTTGGGGAGGAAAATGAGGGGGAAAAAATTCTGCCTCTGCCTACCAGCATCCATCGGTATTCATCTGGCTAGCGTCCTGTCAGTGTATGAGAGAGTTGAGGGCTGTTTGGAAACTAAAATAGTATTTGCTGTGTGAGAAAGGAGACAGCAAGGAGTCTGGGAATGGCTTAGCTCAACTGTTCTGTACTAAAGCTGCTTGGTGCTGTGAAACTAAAACTGAAATTGAAACTCCTCTCCTCTGCTTGTGTTTTGCATTTGGAACAGATTTCTTTTCAGGTGGGGAGTGGGAGTAGAACTCCTTGGCATCAGAGCGTGTTAATAATAATATACTAAATACTAATGCTCTGATAGTCATTTCAAAAAATCCTTTCTTAGTGAGCAACTAGAAGCCAAGAGGAACATACGTGCCAAATTTCAAGTTTGTAGACTTTATGGTTCTGGAGATTTTGTGATGATGCATGAGTGATATTTCACTTTTATATATATAGATTCAGGCACAAGTGGCTTCAGATACTGTAAGCATACTGTATATGCCCATAATGGACATCTAAAGTATTAGTCTGATCAGACTTTGTTATTGGCAGCTGAAGCTATGGTAAGGTATCGATTCACAGTCCCACCATTCTCCTCCTCAATTCATGAATAATCATTCATGAGTGTAAATTTTCAGATTTCCAACTTAATACACATGATGCAAGCAAGAAAAAGATGAAAATAAATTGAGCAGGTTTATATTTTTCTTGAACTACACGTTCATTTCCACTCTATGTATGTGAGAAATCATGGTACCTCTAATCAGAGTTGAGTACAAATGCTGAGATCCTCTACCAAATGAAGAGAAATTACAGAAAACCAGTTGTCTAAGATTAATCAAAAGCATGGTTCTCTTCAGGGCAAGGGCCTCAAACCCCAGTCTGTGGACCAGCACTGGGCTGTGGGATGGCAGAACCTGAGTCATGCAAACAAGTGAAACCCCATCTGTGGGATGCAAGCAGCACAAACCACGCTCCCTCTGTACCATGGGAAAAACCTGCACAGGACCAATCCCTGGTGCCCAAAAGGTTGGGGGCAGGTGCTGCTTTAGGGTGACAGTGTTCCCTGCTGCTGTCCAGCAGAAGGCATTCCCTGGTGATGTTTTCCTTAGAATGTAATGGAAATCAGGAAAGCCATGACAGCTATAGACTACTTGAACAATGAAAGGGAATATTCACAGACACCTCATGATTGTCTCATAACTAAATAAATTCAAGGATTTTACATTCTACCCATGGGGATTTCTCTGAAATAGTCCCTTTAAAAGCAATTTAAGAGAGGGGGAGAGAGGGAGGGGGAGAAAGAGAGGAAGGGGAGAGAGAGAGAGAGAGTTGTTTTTACTGGAAAACATCAATAGCTGCATACACGTTGTTCTGAGTCACAGAATCAGGAGGAGAAGGGAAGAAGCTTAGAACGGAGCAGTTGCTAGCATTCCAATTACCAAGCCAATTACTCCACCACAAAGATGCACAGGAAGAATGCTTCTAGAACTTGATCTTTTCTTTTTGTTCCTTTCTTTTCTCTTCCCACACCAAATACGGTTCTATTCTGTTGTTTGAGAGTTACCATGAGAACAGCCAGGCAAACGGTCCCAAGTCCTTTCTACAAATTACTTTCTAGCATTTGGTTGAGTTGGAAAGAACAAAATGCAATCTTCGGGGGGGGGGGGGGCATGGAGAACAGCTGTGAGAAGTCCTAGGCTGGATTCCATACCACCCCATGTACATCTGGCTTAGTGTGCTTCATGTAATGCATAGTTGGACATTCAGCAAGCTAAAGAAGAAAATTAAAATATGGGAGATGTATTCCTCATCATGCCAATATAATGAGAGTCATATAATTCTAATTAGTATCATAAATCTTCCATTTTCAGGCATGTCATTTTAGGATAATAATTTACAGGTGCAAAAATTAATTATAAGCTAATATCCATAGTTTTTTTTGACTAGTAACAATTTATTCATTACTAGTCATTTAATATTCCTCTTATTTAGCTTTATTTTACAAATAAAAAAACAAACATATGCATCTACTACCCACAAAAATTAAGCATAACCTTAAATTCATATAAAAATAATTGATTGAACATCCCAAATATCTCTTCTTATCTCTGGTGAGATTTTTATTAGCCAGAAACTGACTCTAGGCTAGTCATTCCACTGCAATGCCCCCATCATGGAGCTGCTCGGAGGGACTTCTAAGCCCCAATCAGTCCTTGCCTGGAAGCCCCTTTTCAAAAAACTACATATTGATATATTTTTTGATATATTTTTTGTTTCTCAATTATCCAGCAAGCATCAGCAATAATGTTTCTTGTTTCTTGGTCTTTTCTAAACTAAACTAACTGGAACATGTGGCAATTCCCTTTTCATGTGCAGCTCCATCTTAATAGTCTGCCGTAAATATTGTTGTATTAGCGTGTGAAACTATGGAAGCTGTACAATTTTCAAAAAGTGTAAGTCTCTTTTCTTTAGTACTGATATGTAGATTGATTTCTTCCAATCTGTTGGACACTGTCCTTCTCTAAATTTGTTGGAATACTTTCTTTAGAATCTTTCTGTTGCTTGTCATAATTATGTCATATCATGAAGATATTTCATGAAATCCTGTAGCTTTCTGACTTGATGATGATTGGAGTGCTGATCTAACTCAATCTTCTAATTCTTTCAGGTTTTGTACATATGAAATATTTTCTAGGGTATCTTGAATGTTGATATCTCTATTATATAGAATTTCAGTATAGTTCTCCCTCCTCTAGTTGTTGTTTTTTTAATCAGTTTCTATCTGCTTCAAGCATGCTAAAATATTTTATCTCATACAATTTAAGGTTGGAACTTCCTTCTGAACCAAGAGATGTTTTGAAAACATTTGCTTTTCATGTCTGTTTCCATCTTTAATTTCTCTACGGTGTAATATTTCTCCTTGTTTCTCCTAATCATTTCCTGAAGCTCTTTGTTAATTTTTTTTCTTGAAATCTTTGTCCTTGGCTTTGGCTTTTGTTCTTATCAATTTCCACTGTTGTTTTGTCATCCAATTTTTTTTTTCTTGGTTTTGGCAGTCTCCTTTCATATTCATCCTTACATTCTTTTCATTTCTTAGTTACTCTGAGTTCCTATCAATGGAGATAAGAACCTTAAAGTGATACTTGATGATTTCTTTAAAAAGTGGCGGAGATAGGCTTAAGGTATAAACTCATTCACTTATTCTTATGCTTACCTTGAACTGGAACTTACACATGGGCAGTTTGTGATCTGTTAACAATCAGCCCCTTGTCTCATCTTTTCTGAGCTTTTTCACTCAACAATATAGCCCATTTGATTTCTGAAGACATCCTCAGGTAAAAGTATCGTTTTAGTTGTTTGAAGACTGTGTTGACAAAAAGAAACTGTGGGAAGTGGAAGATGATCATTTCTATTTGTTCCATTTCTATTTCCTAAGTCATATAGTCCAATTTTATTTTCTTCTTTTTTAATTTCGGCATTCTGACTGCCAACCACAAGCTTCCTGACTATGAAAACAATACTATTTTTTAAACATTTCATATCCTTAGCAGTAGCTTGGTCAAATAGTGGACATTTAACTAAAAGCACCCAATTCTAATCCCTTTCAATTTGCTCCCATTCATGTTTCATTTCCTCTTTTACTTGGTTGAACTTTCCTGTTTATTTTTCTTATGCTCCAAGTCCCCACAGTAATTCTGTATTTGCAGGTCCAATTTTCTTTTACTACATGGTGACATCAACAACAAGATGTCCAGAAGGCTTTAATTTAGTCATGACATAAACAGCATTAGTTCTCTGAAAGATCATCAGTTTTTCCACAGTAACACAATTGAGTGCCATCCAAACTGAGGGGCCCATGACATGACAATCACCTTATCTTGTCTATGGATGTGTTTTTCTTGGTAAAATAAAGCAGTGGTTTACCACTGCTTTTCCTATATATTATGAAATAATACCTTTGCTATTATCATTAAAGGGATTGCCCATTTCTAGTATCTTAATATATTATTGCTACCTATATATGGGCCTGTTTGTCTCCACTATAATGAGGAGCCATATCAGGATTGGGATAGAAATATGTAGTTATTAATGTTGATTTTTTTTCAGATGTATTTAGAGACAATGTCTTTTAATATTTCCAGTGATGTCTCCAATCAAGTCAAACATCTGCACATATCAAAGTAATTATAAGAAGATTCCCTCTCCCCCAAAATGCATAAATAATTGTCTGAATGCACAGACGTGGAAGAAATAATAATTAAATAAACTAAACTTCATATGTCTTTTGTGCAGGATTCTTGTAAAGAATGTTTAACATGGTATTATATAAAATTTGACAAGCATGAAAAGTCATTTTCTCTTTTATTTTACAGTCCTTGGAAATTATATTCTATACATATTTCTGATGTGCTATTATTCCTTGGAATAAGTACTGAAAGGAAAGGAAAATACGGAGAAGAAATCAAGAAAGCTAGAATTAAAAGTATTCAGAATTCCAGTCAAATTGAAAAGATGTGTGAAAAGGAGGTGGATACCCTGAAAGATATTTTAATCAGTTATCTGTTGTGCTCAGGAATAGCATAAGAATTGTACTGTGAATTCAACTGATTATAAATTAATTGGAATGCTCACTCAAATTATATAGATAAAGCTTGTTGTTCTTCTGCCTTTATATTTACATAATATATATTAAAATTGTGCTCCAATAAGAAGTGACTTCTTCAAGCTTCTTCCTAAAATCTGTCATATGTAACTTAGATTTTTTTTGTCAATACAGCAGAAAAAAAATCTTTTCATAGTACATGAACAATATGCTGTTGTGGACCACACCAAGTAAATTATATGCATTAAACCATATATTTTATTTAATCATGAATGGAAAGTTGAGAGGGAAGAAATGATCAGAAGAAAAAATGAGTACAAAGAATGGTCAACTCTCAGTAACCCATTCTTAGATGAAAAGACCTTAAGTTCCCATGAAAACACATCTATTTGTTCTGTAAAGAGCATGTTCTTTGATTCCCAAAGCAACAATTAAATTAAAAATGTGGGAAGACTGGACAACCTTATTGCCTTAGGCTTAGATTAAATAGAAAGAAGCTTGTTAATAAAACAGAATTTAATTTAAAACAGAAGCTTATTAATAAAAACCAAAGGTGAAAAATAGAGATTATTTGCAGTCAGAAACAAGACAAAGAGCAAAGCTGTCTTGTATGCACATTTGAAGTAATAGCATTAGCTTTTAAGTTTACATACCACCTCATAGATACTCTCTGGGCAGTTTACAGTGTAAAAGCATTATTTGCATATTGCTCTCAATGATCTGGGTCTTCATTTTACTGATCTTGGAAGGATGATATGCTGCATCAACCTTGAACCCTGTCAGGATTGAACTCCACGCTGGGGGCAGGGTTTTCCTGCAATATTCCATTTTAACCATTGCACCACCAGGTGTCCTCTTGTATAAGACAATTCATATAGCATTTGATTCTCCAAAAGCCATATATGGACCTAATCTGCAAGCAGACTGGACAGTCTAGCTAAATTTTATAAGAATGCCTGAGCTTGACAATGCATGTAGCTTTAACTCACTGATATTGACATGCATTTCAAAAATTGTATCAGATTCAAGGTTGCTTTGTGATAGGTTCTTTATAACTAAAGAATTACACTGTCTTCAAAGAACTGGAAGACTGCAATTCAAAAGGTGGGGACTAATTATTCACATTAATACTTCATAGCAAATAATATTTATTTATTAAATTTATATAGCCAACCATCTCACTTATTTGTCTCTTGGGCAGCACAGATAATTAAAATAACAAAAAGCAAACAGTCAAAGCAATTAAAAAACAATAACAGTTAAAATACACTTAACATAATTAAAAGCTATAAATAAAACAAAAGACATGGCAGAATGCATTCTAGAGGTTACAAACATTATAACCATTTCTAAGGCTCCATGCTTCTATGAAATCCCCAGGCTGCATGATAAAACAAAAGAAACAAAAGGAAAATAGGTGAAATTACTGATACTTTCCCTATAGCTCCCTTCCCCTCCAGGTTGCCTCCTATTTATATTTATATATTTATTTTATTTAGGCAAATAGCTCCCTTCTCATAAAAACACTAGACTATAGCTACCCACCATTTTAATTCCTGAAACAAATGATTTTCAGCTTCAGCAACATTAAGATGGATGGAGTTTAATTTCCAGAATTCCCCAACCAGCATTGAGTTGATGTCCACACATCTTAAAAGTAGCTGAGATCAGAAACACAACTCTAAAAAAAAACTATGTGGTTTTTGTAGAACTGATAAAAGACAAATGGGGAGTAATTAAAATCTCTCTCTTCTTTCAAGTAAAAGATACATTATGAGAGGAAACCAGTGTCAGTTGGACTATTTCCTGATGCTGTTTCATTTGTCCAACTGGACCAGAATTTCCCCCAGTCCAGCACTAAGAAAACAGAAAGGAGAGCAATTTGGATCTTTCTAAATCTAGATAAATAATTTAACAAACATGATAAAACTCCTGAATCACAAATGGTAACTATGCAACTGGATATGCTTGCATATGAGATAATTTCAAATAGAAAATTGCCTTCTCCAGCTAATGAAGCCAAATCTATAGATGCATAAAGCTTTTTTGTGGAAATAGGAAATGTTATAAAAAAACAAAAGTAATACTCACGAAAGCAGCACTTTCAAATAGAGCCAATACAATCAGCTTACCTTAACTAATTGCTCCTTGAATCTCCCTCAGATTTTAACACGTACTCATTGCAGAGGCTATATCAGGAGAAAGATCATTTGAGCGCCCTGCACCATTTACTAGCAGGCCCTTCTTATTCTTTCTCTTCCCCCACTCGCTTGTTTCTCTCCTTTCCTTTAGAGTATTTAATTCTCTTTATTTACAGATTATAGGAGGTTAAGTAAAAGCCTTCTCTTTGGGAAGACTAATTGTTGCTTTGCTAAGTGAAGGATAAGGCTGTGTTTATACTGTTCTAGCTGTAGTCAACAAATCAGAAATTATCTAGAGGCTAAACTCTTCTTCCTAATAAAACTTGATAGAATTAAAAAGATACTGTCTGGTTTTCATTAGCTCTACTACTGTATGAATGAGAATACATAGAAAATAGTCTTTTGGGAAACAGACCTAAATTTCATCTATTACTCAGCAATAGATGAGAAGTCTAGGGGACAATGTGATGCTATACTACTAGGAGTTGTCACAGGATTTCATTCTTGAAAATAAAGATATTTATTAAACCTAAGAAATTATGTTGCATTACATTTCTTTAAAAGAAAGATCCCACATCTTTAAAAACAAGCATGTTTACAGTACGCCCCAAAAATTATTGGAATGGAGATCAGTCTTATGTTACCTATCACTGGGTTACATTCCAATAGAATATAAGATTGACGACTTACAGACAATTTTAACTTAGATGTTTCAAGAAATACATTTTTAGCACTTTTATATCCTTTGAACACCTGATGAAATCAAAAAATCTCCTTTTGGTCAAAGGTTTCTTTCATGGAATTCTATGATTTAAAAAACATTCATTTTAGTAAATTAACATTTATATAATCACAAAAGCCATTATCATCTTTGTTCTTTGAATTTATTTATTTTTATTTATTAATTGTATCCCACCTTTATTATTTTTACAAATAACTCAATATGGCAATCACATCCAATATACCCTTCTCCTCCTAATTTCCCCACAACAGCAACACTGTGAGCTGGGTTGTTCTAAGAAAGAGTGATCATGTCTGAGATGGGACTTGAATTTGTGGTCACCGGCTTTCTTGCTTGGTGTGCTTATATTTTTATATTATTTTTCCATCTTTGGAGAAAGAAACCAAGTAGAGATAAAAGGGGAAAATAAGGAGATAAACATCTGAATTTTCAGATAGGCTACATTGGATAGGGTAATAGATATAATAGCTCCAATAAATTTGATGCAAGTGTTGGGGGAAAAAAACAAGTTTTCTAAATAACCAAAGTAGTACTCAGATAATTAGTATGAAGCTTCAAATTGAGTAACTCATTCAAATTATTCTTATATAATTTTGCTATCATATAGATAGCATGAAAAGATGCAATTAAATACTTATTTTTATTTAAATATACTTCAAACTTAGAAACATAATTTCTAAAATAAGTACACAAGAACTTTCAAAAAATCCAAACAGAAAACTGGCAGGTGTTAATTTTATTGTAGGTGCAACTGAAATGCTTATCTAGGTATAAATAATGTTCTTGTATTAAGAAAAATATCAAGTCAGATGGATATATGAAAATAATTATATCATAAATTTGTTATGGTCCAAAATACTCAGAATTATTGAATAATTCATGCAGCAGGAGAATATAGAAGAAACAAACTTTGAATTATGTTTGTATATGAATAAAATTAGGTAAAAGATAATTTAAGCATGGATGGCATGTAAGATCATTTCAATGAAATTAGAAATTGCAAAAAGTGAAACATAGAATGTTGTGAAGGAAGAAGGAAAGAGAAGACAATTTACTGAAGAAGAAATTGATATAATGATTGACTTTTGTTTCAACATACACCCACACAAAAATCATCACAATGACGTAATCCCCAATTATAACTTCAAAAAAGGCAACTATGATCTTATAGACAACAATCTCTCATCTCTTGATTGGCAATCTCTATTCACTGGATGTAATACTGTTGAAGACCATTACAACATATTTTTACTTGAAGTCAAAACAGTCATCAAACTATATGTACCAATAACAACTCCCAAAACAAACAAACAAACAAACAAAAAACAGATTACCCATAACAATAAGGAAACTTCAACCAAAAAGAGATCACTCTGGCAGAAAAACAAATCTGGTCATGTTGCCAACTTCAAAAGCTGATACAAAAATTTATGCCATCAGATAAAGACTGAATGCACCAATTATCACATTAAACAAGAGGAAAACCTTCTACGCACCAATTCCACCCGTGCTTTTTACAATTTTGTAAACAACAAACTAAGACTCAAGGTCTATCCCACCCCTGTTAGGACCTAATGGTAAAGACTGCAACAATGACACCATTAAAGCCAACATCTTTAACACATTCTTTGACTCAGTATTTGTAAACAGCAATGGATCATGCCCAGTATTTCCTAGCCGAACCACAGAAAACTACAATGATCTAAAATATATTGATTTTACAGAAGACAATTTTGAAAAAGCACTACGCAATCTAAAACCATCTCTATCTTTTAGACCGGATTGAATATGTGCCTACTTCTTTAAAAAGCGATCCACTGCCATAGCAGAACCTCTAAGCATAATTTTTGAAAAATCTTTCAGGACCAGCTCCTTGCCAAAACTATGGTCACAAACCACGGTCATCCCCATCTTCAAAAAGGGAGATCCCAGCCTAGTTGAAAATTACAGACCAATCTCCTTATGCTGCATCACCTGTAAAGTCATGGAATTAATTATTAACCAATCCATTATTGTCCACTTAGAGACAAACAACCTACTCTCTAATAAGCAATTTGGTTTCAGAAAAAAACTATCCTGTAATCTGCAACTCATACACTGCAAAAACATATGGACTACACAACTCGATCAGGGCAAAACAACAGACGCAATCTACATAGACTTCTGTAAAGCCTTTGGTTCAGTGGTACATGAAAAACTACTCCTAAAACTAAAATCTTATGGTATCTCTGGACAACTGCATAAGTGGATAGAAGCATTCCTGTCAAACAGACAACAAATGGTCAAAATTGGGAGTGTCCTATCAAATTCTGTACCTGTCAATAATGGTGTCCCCCAAGGAAATGCTCTAGGACCAACTCTCTTCCTATTCTACATAAATGACCTCTGTGATCATATTAAGAGCAACTGCATTCTCTTCAATGATGATGCAAAGCTATTCAACACCACAGACAACACTGCTACCCTTCAAAAAGATCTTGACTATGTAATAGAATGGTCAAACAAATGGCAACCAAATCTCAACAAATAAATGCTCTGTCTTACATATTGGCAAAAAAAATATCAGAAAATATGTACCCATTTCATGTATTCATAATTATGTATATACTTGTAAGCGATTGACAAATCAAAATAAATAAATAAATAAATAAATGAAAATAAAATAAAATAAAATTCAATCGTGAAAATAGTAGAATTCTACATTTAGGAAAGAAAAATCAAATGCACAGGTACCATATAGGTGCTACCTTGCTCAGTAGTAGTAACTGTGAGAGATATTTTTGAGTCCCAGTGGACAATCACTTACATCAAAAATTAAATTATGAGCCAGGAGTGTGCTGCAGCTGCCAAAAAAGCCAACACAGTTCTAGGCTGCATAAACAGAGGAATAGAATCATAATCACATAAAGTGTTTATAATGCCTAGGTAAGGTCACACTTGGAATAGTGCATCCAGTTTTGGTCACCATGGTGTAAAAAAGATGTTGAGATTCTAGAAAGAGTGCTGAGAAGAGTAACAAAGATGATTAGGGGACTGGAGGCTAAAACATATGAAGAACGGTTGCAGGAACTGGGTATGTCTAGTTTCATGAAAAGAAGGACTAGGAGAGACATGAAAGCAGTATTCCAATATCTCAGGAGCTGCCACAAAGAACAGGAAGTCAAGCTATTCTCCAAAGCACCTGAAGGCAGGACAAGAAGCAATAGGTGGAAACTAATCAAGGAGAGAAACAACTTAGAACTAAGGAGAAATTTCCTGACAGAACAATTAATCAGTGGAACAACTTGCCTCCAGAAGTTGTGAATGTTCCAACACTGGAAGTTTTTAAAAAGATGTTGGATAACCATTTGTCTGAAGTGGTGTAAGGTTTCCTGCCTAACCAGGGGATTGGACTAGAAGACCTCCAGGGTCCCTTCCAACTCTGTTATTCTATTCTAATAATCAATGAACTCAGAAAAACTTGTAACCAGATGATAAAAGATCAAATGTGCTCTACATAATCAGTGGTATATTTGCTATTCTGTTATAATGTATTTAGTGATGGAAGAAATTAAAACTTAGATAAGAAGCAAAGGGACTATGGGTGAAATACTTTGATCACTTTACATTCAGGTCCAAGAAAAACCTTTGGGTAACTTCAAATCCCATATAGTAAGTATCAAAACTATCTTAAATTATAGGGGGTCCAGTGAAGCAAACTGAAGTTATAAATATAGTATTGGCACATAATAGACTTATTGACAGCAGGTATTTCCTCAGGTGAGGGATTTCTTTCTTTCCCTCTTTCTGTCACTGCTTTCTTCTCAGAGATACCAACAGACTGGACTGTGCCAAGTGTACAGCATCACATTTAATTTCACTTCCACCTTGCTTAGAAAGATCAGGGCTTCAGAAATTGCCAGAAGGGTCATCCAAGATTTGGAATCTCATTTTCTTATATAGGAGATAGAAAAATCCTATGGCCAATTCATTTCTTTATAGTTTCTCACACAACACTTAGAAGCATAGACTGTTCCTCCTTATTTTCATTTTAGTTTTATAGTCAGTGTTGGCATTTGGCATTACAATACTGACTGAAGACAACAAGGTTACCTCTGGCCAGGCATAGCTAAATAGTGGCAGATATTATAAACAATAGTTTTGTCAATAATTATGACAAAATCAAGTAATCATACAGAAGATTTACCTATTATAGTAGGTGATCCTTTACATTGTTTTATCATTCAGCTTGGAAACACACTAAGTAAGTCTGAGTAACTCTTATATTATAAAATTTATTTATTTATCACATTGTATAGCTGCCTGGCTCACATGGTGACTGGATGGTGTACATAATAAAGCAAAATATATAACAACTATTTAAAAACCACAATTTAAATTTTAAAAAACTAGAACAAAAACAAGAAACATAAATGACCTCTGTAATCATATTAAGAGCAACTGCATTCTCTTCACTGATGATGTAAAGCTGTTCAATACCACAGACAATACTGCTACCCTTCCAAAAGAACTTGATTATGTATCAGAACGGTCAAACAAATGGCAACTTCAAATCTCAACCAATAAATGCTCTGTCTTACATATTGGCAAAAAAAAATCAGAAAATAAAATACAAGCTGAATAGTCAAGACCTTGTTGATGATCCAAGCTCTGTAAAGGACCTTGAATACTCATCTCTAATGATCTAAGTGCTAGAGCCCACTGTAACTACATAGCCAAAAAGGCATTAAGAGTTGTTAACCTAATCCTACGTAGCTTTTTCTCTGGTAATATCACACTACTAACTAGAGCATACAAAACATTTGCTAGACCAATACTCGAATACAGGCTCATCAGTCTGGAACCCACATTATGTATCTGATATTAGCACAGTTGAGAAAGTTCAGAAATATTTCACAAGAAGAGTTCTCCACTCCTCTACTCATTGTAGAATACCTTATGCCGCCAGATTTGGAATTCTAGACCTAGAAAACCTTGAATTACACCATCTTCAGTCTGATCTAAGTATGGTATATAAAATCATACATTGCAATGATTTACCTGTCAATGAATACTTCAGCTTCAACCATAACAACACAAGAGCACACAATAGATACAAGGTTAACCGCACCAAACTTGATTGCAGGAAATACGACTTCAGCAACAGAGTGGTCAATGCCTGGAATACTCTACCTGACTCTCTGGTTTCTTGCCCAAGCCCCAAAAACTTTAACCTTAGACTGTCTACTATTGACCTCACCCCTTTCCTAAGAGGTCTGTAGGGGGCATGCATAAGCGCACCAATGTGCCTACCATCCCTGTCCTATTTTTTCTTTTATTTTTCTTATATGTACCCATTTCATGTATTCATAACTATGTATATACTTATGGTGGGGAGTCATGATATGTCACGTAACAATGCCATGATGATGCAAGTTTGACACCCCTGATGTAGAAGCATTATGAAAGACCATTATATTTTGAGGAATTGAGTGACATACTTTGATTTCTCCTTCAGAAATATTAAGAAAATTCTAACATTTTAGACTTCATTCTGAGCTGTTTTACCTGCTTGATTTTTGCTTGATAAATAAGAAAAGGGAGGTGTGGGGAAAAACTCCACACAACCATAGACTGTTTAGGTTATCAGGTTGGGTTATTAGTAAAGGGGTGGGATTCAAATTTTTTAACGACTGGTTCTGTGGGCATGGCTTAGTTGGTGGGCATGGCTTGGTGGTCATGTTATTGGCAGGGCGGGGCCAACTCAATATCACTCACATCAATCTTCTCACCTGGCCTCTCATGACTGTGGGGATACTGCAACAATTGTAAGTGTGAAAAATGGTCATGTCACTTTTTTCAGTGCTATTGTAACTTTGAATGGTCACTCCACACAATCAAAGTACCAGCAAAGGAGGGGGAAAAAACTCCAGAGACGTTCCTGAGACAGGAAGACTAGTCCTGCCAAGAATGTAATAAGGGTTAACGGAAAGGCAGTTTCTGTAAGCAACACCAGAATGTTTCCTTTCTGCCTTCCTTACAGGATTAGGCCAGGAATTTCTTCTAACAGCTGGTTCTCCAAACTGCTTAGAATGTTAACAACCGATTCTAGCGAATAGGTGCGAACTGGTAGAATCCCACCATTGCTCCCATCCCAAAGTTATGCATCATCCAGTCAAGGTCAGGTTCTTCAAACTCCTGACCATGGAAGTGCCAAGTTTTAATAAAAACCCTGAACGTTGTTGCTCTTTTTGGCTTGAGCATTCAGTGTTATGCAAAACCTGGCCCTTCATGGTTCCCCACTATTGTTACTGTTAAGTTTGGGTAATGAGAGGCTGAACCAGAGCATGAGTGCAACAAATACTTTATTGTGATAATAAAGGACTGAACGTGCTAGCCAAGCCTGGAACTGGCTCGCAGCGATCAGCAACTGGTTGGACCCCGCAGCCTGCTTTTATAGCTGGCTGCTGGGGAGAACCAACCAATGAGCGAGGGGGCAGCCGCCCCCGCAACGCGAATGGACCTGAGTGGGAACTCCTTAGAGTTCCAGGGACATAACACCCCTTTCCCCCAGATGCGAACACGCATAGTCTTTGAGGTAGGCAGGAGGTTTATGCTGGCGCCCAGAACGGCGCAATTCTGGTGGGTTGTCTGTCAGTTCAGAGTCTGTAGGGGAAGGCAGGATCGGTAGGGAGTCACGAACACGTCCCTCGGTTCGGGTTGGCTCAGGACTCGTAGGGCTGGTCACTGGGGACGTGCTCCCGTTGACTGGTCCGGACTGGTCAGCCATCTGGACGTCGCTGTCCGTGTTCGGATTCCCTGGATCGGCTGCTGGTGTAAGCAGGTCACCGGAATTGGTGCTGATGTGCGGTTGATGCTGTGGCCTCGCCCCGGTCTGTAATTCTGAGTCACTGCTGACGATAGTGCTGTGGCGCCTTCGCAGCTGGTCCAGGTGCCTTCTCCAGACTCGGCCGTCCTCCAGTCTGACCCGATATGACCTGGGTCCGGTGATGGCCACGATCTCGCCCGGGATCCACAGAGGGTCTCCAGCGAAGTTCCTCGCGAATACGGTTTCCTGTAAGACAAAATGCCTAACCCCCGATGTGGAAGTGAGGGGAGAGTCAGGGCAGTAATGTGGGTGAAGCCTGTCCAATACAGTCCGCAGGCATCTGCCCATCAGGAGCTCAGCTGGGGACTTATTAGTGACTGTGCACGGAGTTGAGTGCTGGCTCATCAGGAAACGGGAGAGTTTGTGGTGCCAGTCATCCTTGCTGAACCTAGCTAGAGCTTCTTTAGTGGTCCTAACGGCTTTCAGCCAATCCGTTACTGGCAGGATGAAATGGGGCCGTGAAGATGTGGCGGATGCCCAGGTTGGCAGCGAAACGGCTGAACTCGGCTGATGCGAACTGGGGGCCATTGTCGGAAACAATGGAGTCTGGAAGCCCGTGTGTTACAAACAGGCGAGTTAATACTTTGGTAATCGCTAGGGTGGTGGTTGTGGATAGTTGTGCCATGTCAATCCACTTAGAGTAGGAGTCCACGACCACCAGGAACATTTTTCCGTGCAACGAGCCGGCTAGGTCGATGTGAATTCTGGACCACGGAGCGCTGGCGGTTTCCCACTTAGTGGGGGTGGCAATTGGAGGGGCTGGACGGGATTCCTGGCAGGGATGGCAGGAGCTTACCCATCTGATGATGTCTTCGTCGAGGCCCGGCCACCATACGTAGCTGCGTGCTAATGCCTTCATTCTGACGATGCCAGGGTGCCCCTCGTGCAATGCCTCCAGAACTCGGGTATGCAGTGAGGTCGGGATGACCACTCGAGTGCCCCACAGCAAACAGCCCTGCAAACTGGATAATTCCTGTAGGCGGGTCTTGAAAGGTGTAAATTTGTTTTCAACATCACCGCCCGGCCACCCCCTCCTCACCCAGTCCAGTACCTGGGCGATCGTTGTGTCAGTCTTGGATTTGGCCGCAATGTCAAGGGCAGTGATGAGGAGGTCCAATTGGGTGACCTCAAAGATAGCATGGACTGGTGCAGGGTCTTCAGCTGGAGCCGGCAGGGGGCAGCGGCTGAGGGCGTCTGCGTGGGACAATGTTTTACCTGGGCGGTGTATGAGTCTATACGAGTATGCCGCTAGGAAAAGGGTCCATCTCGTCATTCTAGGAGACAGGACTTGAGGGGTCTGTTTGTCCCCAGCTAGTAGACCCAGGAGAGGCTTATGATCCGTGACCAGCTCGAAAAAGTGGCCAAAGAGAAATTCGTGAAATTTCTTCACTGCTGCGACAGCTGCTAGAGCTTCCTTATCGATTTGGCTATAATTGCGCTCTGTCGCAGAGAGCGTCCTGGAAAAAAAAGCGATGGGAGCCTCGGAGCCATTGGGGAGCCTGTGGCTTAACACTGCCCCAATTCCAAAAGGGGATGCGTCTGCTGCTAGCACTAATGGAAGGTTGGGGTCGAACTGAATAAGGACCGCCTCTGACGTGAGTAGTGATTTGACGGCGCGAAAGCGGGAGTCTTCTTTGTGACCCCAGTGCCAAGGCGATTTTTTATCCAACAGTCTGTGCAGGGGTTCTGCCACTGATGCTTTATGGGGCAGGAAGGATGCATAAAAATTCAATAGCCCCAAGAAGGCCTGCAGTTCTGTTTTGGAGGTTGGAGTGGGTGCCTCGTGAATTGCCTTAACCTTGGACTCCAGGGGGTGAATGCCTGAGGCGTCAATTTTATAACCCAGAAAGTCCACCTGTCTAGTGGCAATGGCACATTTTTCTTTTTTTAATTTGAGGCCATGCTGTCTGAACCTCTCTAACACTGCTCGAACTCTCTGGAAGAGTTGGGGTCTGTCCCTGGCCGAGACTAAGATGTCGTCGAAGTAGGGTACTACACCAGGGAGGCCCTGCAAAATCCACTCCATGAGGGATTGAAAAATGCCTGGGGCAACACTTACGCCAAATTGGAGACGCTTGCACTGGAAAGCACCCCTGTGGGTGACAATGGTCTGGAGTTCCGCTGTTTGGTTGTCAACAGGGAACTGTTGATACGCTTGAGACATGTCCAATTTGGCAAAAATGCTGCCAGGTTCAAAAGTGTGTAATAAATGCTGAATGACGGGCACTGGGTAAGCGCTAACTTGTAAAAACTTATTAATTGTGGTTTTGTAGTCCGAGCAAATTCTCAGGCTACCGTCTTTTTTGAGGGGTGTGACAATGGGCGTCTCCCATTTGGCGAAATCTCTTGGCTCAATGACCCCTTGTTTTAATAATTTATCCAATTCCGCATCTAATTTAGACCGAATAGCGAATGGGACTCTACGCGGTTTTAGCCTGATTGGGACTGCCTGGGGATCGATTGAGAATGAGATAGGGGTACCGTTATAACACCCCAGCTCATCGCTGAATACATCTGAGTAATCAGCGAATAAGGAGTCAGTGTCAGAGGTTGAGACAGCATGGACTCCTGTTAGCCCTAGGCCGAGATGGGGAAACCAATCAAGCCCCAAGAGTGTGGGGAGGTTGCCGTTAACTACCACTAGAGGTAGGTGACCTTTGAAAGTTTTAAAATTGACAAGGAACTTGCCTCTGCCGATTACAGGAATGTCCTTCCCCTGGTAGTCCTTCAGGCTAAACTGGCACTTCTGGAGCCGGCTTCTTGATAGACTGGGCTGTAGCCTCTTGAGGGTGCTCCATGAGATAATTGAGAGTGCTGACCCAGTGTCAACCTCCATGCGACAAGGTTTACCTTCTAACAAAACGGAGAGAGAGATTTTACTAATGGTATGGCAAGTGTGCTTGGCATGGTGGTGAGTGCAACAGTTCAATACTTGCCTCTGAGGTCCAGAATGTGAGAAGGAAGGGTGCCTTTGTGCCGAGTTGTGAGAGGCTTGACAGACTCTCGCGATGTGCCCTTTTTTGTGGCAGATGTTGCAGGTGGCTCCTTTGAACTTGCAGGTGGACCTCGGATGAGATCCGCCACAGGATAGGCACAGGGTGATGTGCTTGGGTGGACTGATGCTTTCTTGCTTGGCTCCTACCTGCGGTTGCCTGGCGTTGGTGAGGCGGTGGATGTCGATTTCATCACTGGGGCCTTCCTCTATGACCACCTCCTCGGAGTGGACTGGAACTGTCGTTAGCTTGGAAGTAGGACCATGGATTTCGGTGGCTGAGTGTGCTGCCAGCTCTGCTGCCAGGGCCTCCTCGACGGCTTGTGCGAGGTTGAGGTCCTTCTTAGCGAGTAGGCGCCTTTGGAGGTGGAGATCCTTGACTCCGCAGACTAGCTGATCGAGGAGCATGTCCTCCAGGTAGGTTCCAAACCCACAATGGAGTGCTGCAGTCCTGAGGGCGGCCATATACTGGTTGATGGTCTCTTTGTCTGATTGCTTCCTCATACGGAAGGTGAATCGCCTGGCAATCTGTGAGGGTCTGGGAGAATAGTGGTTAGTAAGGATTTCTAACAGTTCTGACCATGGAACGTTTTTTAACTCACGTGGAGCCACGAGTGCTGTGGCAGTGTCAAAGACGATGGCTCCACAGTAGATCAGGAAATATGATTTTTTCCGGTGCTCCCCTGCATCAGCCAGCCCAATTGCGTCGATGTAATGGTTAAAGCGGTTCTTGTATGACTCCCACTTCTCCTCATCCGGCTTGAACGCTGGGAAGACTGGATTTGAATTCATAGTGAGGAAATCAGGTTGTATAATCTGTTGGAAAAAATCTCTCTGGGGCAGCAGCAGGAAGGTTTCTTGTGCCTGTGGCAGTCAAGTGACTTCAGCTCTGGAGAGGCTTTTTACAAGCCTCTCTCTCTCTCTGGGTTAAACACGAGGTTAGGCTGCCCGGCCGTTGGCAGCGTTTTGAAATTTGCGCCTGCGTGGGCGTCAGTGACTTTGAATTACAGCACCGCGCTGTACTTTTAGGGCAGAAATTCAAATGACAGCCGTTTGAATTTCGCGCCTAAAGAAACGAGCGGCTGCGGCTCGCAGCGCTTCACTTTCCCTGTAGCTTGGCTAACAAGCGGCTACAGATGCTTCTTACTCTCGCTGCTTGCTGACCGCTTTCTCTGGCTGTGGATCAGCGTTCGCTCTCGTTGCTTGCTGACCGCTCTCTCTGGCTGCGGATCAGCGTTTGCTCTTATCGCCTGCCGATCGTTCTCTCTGGCTACGGATCGGCGGCTAGTGATTCAGCGGTTGCATTGTGCTTCTGGTAGCCATCCCATCCTCGTCACCAGTGTTAAGTTTGGGTAATGAGAGGCTGAACCAGAGCATGAGTGCAACAAATACTTTATTGTGATAATAAAGGACTGAACGTGCTAGCCAAGCCTGGAACTGGCTCGCAGCGATCAGCAACTGGTTGGACCCCGCAGCCTGCTTTTATAGCTGGCTGCTGGGGAGAACCAACCAATGAGCGAGGGGGCAACCGCCCCCGCAACGCAAACGGACCTGAGTGGGAACTCCTTAGAGTTCCAGGGACATAACAGTTACTAAAGCTTCCAACAATTGAAATGAGAATATCTGTTTGGTATGTTATGCTTTTATGTTTCTTTTTACCTCTGTCTGCTAAAGTTAATAATAAAGTTTAACATTTTCTTACCCTCTGGTGTGTTCATTATCTCTGGATCCTCAAAGAACCAATTGTCTGGCACCTGGCCACTATCTGACATTGGCAAAACAGAATAAGTTTTACATGACAAAATCAAGACTGAGTTTAAAGTAGATTTATAAATTATAAGCTATAAGAAGGACATGGAAAAAGATCCAATACTGAACATACAAAATAAATTGGCTATTAATCATTAAAAGGGATATACAAACTATAAATCAATAGCTATTATGATAGCAGTTGAGAGCAATGACACTGGCAGCAGCTGCATCAAATTTCCCAAATCAAATCTGATTTGCTTGTGACAGCAAGCAAACTTTCTTCTCCTTACTTCAGGGGTGTCATACTCACAGCCTATGGGGTGGATGCATCACATGCTGGCCAGTGATGGGGGGAAAAGTCACAATACATCACGCGATGACAACATAATGCTGCAAGTTTGACACCCCTGCCTTACATTATCAACTTTCTTCCAGTAACTGTGGATATTCTTTTTCTTAGTAATAATGCAATTGTAGGTATTATATTTTCATATATTTATATTTCAGGTACTGCTGATACAATCTTTGGCTTCAGATATAAATGCTGATGTTGATCCAGAAGAAGCTGCACAAATTCCTCTGTGTGCCCCTGTAAGAGAATGTTACCTTACCTGGAAGAGTTTGTATCACTCAAAGCAAGATCTGGAATGACAACCTGCAGATATAATAAGAGTACTGATGCTTCATCACCCTTACCATGACAAAGTTGGCCTTACTTGCAGTTATAACCAGGGGTGGGATTCTACAGGTTCGCACCTATTTGCTAAAACCAGTTGTTAACATTCTAAGCAGTTCAGATAACCAGTTGTTAGAAGAAATTAGTGGCCTAATCCTATAAGGAAGGCAGAAAGGAAACATTCTGGTGTTGATTACAGAAACTGCCTCTCCATTAACCCTTATTACATTCTTGGCAGGACTAGACTTCCTGTCTCAGGAACTTCTCTGGAGTTTTTTCCTCTCCTTTGCTGATACTTTGCTTGTGTCGAGTGACCATTCAAAGTTACAATGGCACTGAAAAAAGTGACTTATGACCGTTTTTCACACTTACGACTGTTGCAGCATCCCCACAGTCATGTGAGGCATGCCTCAATGTGAGTGATATTGAGTTGGCCACACCCAGTCACATGACCACCAAGCCACGCCCACCAAGTAAGCCACACCCATATAATCGGTTGTTAAAAATTTTGAATCCCATCCCTGGTTATAACCCATGTTTGTTCTAGTTCATCTTTTGTTGAGTGCCAGAGATTCTGTTGAAATCTCTTCTGTTTCATCCCATTCAGATCTGAGGGGAGTGCCAGCATCCCAAGAAGAGAGAGATTGCATGGACACAATCCAATCCAAGATCTTGGTTTCCCCCTTATTCAAAGCGGCAACCAAGATATTAAATGGACCATGCAGCAGACCAATAGGGATAACCCCTCTCTGAAACTGCTCTGGGTCCATCTGGTGCTAGGGACAGACCAATTAATAGGTCCAACCTCCTTGCAGTGGGCAGTGGTACTAGAGAACCCATAGAAATCTGAGAGTTATTTTACCATGACAGACAAGACCCTGAGAGCTTCTCCAATTTCAGATCACTTTGCCATTGCTACAATAGGATTACCAAATCCAGAGTATGACCACTATCCTAAGCTGAGCTCTGGATAACTGGATAGACACATGGCTGTCATGGCAGCAATGAATTCACAAAACACCTCAGACCATATTCCAGGGAAGGTAAATTAAAGTCCCCCAGAACCATAAATCTGTGGAACCCCACCACTAATTCAGAAATGACATCAAAATGCTCAGGCCCCTGCTATGTTGCTATGCAGCAGGGATGTTGGTACAATGTTGGTACAATGTTGGTACAGCTGATTTCTAGAGCCTAGTTTAAGAAATAGAGTTTCAAAATTCAACTTGTGAATCTCATAAAAGTATGAATTTTTGTCCCTCATTCTTTATATGTATCATGGGAGCAAGTGTGGCTTAAGCTAAATTATGGTTAATTCAATAAATGTTTTGCAAATGAAATTCACTCTACAGGATAATGCATCACCAAAGAAGACAAACTATTTGGAAAGGCATTATAGCAGCACCACACAAAGAAAGAAATGTTCATAAATATGCGTTTTCCTTTATGATGGCAGAATTTTATTATAGAATCACAATGCCTTTGCCCACAAGCAAATGTTAAAGTGCTCACACAACATAGGAAGATTGAAATGAACTCTTAGCTGATAAAGTAAAAAATGCTGGTATCTATTCATACTAGCTAAAATTGTCTCTTGTTAAATATTCCCAAACAGTGCAGAAAGCATATCACATGTTCTTTCTGTTGATGGTCTTATTAATCATGAGATTAAATTAAGAATCCATCCATTCCGTTCTTTCTTTTGATGGTCTTATTAATCATGAGATTAAATTAAGGATCCATTCATCTGTGGAGACTGGCAGGCATGTTTTGCTGTCATACGTACATACCTACAGTATCATATCATTCTGTTTCAAGTTAAGCAACATGATTCAGAAGACAAAAAAGGAATGAAAAATAAAAGGAATGAAAACACAACTCAAACTATATCAGACAAATCCTCTATTTTTCAAATGTATAGATCACTCATTTCATGACTCTGCACAGTACACAAACTAAAAACACAGTAAATATGATAGAAATGCAAGAAAACTAATGCCAATTTATATAACACATTGTTTTTTTGCTATCCTTGCAAGTCAACTTTGCTTGCACCACATTTCCGTCACACCATATTCTTTTTCTGGAGGAGCAAACACTTAAAATTAATGTGCAATTGTTTCCATGGCAAAATCAAGGTATACAAAAACTCAAGAGAAAACGTCAGTCTTAAAATATGAGAACAATTAGTCTTTGAAAACTCGGGTCAGGTTTTTGTAAAGAAACAGTTATTTTCAGGAAATCCAGGAAATATGTGGGCCTTGCTACCAAATATATACAATGATTACTAGAGAAAAAAACTGGATTAATTCTATCTTCATTATATTGTAACTCAAAGCTTTTACCTTGTATTTTTTAAAGATATAGTATGTCTATTTAAAGGCTGTTTCTTTAAAAAAACTGCTCAGAAAGTCATCATTTTAATATCAAATTCTACCTCACTCATATTATCCTTCTTGTTATGTCTTTGGGACTGGTTGGGGTTCCCAACCAGGTCCGTTCTTTAAGCGGGAGCACCAGCAGCTCCCATTGGTTGGCTCCATTTGACAGTCGGCTATAAAAGCCGGCTGTCAGGCTGAGCCAGTCGTTGTTCGCTGGCAAGTCTGCCTGTTAGCTGGCAGACGCGACAACCCTTTGTTCTTTGAATAAAGTCTGTTCCTTGTATGCTCTGGTCTAAGCCTCTCCTTTCCCTCGATCCACAACACTGGCGACGAGGATGGGATCGGAAGGCTAGCCAGAAGCACTCATTCAAAAGAGCTAAGAATCACGCTAACAGAATCGCCGCGCTGAACCGCAGACGTATCGCTCGCAGAGCTCGGGCTCAGATCGCTGCTGTCAGAGAGTGAAAGTCACGAGCGTTAGAGCCGCTCGAGTTAGAACGCTACGGTTAGTGAAAGTCGGGCGCTGAAGCCGCAGCCGCCCGCGCTCGCAAAGGAGCGCAAAATTCAAACCGCTGCCGTTTGAATTCAACCACTCAAGTGAAAGTTCGGCACTGTAGCCACAGTCGCCAACGCTCTCTAGGGAGCGTGAAAATTCAAATTGCTGTCAGTTACAGCGCTGTAGCCACAGCCGCCAAACGCTCGCAGAGAGCGCAAAAATACAAACTGCCTTCACGAAGGCTGGAGTCACTGAGCAAGTTTTAGGGCACTGTAGCCACAGCCGCCAAAGCTCATGGTTAGCGTTAAACCAAGGCTACGAACACCCAGAGAGACAGACCAGTCTGCTAAAAGACTGAGGGATCCAGAATGAATGTCAATTCGGCATTCCCACCATTCAAGCCCGATGAGGAAAAATGGGATTCGTATAAGAATCGCTTCAACCATTTTATCGATGCCATCGGATTGGCTGATGCTGCGGAGCATAGGAAGAAATCCTACTTCCTCAGCTACTGTGGGGCTGCAGTCTACGACACCGCCACAGCACTTGTAGCACCACGAGAGATCAGGAACGTCCCATGGACTGAGCTGCTGGAAACACTTTCCAACCACTACTCACCGAAACCGTCCCAGATCGCTAGACGTTTCGCATTTAGAATGAGGAAGCAAGCCGAGGGGGAATCCATCAACCAATACATGGCCGCCCTGAGGACAGCAGCTCTACACTGTGAGTTCAAGAACTATTTGGACGATATGCTGCTCGATCAACTTGTCTGTGGGGTAAGAGATCTAAGGCTCCAAAGATGTTTGCTGGCCAGAAAAGATTTAAATCTTCCCCAGGCCGTTGAGGAAGCCTTAGCTGCTGAACTCTCAGCCCAATCAGCAGCTGAGATCCAGGGCACCGCACCCAAGCCCAGCACTTCCTCCGTCCACTCTGAAGAAGTGGTGGGCGAAGATGACCCTGCAGAATTCTCTGACATTCATCGTCTCAAGCCAATGAGACAGCCGCAGGTAGGAGCGAGGCAAAGAAACAACAGTGGCCCAAAACAAACTCTTTTGTGCCTAACCTGTGGAGGTTCCCATTCCCGGGCATCTTGCAGGTTCAGAAGCGCCAGCTGCCACAACTGTCACAAGAAAGGTCACCTCGCAAGAGTCTGCCAGGCAGCGCGCGTTTTTCCACAAAAATCTCCTCCTTCTCCTGGTTCCCTAAGGCAAGTAGAGAACTGCTACACTTGCTACCACGCTAACCACACATTTTATACCCCCAATAAAATTACACTTTCTGTCTTCTTAGAAGGTAAACACTGCCGCATGGAGGAAGACACGGGGTCAGCGCTCTCAATCATCTCCTGGGACACACTTAAGAAGATCCAGCCCAGACTGACAAGGAACCAGCTTCAAAAGTGCCATCTCACCTTGAGGGACTACCAAGGAAAGAACATCCCGGTCCTCGGGAAAGGCAAGTTCCTCGTTAAATTCCAAGCCTTCAAAGGCCATTTGCCTTTAGTGGTTGTTAATGGTGCCCTCCCTAGTCTTTTGGGATTGGATTGGTTTCCCTCTCTTGGCCTTAGTGTAACAGGGATCCATGCTGTCTCAACTTCGGATGTTGACTCCTTATTCTCAGACTACTCTGACGTTTTTAGTAGCGAGTTAGGCTGTTATAATGGCACTCCCATCTCCTTCTCAGTAGACCCCCAGGCAGTTCCCGTCCGCTTAAAACCACGTAGAGTACCTTTCGCCATCCGCCCCAAATTGGACGCGGAACTAGACAAGCTCCTCAAACAAGGGGTGATAGAACCCACTGATTTCGCTAAGTGGGAGACCCCCATAGTCACCCCACTTAAAAAAGACGGTAATTTAAGAATTTGTGCTGATTACAAGACATCAATTAACCGTTATCTACAGGTTAGCGCATATCCTGTTCCAGTCATTCAGCACCTGTTACACACATTCGAACCTGGCACCATTTTCGCCAAACTGGACATGTCACAGGCATACCAACAGTTCCCTGTTGATAATCAAACGGCTGACTTACAGACCATAGTAACACACAGAGGGGCGTTCAGATGTAAACGTCTCCAGTTTGGCGTAAGTGTAGCCCCAGGTATTTTTCAATCACTGATGGAACGAATCCTCCAAGGCCTCCCTGGCGTAGTGCCATATTTCGATGACATTTTGGTCTCAGCCAGGGACAGACCCCAACTCATCCAGAGAGTCAGGGCAGTATTAGAGAAGTTCAGGCAGCATGGCCTCAAACTAAAACGGGAGAAGTGTGCCATCGCCACTAGACAGGTGGACTTTCTAGGATACAGGCTAGACGCCTCAGGCATCCACCCGGTGGAATCTAAAGTCAAGGCCATCCACGAGGCACCCCACGCCTACCAGCAAAACCGAGTTACAAGCCTTCCTGGGGTTATTGAATTTCTATGCTTCATTCCTCCCACACAAAGCCTCAGTCGCTGAACCGCTGCACAGACTCTTAGATAAAAACGCACCATGGCACTGGGGACCCAAAGAAAACCATGCATTTAAGGCAGTCAAATCTCTACTCACCTCTGAGGCTGTCTTAATCCAATTTGACCAACGCCTCCCCTTGGTAGCAGATCCCCTTTTGGGATAGGAGCTGTCTTAAGTCACAGACTCCCCAACGGCTCCGAGGCACCAATTGCCTTCTTTTCAAGAACTTTCTCAGCGACTGAACGTAATTACAGCCAAATTGATAAGGAGGCCCTGGCTGCAGTAGCAGCAGTCAAAAAATTCCACGAATTTCTATTCAGGCACCATTTCGAACTCATTACCGATCACAAGCCGCTTCTAGGACTGTTATCAGGGGACAAGCAAACCCCACAGGTATTGTCGCCCAGGATGACTAGATGGACCTTGTTCCTGGCGGCTTACTCGTACAAACTGGTCTATCGTCCCGGAAAGAATCTGAGCCACGCAGATGCCCTCAGCCGCTGTCCCTTGCCGGCCCCAGTCGAGGACCCAGCCCCTGTGCATGCTATTTTCGAGGTCAACGAACTCAAGCTGCCAGTGACTGCGGACGACATCACGGCACATTCAAAAAAGGACAAAACAATCGCCCAGGTTCTGGACTGGGTAGGGAGGGGGTGGCCGGAAACTAACTATTCAGTTGATTTCACCCCATTTAAAACTCGCCAGCAGGAGCTTTCTAAGTTGCAGGGATGCCTGTTGTGGGGCACCAGAGTCGTCATCCCAACCACCCTTCGCATACCCATCCTGAAGGTGCTGCACGAGGGCCATCCGGGCATCGTACGGATGAAGGCGTTGGCTCGCAGTTACGTCTGGTGGCCCGGGATGGACGATCAGATCGCCAAGTGGGTAAGCTCATGTCGACCCTGTCAGGAATCTAGGGCAGCCCCGCCAGCCGCCACACCCACCAAGTGGGAAAGTGCCAATGCCCCGTGGTCACGACTTCACATCGACCTGGCCGGGCCAATGCATGGCAAGACTTTCTTGGTGGTCGTGGACTCATATTCTAAGTGGATAGATGTGGCCTCACTTCCCACGACCACCACCCAGGCAGTCGCTAAAGCCCTGACTCGTTTTTTCGTGACTCACGGACTTCCTGACACACTGGTCTCCGACAATGGCCCCCAGTTCACTTCGAGTGAATTTAGCAGGTATGTCACCAATCTGGGCATCAGACACGTCCTCACAGCCCCCTTTCACCCTGCTAGCAACGGGTTGGCAGAGAGGGCAGTCAGATCGGCTAAGGAGGCACTGGCCAGGTTCGGCCAAGAAGACTGGCATTCTAAACTGTCCCGTTTCCTCCTAAGCCAGCATACTACACCTTGCACAACTACGAACAAGTCCCCGGCCGAACTGTTAATGGGGAGACGCCTGAGGACTACTTTAAACAGGCTACACCCCCACTACTGCCCAGACACCCCTTTGGGGTCTGACAGTCTGGTCAGAGATTTCGCATTACAGGACCTAGTCTTTGCTAGGAACTACGCGAGGGATCCTCTGTGGGTGCCGGGGAAGGTCGTGGCTGTCACAGGTCCGAGATCCTATCGGGTCCAGCTCGAAGACGGTCACACGTGGCGGAGGCACCTGGACCAACTGAGGAGGCGACGGAGCGGTCTGACCAGCTCAGAGCCGGTTCCACAGGACAGTTTTCAAGTTCCCCACCAGAGTCCAGTCGAGAGTTTCCAAAGGGACCAGCCATTCCCCACAGAGCAGAGGGAGCCGGCGGTAGACCGGGACTGCCAGCCAGAGACTCCACCACTACCACCCAGCGTGGTCACCAGCCAGTCGGGCAGAGACTGTTCTCCAAGCCAGCCCGAAGGCAGGGACTTTCCCCGGGTCCAAGATCCCGTGCTGAGTCAAGCTCGCTCCCCAGCGTCCTCCAACCAGGGCTCCACGAACTTGTGGCCACCCAGCGGCTCCCCTGAGCTACGACGCTCCGGTCGCCAACACAGACCACCGGCGTATCTCAGGGACTATGCATGTTCCCATCTAGGGGGAAGGGGTGTTATGTCTTTGGGACTGGTTGGGGTTCCCAACCAGGTCCGTTCTTTAAGCGGGAGCACCAGCAGCTCCCATTGGTTGGCTCCATTTGACAGTCGGCTATAAAAGCCGGCTGTCAGGCTGAGCCAGTCGTTGTTCGCTGGCAAGTCTGCCTGTTAGCTGGCAGACGCGACAACCCTTTGTTCTTTGAATAAAGTCTGTTCCTTGTATGCTCTGGTCTAAGCCTCTCCTTTCCCTCGATCCACAACACTTCTGTCCAATGCCTTTTTAATAGTTTTTTATTTTCTATTTCAAATGCTGTATAAAAAAGAAACTGTGAATAAAATAGCCTCTTTAATCCAACCAGGCCTGGCAAACTGGTGGCCCATGGGCCAGATGTGTCATGCACAGGCCACATCCACTCCTACTCTGCAAAGGCAAAAAATGTCACGATACATCACGTGATGCGGCCATGACCTATACAGTTTTTCCTTTTTGTTTGCAATTCAGCTTTACTACAGTGTTCAACCTTTATAAGAAATATAGGAAACTGGGAGCATTTTCAAACCAGGTTTGTAAGAAAGAGGCTGGACTATTAGACTAATTAAACTGATAATATCTTACTGTGCTTCCACATTTTTTAAAAAACAGAATAGAATATCATTGGTACATACTACAACCTATGAGCCCATGTGTTGTACTACAAAATATTCTATGTATTTTTAATGATTTCTTTAAAATTGTATTTTACTTTTCCTATTGAACATGAGTACTGTATCATTAGAGACCTCCATGTGTAATGCTCATCAGCAAATGTTTATTAAAAAAAGTGAAAGTGCGTTAAGGAATGCAAATACAAAGTTCTTTGCTTTTCTGAAATGACCTACAATTTTCCTGGACCTTATTATTTTCACCATTGAAAAATATTTCTCAGCTATGCATTTGCATTTATTTATGGTTGCTATGTACAATTAAAGCAATACATATGTGAAAGGCATTGCTCTTGTTATGAATCACACAACAATATTCATTTTAATATTGCAGCTATAATCGTAACAAATTTGCTTAGTATTCATGAGTCTGGGTTCCATTTTGTTCCATTATAATTTAGCTATAGTTAATGGTTACATTTTTCTTTTCTTTCACTTTTGGAAAGTTCAGTTTACAGAAGTTCACATCTGCTGTGGAATACATATAGAAACCACATTTTGGAATGTTTCTTTGAAATGTTATTGGTTTAATACTCTTCTTCAGGAGATTGTGGGAGGTGCACAACAAATGTTATTGATAATTGCTATAAGTGATCACAGCCTTTGGTATCGATGTATATGAAAAGAAAAACATACATATAAAAAACTAGTATAATCTTATTATACATGACAAAGAAGATTAGGCAAAAATCTGCTCTGCTTCTCTTTGGAGAAGGGATACAAGCTCTGTATATGTATTTTTCAAGGAGGTCTGAATTCAAGAGAAACTAAACTATTATTGTCTATGATAAGAGATGGTCAGGTCTGGTGAGACTGAAGTAACCATAGTTAATTTAAAAAAACAGTGTGGACATGTGTTTTCTCTTTTTTGTCACATTTCTTTTCTTACTCTCTTTTTTCATCTTTTTCATTTCTTTACCTGGAGCTCATTTCACTCACATTTTCAGGATCTATTGAGTAATGGAAAAGAAGAAGCTAGCTTCAGAGAAAGCAGGGGTGGGATTCAAATTTTTAACAACTGGTTCTGTGGGCATGGCTTAGGTCAGGCTTAGGTCAGGCGGCCCAGGTCGCCTCGTAATGCGGCCCAGTGCCCACCCCAACCTTTGTGCCAGAGCCAGCGAGGAGGAGGAGGAGAGGCAGGCGTGAGGTGGGGCGAGGCGAGCACCAGGCCAAGCAGCAACAGAAAAGGCGAGTGCCGTCAGAGCGCCACCTCCTGCTGTTGCCACTGCCGCCACCGCCGCCGCTTCTGACCCCGCTGCCACTTCTGCCCCCACCGTCGCTGCCACTTCTGCCCCTGCCGTCGCTGCTGCTTCTGACCCCGCCGCCACTGCCCCCCCACCACTTCTGCCCCCGCCGCCGCCGCTTCTGCCCCCGCCACCGCTGCTGCTTTTGCCCCCGCCGCCACCCCTGCCACCACTGCTGCTTCTGCCTTCCAGTCCTGCCTCATCCAGCCAGGCCATTTGCAGGAGGAGAGGTAGGCGCTTGGCGGGCGAGCTTTCTCCCCCCCCCCTGCAAAATTTGGCCGAAAAATAAACCGTGATAAAAAAACCGTGATAAAAATAAATAATTTTAATAAATAATTAATAATAAATAATAAAAACATCTCACTAACTTCATTTCCAAATAAATGTAATATGTTAACTATGTTTTCTATGGGTTTTTTGGATGATCAGGTATCATTAACTGTTATTTTATTTTATGTGCGGCCCAAACCAAATTTTCATCTTCTAATGTGGCCCAGGGAAGGTGAAAGGTTGGACACCCCTGGCTTAGGTGGTGGGCATGGCTTGGTGGTCATGTGACTAGGTGGACATGGCTTGGTGGTCAGTTATTGGCTAGGTGTGGCCAACTCAATATCACTCACATCGAGGCACACATTTTCTTGCCTGGCCTCTCATGACTGTGGGGATGCTGTTACAGTCATAAGTGTGAAAAATGGTCATGTCACTTTTTTCAGTGCCATTGTAACTTTGAATGGTCACTCCACACAAGCAAAGTACCAGCAAAGGAGAGGAAAAAGACTCCAGAGACATTCCTGAGACAGGAAGTCTAATCCTGCCAAGAATGTAATAAAGGTTAACAGAAAGGCAGTTTCTGTAAGCAACACCAGAATGTTTCCTTTCTGCCTTCCTTACAGGATTAGGCCAGTAATTTCTTCTAACAACTGGTTCTCCAAACTGCTTAGAATGTTAACAACCAATTCTAGTGAATAGGTGCAAACTTGTAGAATCCCACCAATATTTTCCATTCTCTATGTAACCAACCATTTGGAAATTAATCTACCAAAAGAGACTAAGAAAAACTCGATGAAGTAGGAACTCCTCAGCTGCAAAAATCTACTTTTTCCAGTTGGTCTCCCCTAAACAGAAGAAAGCAAGCAATTGCAGACAATTTCAGGATGGAACAACCAAGTCAAATGCCATAAATTGTGAGAAACTGTCAAAGATGAAGGATGAGGATGAAGATGAACCAATTCTGATCTTTTTTGAGGAATGCAATACAATCTTTCATTGTCTCAAAAATGCCAGGAAAATATTTCCATTTGAAAGGATAAATTGTGGATTAATGTCACTCAGAAGGTACTAAAAACATCTCTTTCCATGATATGCACTCCTGTAAATATAATCATGTTACCTTGTGAAGGACCACTGATTACAGTCAAACAACATACTTATCCAGATTTCTGAAACAATTCATTTTGTAGATTTCTATAATATATTGGAACATAAAGCCTTAAGTTTCTGTTAAGCCAATTTGCTAAGCCTAAATAAATAAATACTTTTAATCAAGGTTAACACTAACTAAATTTTGTTGTGAGTGTATTTGCTAAATATTTATTTTGGGCTGATTAAATGTGTTTTGTGAGTTTAATCACTGAGCTTTGGGTCTTAAAAAAGAAACAAACAATCCAGAAACACAACTTGAGGATTTGAAGCTGATAAAAAGCTCTTCTAGCCTTGATTAAGACTACAAATTGTTCAAGATGTGCTAACATTTGGCTATGATGTTACCTTTGTAGGTTCTGAAGCTTTTATGGACTCTTCAATAGCTATCCAAGCTCTCCTGGGGCTTCCAGTTTGAGCTTCTTCAGCAACAGACCGAAATCTGTGATTGTGTGCAGTTTCGATCTGTGCTCACCGCTGGAGCACCCCGAGCCAGCTGGTTTTGGGGCTAAGCCACCCCGTAGAGGTGGTGAAGGGGGGGAGACTGCCAGCAGAGTCGAGGAGAGTCGCATCTCTCCTCCTCAGCTGGTCATTACTCCCTTTGCAGTAGTGGTCAGAAATGGCCACCTCAAAGAAGAACTTGATTAGAAAAGAACATGCAGGTGGAAGATAAGAAGAGAAAGTTTTGGCTGACCGGGTCGAACTGAAAAAGCAACAATATAAGGTACTCTTGAATTTGAATTATAAAGAACAACATTGTTCCCAAAGAAGATTTTGAAATGGAGAATGAGAGAGGGAAGGGAAAGGATTTGGTTTTTTTTCTTTTCTTCCCTATATTGACCAATAAGAGATTTAAGCAAGAAACCGGCAAAAATCCACTTTGATATTAACAGGTATTTAAGATGAAAATAAAATGTCAAAGGGATAATAAAGATTTCTGGATTCTCAAAAACTTTTAAAAGAAGGGAAAAAACAAAAGGGTGGGATCTGGAAAAATGGAGGAGACCACCTGGAGGTTAAAGGAATTAACAATGAAACTCTAACAAGATTCCTAAAAGATACATTTTAACTGAAACTTTGTAACAAGATAAGAGAACTCCAGGAAGAGAAAGTGGAAAAAAGAAGCAAGAAAAAACAGTTTGGGATTATTTGGATTACTTGGATTACTTTTGGATTTTTGGCTATCAGATCTAAAGGACTAAAATTAATCGGGTGGTTGTTTAAAAGTTTTTAAAATGGTATCACTCTTGGAAGAATTGAGAATGGAACTTAAAAAACAGAAAGAAGATGCACAAGAAGGAAGAGGTTCTTTTGGCTTCGCATTTCAATTTTTAGAAATGGAGATCCTGAACTATGAGAAACAACAAGAAATGCCTGTAGAACAAGAAGGGCGGGACAAAGAAGAAGACATCTTCAATGACCAAGTATTTCTATGTGGGGGAAAAGAAAGGAAAGGGGAGAAAGAGAGTGAAAATTTTAAGATTTGAAGAGATAACCCCAAAAAAGAATAGTTTGAAAAGTAATTACAACATTAGGAAGAAACAGAAGAGAGGGTTACAGAAGGGAGAATCAGAATTAGAGAGAGAAGGGGTCAAAAAGGGAAGGGAGTAGAAGAGGGGGAAGAGGGAAAGGAAAAGAAATTACAAAGGACAGAAACAGGACATAGAGAAACAGGGAAAATGTACAAGGATTAAGGGTATAAGCCTATTTAGAAGACACAGAGATAATGGGTGAAAACTTAATTGAAAGGGGGATTCTACAAGGGTACATAAGATAGTATTGTTATATTAGAAATAGAAATGAACTTTGAAAATATGAAACAAGTGTGATTAAAATGATAGATAAAATACTCATTGTAATGGAATGGAATGTTTAATAAATAAATGAAATAAAAAGAATGAGACAATGAAATTAGGAAAGGAGTAGAACATTTTAATTATTATAAATGTGTTATAAAATTTAAGTGAAGAGGAATATGAAAGAAACATGAAAAAATTATGGAAATATTATGTGTTCCTAGAAATATACCCTATTGAAAAGAAATGTTAAAGATGTCAAAGATTATAACTAACATTAATGATAGAGCTGAATTGGAATAGAAGAATTTTTATTTATTTATTATTGCTATATATATTTTTTCTCTTTAAGAACTTAGTGCATATTTTAAGAATGTACCAAGCAGAATTCAACTGGAAGTTATGTGTTATATTGAATGTTATAATTGTAAATGCATAAACTGAAGTTTAAATAAGAGTTGAATGGATAAAAATTAAAAGATACAAAGGTGTCATACTCCAATTAGTAACTACAGGGAAAAAATTGTTTAATGATAAAAGAAAATATGAAATTGAAACAGGACAGACAAAAGTATAAATATAATTACTAGAAAGATATTGAAACTTAGAAAAAGATATATATAATTGAATTTAGGAAGAAATGAGATAATTAAAAGTAAGATTGAGAAAGCTAAGGGAATAATTATTGAGAAAATGTTAAAATAGTAATAAGATATGGAATAGAACACAAAGATGAATATGAAATTGAATTTGTGTCTGTATAGAGAAGTGATAACCCGGGACCACACTATTCTCAAAAAAAGAAATTTTACTTGTATTATGTTTAGTGAAAACCCAAATAAAATTTTTATTAAAAAAAAATAGCTATCCAAGCTCTCCCAAGCTGTCCCAATAGCTATCAATGTGTACTAGAATTGAGCAGAATCTTTTCACCAATTTGCTTCCTCTTTCCAAGGCCATCATACTGATTTCCATCTGATACTTCAATGAAGTAGGCTGAGTCCATCTCAAGCTGATGAAGATTGAACTCCTGGTAGTGGGCAGAGTCAGCCTGCAATACTGAAGCACTATGGCTCCTTTTGTTCCTCCTAAAATGTTTTTTTCCCCACATTTGCTTCTAAACCCTTTATCCCGTAACCATTCCTTTGAATTTTCTTACCTCAAAAATAGAATTTGCCCTGTTGGATTCAACTTGCTTGTTTCTGTCCATTGTTCCAGTTCTCAGGATCCTTCTGAATCCCAATTCTGTCTTATAAAGATGCTTGCTATGTCCCATGTCTTTCTTTTAGCTGCAAATTTGATAACCAAATTTCAAAATACATATCCAAGTCACTTATAAATATCTTGAACAGCACAGACCCTATCACAATAGTCCTGTACTATGCCACCTGAAATTTCCCTCTAGGAAGAGATAAAATAAATGGCGTAGAATTGTTTGGTATAGCTTTTTAGCAGGGTCTGGATCTCTTTGGTATAGCTTTTTAGCAGGGTCTGGATTGTTCTAATACTAGAGATTTAAGCTCATTCAAATATTTGCTAACTATTTTTCTTAGCCAGATATTTGCTAACTATCTAATTATTTATCTTGGCTTAGCTCCACCTCTTTTTGTCATTATTACTTTAGTTTCATTTGAACAGTTTATCTTAGCAGAACTCCCTCTTTGATACCCCTACTCTGTCATTTTTTTTCCTACTGGAAACCTGACCCTCTCTTTTTTTTTACTTCAGACAATAAAAAATGTTGTTATTTTTAGCTCGCCTTGTAAATTAAATTCCTTTTCCATTTAAACCTTTCTTTCTGCCTGCAGATATTAGCTGCTTTGGTGGTACATCTCCTTAGTGATGAACCAATCTTCAATTTCTTTTAATTCTTTGCTCAGTAAAAAGCACCCTGTACATCCACAATGAATTCCTAGGGTGCTTCTTTTAAACTCTTTTTTTTTCTTATTGGAATGACACGCAATTATAAAAGTTTTCCACATTTCCTATATTACCCATAAACTGAGGATTTCTGCCCATTGTGGAAACTGTTATGCAAATGCTTCCTTTGCCCAATTAAAAAAAATTATCTATCATCCTGATGAGTTTTTCCTCTACTTCCTATTTCTTCTCCTCAAGGAGAGCATTCATCTTGCACTTGCAGCCTGTATGGTTGTTGTCTTTAAGGATGAAAACAACCATGGCACCATTAAGAGGAGCAATTCTGGTCCCTTTTTCTGTTCCTCTGGTAAACAATAAATGTCTCCACTCTCACACATAAAGTATTGACATGCTATTTGTTGTACTTCCTTCTTGCTTACTTAGTGAGGTGATTCTTTGGGGATCTGACTTCCATATATATATATCCTGAAACTCCCTCAACTTGGACAATAACAGCTAATACTCTGATTACACAAAATTGGTGATTAGCAACATAGAAGTACAATCAGCAGCATTCAGAAAACAATCAACAGTAATACTCATCAGAAACATCTCTTGGTACAGCAGTCTCTTCAGAAAGTCAGTGTGGTCTAGATTATTAAAATGTTGTTAACAACCAGTGAGGAAAGTGAGACACAAGGAATAACTTATTTTATAAATTCTGTGCTATTTGAAACCCAGGATTGGTTGGATGTTAATATCCAAACTGTTTGTCACAGAACATCCACTTTAAAATATAATGAACTAAAATTATTTTAAAACATTGTTATCTTGAAGCCTATTAGCCAAATGTATGCCTAGATACTTCTTTGTCCATACCAGAGCTATCCAAATATGCAATTTGACAGCAACTTTTCTCTTTTTTTCCACAAACAAAATAGATAACAAATAAAAAGATACACAGACCAGATAGAGTACACTTCAGCATATTCTCAGCATATTCAAAAATTAAAACAAAATGACCTGCCTTCAAAGTCCACCTCTGAGTTAGTTAAAGTGAAGCCTTTGGCTAAAAAGGATTGGCTTCTTGGATAAAATGCTTTGTGTTATGACAAAAGTTGCCAAAAAATTCCAATATTTCAGTTTCATTTCAAGATTATTTTCTCCTGGTTATAAATTGGTGGTTTGCCGAATCATCATCCACTCAGTTTGATACCACAGCTTCCAGGTTGAGTTTGTTGAAATGCATGATTGCAGAGCACTTTGGAGTTCCTCTTGCTAGGATCAATGGGATAGTATTAAGCTGAATCTGAAAACGTGTAAAACTGAAGCTCTGATGTGAGCATTCTAAAATTGCCTTAGAGACTAACAAACTCACTGTGATATAAATGTTACATTAAAAACATGAGATTATCAGTCCTATTATTGTTGTCAGAGCCTTTCTGGTTGAAGAGAAAGGAAAAAGCATATCGGGTAAATAAAATAAGAAATAGATGATAATATATAATAAACATCTGATATTCATTCATAGATCCCCTAGGATGATTAATAACCTAACAGAGTCAGAAAATACTCAAAGATCATTTTTGTTTGTTTGTTTACTTACACGGCTGCTGGACTGCTTCCTGCAAGTAGGTTGTTCGTGAGATCATTAGATGCTCACCTCTCTTGCTGGGGCTTGCAGTTTTTGTAATTAAGGATCACAGTTTCCAATCTCCAATATGTGTTAATAGCAGATTCCTTGGGGGCTGAACTACATGTTATCTTCAGGTAACTACCCACAAACAATTTCAGGTTTTCAGAATTGTCTTTAAGGACAAAAGAAACCAAGAGGAAGCAGAAAGACCAGTAAAGACTTATAAAAATTACTGCCAAAAGAGAAAGGATGGAAATTAACAGATAGTGAGAGAAAGAATGGAATAGAATATACTGAAAAAGGCCACAAATAATTGGTTGTCTGATGAATCAACCATCAGGGAATATTTTGCAGCAGCTCTGCTTTCTCCATTTAAGATGAATCCAGAAGTAATAATCCTTTTACTTAGATACATAAATATCTACATATACAAACCACAGCCCTGTCCTTAGCATATAGACTATTTCTCAAGGGAATGTCTAATGCAGCAGGCATAGAGTACACAAAACAGATTATATTTTTGCAATATATAAACCACCAAATAAATGCATACAAACTGAAAACACTATCATCTTCAACTAAAACATTTCAGAACTCTGTCAAAACAATACATTTTAGTACCATCAGAAATGCTTTCTGAAACTGAGAAAAAAAACCAACCAAATACTCATTTTCCTGGTATGCGAATCAGAGTAAAACTAATCCATCTGCAATAACAAAACCTTGGTGAGTAATTCAAGAGTCTGAATCTTTCATTTGTTACTGCATCCATTTCAAAGCTTTCTGGCTGCTGAAAATGACCAAAATGGCCATATTTTAAACCTTGTACTGATAGTCAAATATCAACCTTTTAGAATTAGCAGTATACAAGGAGCATGTATACAGCATGTACAAAGGTGTGTGTGTGTGTGTGTGTGTGTGTGTGTATACGTACACATGGTATATACACCATGTATATGAGGAGGTAATGAGCCACACTGGACTGTCTTTCCACCCACTATTCATTCAGAAGCAAGTGTCCAATATGCTCTTTCTATGAGAATATACATCATAGTGGTAACACAAATGCAAGTGAATCCTTAAGACTCTTTTATGAAACTGTAAGAATTCCCATGATATGGTGTCATTACTCAAGAGCTTTTATGCATTTTTAATTAATAAAAGATAACTCACTATAACTGTTAGGAAACAATTACTAGAAAAACCCAGCACCTTCAAATCCCTCTCCTCCAAATGGAAATATTAGTTATACATGCCCAGTAATATGCTCTTTTATATGACTTAAATTGAAGGGGAGGGAAGGGCATTAAGATTAGAGCATTAAAAATGGAATGTTAACAACAAAATATTAGCAATATAATGTTATCTTTTTTCTGTCTTCTTAAACAAATGTATCAGAAGCGCCATTGTTAAAAATTAGAGCACTGTGCTGCCACACCCTTTGACTAAACCATATTATTGTTTTGATCAATGTTAGGTTTCTAAAGTAAAACAATCAAAGATTTTATAAAGCCCACTTGTCAAAGGGACTGATAGAAAAACTACATTTTCACACCTTTCAAACCTTCACACCTACATTTTCATACCTTCTTCAAACATGCCCATTAGCAGTCCACTCTCACTGTTCTTTTTGTACTGTGTGTATACTTTATGCACTATGGATGAAACAGAATGAGTATATGATCTTTTATTTACTTGATTCAACAACTATACTACTATCACCTCTTTACCTGGATATCCAAGGAAGGCCGGGCCTTAAGTTGTAGGCCTTTTCTGTTATGGTGCCCACATTGTGGAATCTTCTCCCTCCTTGGATCAGGTTGGCCACATCACTGTTGAGATTCTGGAGGTCCTAAAACCTGGTTATGTCAGCAGGCCAAGGACCCCAGGGAATGAATGAGGTAGATCCACTATTTTTAATATCCATTCAACTATTATTTTTCTCTTTATTATTTATTTTCCATCAAATTCTGACAATGTATCTTCTCAAGTATTATCATTAGGATAAACTCGCCAATATTTAATATCTGCAGTTTTTATTCATTTTCATGTGGATACTTTCAAAGAAGGTGTCTAAACTGAGTAACTTTAATGCATATACACACAATTATTAAGAACTTCACATAAATATCATAGCTGTTTTTCTTCTTAAAAATTACAAAACTGACTTCTGACTTCTTCAGTTTAATATTTTACTACCTTAGGCCATCAAAGTTGTGTACTCTCCATTTCATCCATGATTTAATAAGATTTGATTTGTAAAGAAAAGTCTACCCATTCTATAGATTCATTGTTTCTTCTTTTGCCTTGTAGAAAAAGGCAACACTTGCAACATTTTAGTAACTCACAAAAGACAAACTATTTTTCAGTACAGATCCTATTTTAACTACTGGTTTTATTAATGTTAACTTTTTTTTCTAGAGAACGTTTAACTAGAAAATATTCTCATGCCAAAGTAGCTATATATATGAAATATATGATGCATGGAAAAAAGAGATCAGGCTTCCATCACAGGGTCAAAGATGCCACCTTGACATTTTTATCTCATTCCCTTGTAGGCATCTTTATTTCAACTATAACCCTTCTAACCAATAAGTGCATAAATGATTCAGTCTTAGAACAAACATAGACATAATTAGCAATGGTAGATTGTACTCCTCCAAGGCTGACATTCCTCCAAGCATGTTAGCAAGGGGTAAAAGATGATCAATGTATAATTGTAAAGTCAAGAGGAAAAAAAGGTAAAATACCCAAATTATCAATAATTAATATTAGCTACATTTTACTTACTTTACTTACTTTATTTTATATATTTTAAAATAATATGCTTGCAATATATCACATAGAATTCAAGTGTGTGTGTGATTGTGTGTATGTGTGTGTGTGTATTATCTGTCAAGAAACCTTTTTAACTATAGTTCCAAGAATGGAAGTGGCTCTCAAAATAATTATCAGGAAAGTATAAGTATCCAATATCAATAGTTCTACAGTATATCATGCTCCCAGGGCTGACTTCATACAGTAAAATATTGAAAGTTAAAACTTCCTCTTCCAGAAGCCCCTTATGTCTGCAAACCCTAGTTCTCCTTTCTGCCTTGGTGTGATGCTTCATACCAGCTGTTACCATCTAACTTCCAGGAGGGCACTTACCTTTTAAACTCCCCATAAGCCTAGCATGTGAGAGATATGGGTCTTACAACCTACTTTGCTTTTCTGGCCTTGTAACATTCAAATGTGCAATTAGCCTTATCAGCAGTTTCTCTCCACCTGCCTCATTATAAGATGAACCAAATTCTTAAGAGAGAAATAAAATCAAACTTTATTTTATGAAGGAAAAGAAATACAGAAATAATGCCTATTACCAAAATTTAAATCATTGCATACAAATCTTTAATGGCAAAAAGAAAGCAAAAGATGAATAGGTAACATATAGAATAATTAGAATACAGAATAACAGAGTTAGAAGGACTTTGGAGGTCTTCTAGTGCTAGCCAATCCCATGGTCATTTGTACCATTCCAGACAAATGACTGGACAAATGACTGCTCAATCTTTTCATAAAAATATCCAATGATGAAGCATCCACAACTTCTGGAGGAAAGTTGTTCCATTGAAATTTCCTGATTGTTCACACTGTCAGGAAATTTCTCCTTAGTTATAATTTGGATCTCTCCTTGATAACTTTCAATCCTTTACTTCCTGTCCTTCCTGCAGGTGCTTTGAGAATAGGTTGATCCCATCTTCTTTGTGATAGCCCCTCGAATATTGAAAGGCTGCTATTATGCCACCCTTAGTCCTTCTTCATCACATGTTTTAGTTTCAGGTCCCCTAATCATCTTTGTTCATCTAAATCAGGAATGTCAAATTTATGTTGTCATGGCATCGTCACGTGATGTATCAGAATGTTTTCCCCTTTGCTAAATCGGGTAGGGGCGGGCCAGCATGTGATGCATCCAATCCACGTGAGATTGACACCCCTAAATAATCTAAATCTTCAAAATCATTTATGAAGATGTCGAAAAGAACTGAGCCTAAGACAGAACCTTGAAATACCCCACTGCATGCTTCCCTTCCTTAAATATAGTTCCATTGAGAAGTACATGTTGAGTAAAATTGGTCAGCCCATCAAGAATCCATCTGGTGGTGATGCTGTCTGTTCCACAAGAAGTATGTTGATATAAAATATAAAGCTGTGGACAGACAACTATGTTTTAAAGAGGTTCCAAGTTGCAAAAAAACCCACAGAATTACTAAGCTTGATCCAAGAAAATAAAAACCAGAAATAAAATATTATACTTATTTACATTCAAAATAATAGCTTTAAAATGTACAATATTTTTATCTAAGCATTTTTATATCACTATTCAGAGGAGCCATTCTTTTCTATCTCAATTATGTCTGTGGTCCCCTTCCATAGTCTTGGCAACTGCAGCAGAGAAAAGGCTGGTGGGAAAATGAAACAATCCTGTTCTTCTTCTTAACCTCAGATCCTAGCTATTGTCTTTATTTTTAAGAGTTAATGGATTTATAATGGATCTCCCTGCCTAAAAGATCCCAAGCCTTATCTCTGTCAGCTTGAAAGTTCATTAGAAGAGAGACATGTTTGGCTGTCAGTGAATTTCAAGCAGGAGCTTGTCTGTCCATAAACCATTCACCAAGTTGGTAGACTATCCCAAATGCCATAATTCTCACAAAGTTTTTAAAGTCAGGGAGCAGTTTCGTTCTCTGTCTAGGTATGAATATGCAGTCATAATACTGAGTACCAAAGAAATATGGTAATTTGTAATACAGAATTATAAAAATAAGGATGTTTTGAGGATGTTTATATTGTAATTCAAGTATGGCATTCCTCATAACCAGAATGAATATTTGTAACAAAAGAAATATCATTCCCTCTTACCAGCTTACCAAACAAGTTTCAGAACTTCTTCCATGTTTTAGCTGAATATTTCATGCCTATAACCTAATTACCTGCCACCCAGCAAGCAGTGGATGTGATCTAAGGACAATCTGTTTCTTCAGTTTATATGAGGCTGTTATTGTACTTTTCTCCCTCCCTATTCAAACCTGGAGACTTAACAGAAGAGCTGGAATTGTTCTTGTTGACAATTTGTAACTGACTCACTACATTTCAGTGAAATAATTGCCTTTTTGTATAGAGGACGTAATGTCCTACAATGGATCACAGTAACATAAAAGTCTCCACATACTTACCCAATTGCATTGTAATCTCTCAAATTCTTTTCAGGCAAGATACATAATTATTGCTTAAATTTTTTAAATGAACCACTTCACCTTTAGTAGTATTATCCCCTCCTTGCCTCTCTCGCTTCCTCCCATCCTTCCTTCTCAAGGCCTGTAAGTACTACTTAATGAACATAATATACCTAGCTAAACAATCTTCCACTAACCCATTTCTATACTTTAGAAAATTACTTCCAATGATAATGGAGAATTTCTCAATGACCATTTTTCCCTGTTCTATCCTGTTATTTGTACATTATCATGAGAACATAAATCCTTGGTGTTCTGAAAGAAAAAGAAAAATAAGAGCATTTTGATAGCATACCCATGCTTCATTTAGCCAGTGTTTATCTTGTCATAAGCCATATGACAGTAAATTTCAAAATGTCATTGATATTCTACATACAGCTAGATCTAATGAGGCTCAGAGTGGTTAAACTGTAACTTGAAAGTTAGGAAATAAACCCAGATTTTTTAATAGTCCCATCTTGGCACTGTATATATTTTTCACGATTAACTGAAATCATTGGGTAATGTTTGAATTCAGATATTATATTTGTTTTAAAATGTGATTTTTTGTTTGAAAGTGACTCTGTCTTAATTCTTTTCTTTGAGAAAAGCGAAATAACTGTCCATCACTTTATCGTTTAACTCTTCTGCCTATTTTTTTCCTCAAAAAATATGCAGTACTTTAACTACTTTACAGCTTGAAGATTTTTTGTTAGTTGTAAGAATCTTAACTGCAATCAAGATAATAGTCAACAGGTTTTGTTTAATTGTCAATGTGCCCTCAGATGCCTGCAGTAATTATCTCTGGACCTTGAGGTACACAACAAAATCTAGAAATCATCTGAATACATATTCTTAAACTAAATGAAATAAGAGCAGCTTCCATTAAGCTAAAGAAGTCTGTATGTGTATGTGTGTGTATGCATGTTATACGCATATATGTGTGTATGTACGCATATATATGTATGCATTGTACATATGTTACACCTGCATAATATTTGATAGCTGGCTTTTCTTTTCCCACCTTTCATCCCTAATTTCAATGCTGACATTATTTGCCTTTTTATGTTTCAAGCATGTTGCTGAATAGGAATTACTGCAGATGCAATTCTCAATTAGGAATAAGTTTCATGGAAATCAATATTACTTCTGCTAAGACTGCACTTTTAAATGTTCTTAATGATCTTGATACAAATGGAGAAAAAGAGAGAGGAAGGAAAGGGCTGTTGTTTTAAAGAAATGAAGCCTGTGCTGGAATTTCTGGTTTGTTCATCGTCGGAGTCAAAGAGGAATCCGCGGTTGTGTAGTTTCACCCCAAGCTCACTTGCTGGAGGGTCCTGATTGAGACCAGAACCACACTGGAGGGGTGGTGAAGAAAGGGGGAATTGCCTGCGGGGGTTGAGGGGAGCCGCACCTCCCCTCCCTTGACAGAAAAAAACCCTTCCAAGGCAAGCTGCAACAGTGGTTTAAAATGGCCACCATGAAGACAAAGAGCAGTCCAGAAAACTAAGATTGTACTGGAGCAGAGAAACAGCAAGCAGAGTGAGAACCAGGCATAATGCATGGATTTTAAGGTATCCCAGGATTAAAAAATAAAGGACTAATTTGGAGGAAAGTCTGTGGAAGCAGCAACCAGAAAAAGTGAGAAGGAAATTGGATCTTATAAAATGCTTGAATTATTGTATTGGATTAACTTGGAGGAGAAAATTTAAAGGAAATATTTGAACACAACAAAGGCTTGGAAATTAAATTTGATAATTATTGGTTTATTGGTACTTAAAGGGCCAATAATGCTGGAATTGAGTGTGTGGAAAAATAAAAGAAATAATAACTAATAATTGAAATTAGCAAACTTAATAAAAGTACTATATTTAACAAAGAAAATAAAAGTAAAGGAAGGAGTGGATTGTGGAAAAGACTCAAGAGCGCCACCTGATAGTACAGGAAAAAATTCAGTGACTCTTTAAAAAGTGCTTGGTCTTTCTAAGAAATTGGACTTTGGAATCTAAAAGAAAGTTAAAGAAACTCCATTATAATAAAATAAAAACTCTGGAACATGACTTTAAAATATTACAAAGTGGAAGATACTTGATAATATTGTTATAGAACCACCCCGTGATTGTGTGAAATAGTTGGGAAAGGGACAATTAAAAGACCTGGAAACAAAAACTTAAGGACATTGACTGTTGAAAATAAACTTAAAAGACACTGGCTGGAATAAAATACTGGACTTTGGGATTGAATACAGCTATTAAGGAAGAGGAAAGAAAAGGGGAAAAAGTAAAAGATACAATGGAGGAATTATTTGTTGAAATAAGATTGGACCTGCAAGATATGAAGGAAATGATGAAAATTAAACTTGGAATGTGCAGCTACATATTACAGAAATTAGAAATGGCAACCCAGCTTGTAGAAGAACAAAGAAAACCAGAAGGGTAGGAGTTTAACAAAGAATAAACCAGCTTTGAAGAACAAAGGGAACAACAATTAATTAAGCGGGGGGGGGGGAGAATTAAAACTAAAAATATGTGGTCTGATGTAATAACAAAAAAGGGAAGTACAAAAGAAAAATCAAAAGAGGGAAGGAGATAAATTTAATAATTGGAATGAGAAATGGAGGAGAATAAGAATGTGGAAAAAAGGAATTAAGAGAAACGACCAGAAAATAAAGAGTAATAGAAAGAAAAATAGATGAAAAGGATTTATACTGCAAGGAGAGCAAGAGATAATGGGTGAAAAAAAAGGATAGGGAAAAAGATTCCACAAGGTATTATATCGTGACATATAAGAATAAGTACTGAAAATAGATAAGAAGGTAACTGATATGGGTTTCTTTTTTAGTTTTCTGTTTTCTTTTTCTTTTAATTAAAGGATTATTGCTATATCAGACATAGAACAATGAAATATATATCAAAATGGGAATTTATAACAAGAATATTATATATTAATTGACGATTAGCAATGCATAAGAAAGGAAGAGAGAAGATGATGAAACGAGAATTATTGGAGAAAGATTCATATCAGTTACTATAATTAATTGAATAGATCAATATCTTTGTAATGTATAGATGACTTATAATGTGACTGAAAAAATGTAATGCCGAATCTGACAATATATGTGTATATATGTATATGAATCCCATCTGCCATCATCAGGCTTCTGTATTGTGTTCATCTGTGAGTCAGACTTTCATAGCTGTTTCTGTTTTAAATTTGGTTCTAGCCTACTGCTGTGCCAGAATGGTTTTTTTCTTCATCCTGATTGGTTGGGAGTCTTGGTCACATGGAACAAGAAGATCTGCTTGTAAGTTTTGACGTGGTCTCACTATTCACTCAAGTCCCGATAAAAGAAACTCTTGAAATCATCAAAAATAAATACCAACCACCCAAACACCTCATAGAACTAACAGAACACTGCTTAACCAACACATATTTCATATACAAATGACAAAGATGCAAGCAAGTTGAAGAAGCCCCCCCCTATGGGATCACTGCTGTCACCTGTCATTGCAAACCTGTTCATGGAAGAATTCAAATCCAGAGCCCTAGCCAATGCCACCCACAAACCCAAACTATGGTTAAGATACATCAATGACACATTTGTTATTTGGCCCCATGGAAAAGAAAACCTAAACAATTTCCTAACACACCTAAACAGCACACACCCCAAAATCAAATTCACCATGGAAACAGAAACAAGCAAACAACTACCATTCCTAGATGTACTAATCTACAAAAAAACAGATGGCACACTAGGACACACCATATACCAGAAGAAAACACACACCAACCGCTACCTCAATGCCCAATCCCACCACCACCCAGCACAGATAAACTCCGTGGCCTAAACACTAATTGCCGGAACCAAATGCCTGGCAGACAAGACACACATAAAGACTGAACTATGCACCCTGACTAAAGTACTGACAGCTAACGGCTTCCACAAAAGCAAAATCACTGGCTTGATCCACAAAAACACACTGAGATATAATGGAGACCTAAAAGATGAACAGACCTATGGAACAGCTGTTCTGCCCTACATAAGAGATACTACAGACAAAATCAGTAAGATACTACACAGACATCACATCAAGACTGCCTTCAAAACAGACAGAAAAATAGCAGCCATCCTAAGAAACCCCAAAGATAAAGCTGACCTGGAAAACCAAGGCATATATGAAGTCCCCTGTGCATCATGCCCTGCCACATACATTGGACAGACCAATAGAAGAATAAGTACCCACCTAGATGAACACAAAAATGCAGTAAAAAAGCTAGAACACACTTCCTCACTAGTCCAACACATGAAAGCAACAGGTCATAGCATCGACTTCAAGGGAACCAAAACCCTAGCCACTATAGAAAACCCCAGCCACAGAATTATCAGAGAAGCCATAGAGATTGAAAAATGACCTGAAAGCATGAATAGAAGAGATGATTCCACCAGACTGTCAATTATTTGCAAGCCTGCACTCTCAAACAAAAAAATCTCCACACCACAAGCCAGCCAAACACCTGGGCACAAACAGACTCCCCCCTGATACCTCCAGCTCAAACACACCCCAACCAGGCACCCAGATGAAACCTAGCTTCCTAATAAATGATAGCCATCCGTTTACTCAAAGCCAGGCCACACTAAAAGCCTCCAATACAGGAAACACAATGTTGCCAGCCAATCAAGACAAAAAAAGCTACAAAACAGACAGAAGATATTAGAAACACCAATCAAGCAGAACACAGCAAACTCCAAGACAATAAACAGAGACCAAGACTCCCAACCAATCAGGATGAAGGAAAAAACCATTCTGGCACAACAGTAGGCTAGCATCAAATTTAAAACAGAAACAGCTGTGAAAGCCTGACTCATAGACGAACACAATACAGAAGACTGATGATGGCAGATGTGATTCTGCCGAAACGTTGCTACAACTTTAAAAGCACAACTATAATGATGTGGGAAAATACCCAAACAAAGCTGAATAATATATATATATATATATATATATATATATATATATATAAATATAAAAATATAAAAATATAAATATAAATATAAATATGGAGATTGGTATTAAGGTAGAATGAAGGTGGCTAGCTTGAATTACTAACCAAAGGAAATAAATTTGAATTAATACTGTAAGGACTGTTAAAATTGCAAATGTGACAGAGAAAGGTAATATGGGAAATGAACATAGAAATGAGATAAGAATTTTAGATAACATTGTAAAATAAGATATGAGAATACCCTAAGAAAAATGAATTAAGTTATAATATGAACTGGAATTGGATAAATAAGTTTAATGTTTAATATTAATAAAGATAATGTGATATGAAATTAAATAAATAAAATGAATAGGCAATTATGGTCATGTTTGTACTGAGATGTGAAACCTGGAACCACACTGCTTGCCAAATGAGAATTTTTTATTTAAAAAATAAAATTGGAGAGGAAATTGAATAATAAAACTATAAGGTATGTTTACCGGATATGGTGGTTGACATTAGGAGAGAATATTGAAATGTTGAAAATAAGCAATGAAGTTTTGACTTAATGTGAATATGTGTATTAAGAGATATTATTAACTCTGCTTATACTAAAATGTATTATACATTGATGCCACACTGTTAATGTATTGTTGTGTGTGTAAATTGAAATAAAAAAACTTGATTAAAAAAAGAAAAAGGAATGCAGCCTGTGCTATTTGCATGTATTCATCTGGTTCCCTTTTTATGGATTGCATGAATAGTATGACCCTTCCTAGGTCCTTTTTCTTATTGCTGCAACCAATGCTAATTTGCTTGACCTCCAGCATTGGTTACAACCGAACTTCATAGCTGCTCAGGAAATGAAACCAAGATTTCTTAACCAAAAACAATTTCTTGCTTGCCTGCTTGAAAAATGTGGCAACAGACAACATCATCAAGGCAGAAAGTTGATGTTCCAATGGATATATATTAAGCTGGAGGTGGGTGGTGCATTGTCAAAGAAGGCACCAGCCCCACTCCACACTAGCCCTTGGTTTCTTTAACCTATATTTAACTTTTGGAATTTAAACATGATTTTATATTTGTAATTGTTTTTAATGTTTAGATTTTTATTGTATTGTAAGTTGCACAAAATGATTTTGGAAAGTGAGATGGGCAGCATATAATTTGAACAATAAATAAATAATAACTAAATAAAAGTAGCAAGGCCAGAAGCATTGAAAATGACCCCTGATTGTGTATCACCTTGGTAGGTATCCAAAGTGCCAGCCTCTCTGTTTCTAGTTCTGACAAAACCAGCATTTCTTAAGACAGCATAAAGTTTTGAAGAGGTGAAGAATTCTTCTGAAGCTGTTTCAAAAAGCAAAATGTCCCCAAGCGCTTTTAAAAGTAAAGTTGCTGTTTGCTTCTACTTATTGTGCCACAGTGTGGTGTCACTCTATTGCAAAAAAGTAGCCCAGCAAGGAAACACACACCTACAGGAGCTATGGTGGCACAGTGGCTAGCAGGGCTGCCGAGAGGATTATTAAGTGCTGGAACAAGACTATTATGGGCCTACACATTAAGTTAACATGACGAAGGTCTCCCCTACTCCTCCCCACCACCCTGTGGATTTCACGTTACTCCTTACACCGATGTAACTCCTAACCAACTGAGAGGCTCATTAAAAAGGAGGAGGTGGAGGGGGGCCAACATTGCTGCAGCTACTGCACGGGAAGGACACACCTTCCTTCCTTGCTGTTTGCCCTCCAATGAATTGATTTGATCCAGCTTCGGAGTTGTTTGCTGTGAGCCACCCCCACCATCCCCCAATCCCCCCACCCTCATCCGGGCATGTCCAAGTTGACACACTGTCCTGCTGTTTTTCTTTTTAAAAATTTGGTTTTATAAAAAAATTTAAAACTGTTCCCCTTCACTGCCCCCCTTTGAGCTGCATGGGCCCTGGAACAATGTACCAGCTCAACCCCGCCCCTCTCCTCATGCCTGGAGGTTAGAATGAAGTATTACAAGCTAAGTCGACTGCCAGCAGTTCGATTCTCACCAGTTCAAGATTGAGTCAGCCTTCCATATCTCCAAGATCAGCAAAATGAGGATCCAGATTTTGGGGGGCAATCTGCTGACTTTGTAAACCACTTAGAGAGGGCTGTAAAGCTCTATGAAGCAGGATATAAGTCTAAGTGCTATTGCTGTGGCTACTTTGCAAGGCTCTAGGATTTCTGTGGCATGTGTCAGCTTTGGAAGCCATATTCTACACTGCCACATAGCCTGAGAAAGTGGGAGGGGGTGATTTCAATTGAGTAGCTCTTAGTAGACAAAATAAAATACTTTTGTGAATTAAAGGTCATTGAGTATGGTGCAGGATGAAATAAGGATCTTACTTTTGGACAGATCGTGATTGGGCCATGTGATGTGATGATGGCCAAGTGGGGATGGATTTGTAGTTTGGGAAATTGTGGGAAGCCCGAAAATGTTTACATTCGGGATTCCACAGATGTGCAGTTGCTATTCTAATAAAGGTACTTTTGAGATATGGTTGTCTCGGAGTTACTGATTGGAATGGAGATTTGCTGGAACGCTGACAGCATGTAATTTTATTCTTGATATCAAGATCTTATTACTACAGCCATAAAATGTGCAAAAGAACTATATGACATAGAGCCATATAGTATTGTGTAAAAGTGTCTGAGAATGAAACAGTATTTCTTTTACTCCTCTTACATTTATTCATTGATCTACTCTCTTAATTATTAAAGATATTTGAAAATTTCTGTTGTGGCCTTCAAAAGATGAAAATGTAAAGTACTTCCAATCTTCAATTCTTTAACTGTAATTCAACTCTTTAAAAAAGCAGATAATATTAAGATTTATCTTTTGAAGAAAATGAAAAAGAGAATTACTTTGGATAATAATATAAAAAATTAAATTGCTATGAAACAAAGCAGAAGATGCCCATTAGATGAGGCCTGATGCAGAAAAATACTGTACTAATTATTCACTTTGCACAAGAGACAGCAAATCACAATAGTGATGAATGCAATTGGAATAACTTATCTATTTATGATTTGCAATGTTCTTCTACAACAATAATTCTTCAGCATTGCATTTCTCAAATCAGCGAAGCACTTTTTAGGACCTTTCTTTTGTATGAATGTTGATTATGAAAAGGTCTCTCTATAGTATTAAAACTCCAAATTACAAATTGTTTTATCACTGAGAATTCATTTACTTGATTATATTAAGGCTATTATTATACTTTATTTTGTTCCCTTTGGAATTGCATTTTTATTTCTTTGACATAGGAGTTTTGATACAGAAGACCAGCAGATAAATCAAAGATTTAGTTTAGCTGGCCTTTTAGTTGTTTCATCATTCTATTCAATGGTATTAAAACTTTTAAGAATTTAATTAAGTAAATCTTTCAGCCATGAATTAATATTCAATGAACTAGAATAAAAGTAATTACATCACTAAGTCTAACTGACGACAATAGAATGGGTCATATGTAAACTGTGTACTAATTAGCACCATTCTATCTACCTTGAAACAAGATATTCAAAAAAAATTATTCAATTTTTTTTACTACCGGTTCTATGGGTGTGGCTTGATGGGCATGGCAGGGGAAGGTTACTGTAAAATCTCCAGTCAGAGGTGGTATTTGCTGGTTCTCCAAAATACTCAAAATTTCTGCTATTGATTCTCCAGAACTGGTCAGAATCTGCTGAATACCACCTCTGAGTGTAACTATGCATCACAATATATATGATCCATCAATTGCAAGCTGATTAAAATCCTATTTGACTCTGTAATTTCATTGTTTATTTTTCAACAGGGTTTTAAATTGTGATCTATCCACAACCATAACTGTCTTAACTTTTTGTTAATCCCACAGCATTTGCATTATTCAAAGTAATTTTATTTTATGGATTACTTTTTAGCCTTTTTCTTTTGAAAAGTATGGCTTTTAATTTGCTTACATATTTGAATTCTGTTTAGGCTTGAAATAATATTTATATATACTATCTCAAAATTTAGTTAGTATTATAACTAAAATAAGAACTATTTGTGTCTGGGAAATATACAGTACTTCAATGTGACATTTAAATCAGCTGAACTATAAAATACACAATTATTTCATTTTTTTTCCTTTAAGTATCAATGAACATTACATAATTTGAGAGTATTGCACATTAAATTTTCCAGTCTAAAAGCAAGCATTATCTTTTAACCATTATGATCGTTCCATTTCCATTTTAGAGGAGATTAATGCTAGCTGACCCTTTTTAACTATTCTGCTTTTGTAAAGAAACATTTGGGAAACAGATTCCAGGTTCCTTTCTGTAGATTACATCTCACTGTTTGACTAGAACCCAGTTAAACCACTAAATAATTCTTGTTTATTTGAGATTTGTTTATGTGGCAAACTATCCAGCTATTATTTCTTTGTTTCATGAAAACCTAGCTAGAGCTATTAATTTGTGGGTCAGTATCATATGTAACCTTAGGAAATCATAGTAGTTGCAGAATTCATGGTTAGGTAAGGGAAAGCAAATATGCAAATGAAGGCATGTGGTACCTATCCAATGATCAGCAAGTACCTCAATTTAAGTAGCTCAATTCAACTCAATTCATTTAATGACAAAATATAGGAACCCATTGGGGAATAATCAGGTTGTAGACTGAACTGGGAAATGATAAAAACACCGCAAGAGAAACCCAAAGCATAGCGCTTCTCCAATGCTGCTAAATGGCTACATGGCTCTGTCTAGGTTGTTTCCAGATGCTGAGCTGCAAAGGATCCATCTGTTAATTTAGGGCAATGAGTTTAACTTGTTCTTAGCATTAGATGATCCTGTTGACTACCATGATTATAAGTGTAATAAAGAAAATAATATTATAGTCAACTTTAATTCACAATAGACTAGAAGAAAATCATTTCAAGAGAAAGAAAATGAGATAATTCTTATAACCATAGAATTCTACTGCAAGAAAGTATTATAGTTTTGCACTTTTTCCCTTTTTCAATATTTAATTATGTTTACTGTTTAAACAGTTGCTACTGTTCGAATTTTATAAGAGTTGAAGAAGATTCTGCCTCATCCACAGCAATTTCATAGAAACTAGTCAATAATTGCCTGAAGATTCAGGGAAAAGTGTATTACATTATAAAGTCCATCAATCTCTCTCTCTCACACACACAGAGATGTAATGTTCACTGTTCAAAATATTTAGCACATGATTACTCCAGTGAGTTTTGAAAATCATCCCTCCAGTGATAGGAAAGCTGAAGATATTTTCATTATTTTAAACTCTCGGGTTATCAAAACTGAACTGCCAATAGGGATCTCCACTAAAACATTTCTAAACATTTACTTCCTTGGTGATGGGAAAAATACACAAGAAAGATCAGCATTTGCATTCTACGGAAACCTTCACATTTGCTGTGTTATATTCATGTTATATTCTAAGCATCTTTCAGACACAAGGATGCTTACAAAACTATTGCTGTAAGCTAAGTAACAAAAGAAAGTATCTAGAGATACTTTGCATTTTTGTTTTCTTATTTTTCATTCCCTTGCAAAATGCAAAAAAAATATCTGAATAATTGACCTATACAACAATGGAAATGAAGCAAAATAAATTTCTTGTCTGTAAAAAATTATCTTGTGGGGGGGTGGAACCCTATGACATAGTTATGTTCTGGACTGAAAATCAGATTTTCCATGCCTGTGGGTCTTTTTTTTTTTTTTTGATAATTCATTTAGGTTAAATTATAGCAGTTATGCTTTTTTAAAAAAAAATGATATTATGCACTATAGAAATGAAAGGTCGAATGTAATCCATGCTAAATTTATTAAATACACTAATATGACTTATTTTGACAATGTATTTACTAAACCCTGGACTAATAAACTCCTAAGCAATTTGCAAAGTCAGTGCAGTCGTTGGAAGATAAAAGGGACAAAATCCTATGACTATTATCAGAGTATCTTAACAAAGCTTATATGAACCAGTTGCCTAATTCACCCCAGGACAATATTTTGTTTTCCTATAAATACAGATGTAGATTTAAGGATTTACCTAGCTCTCATTCACCCACCTTACTGCAAATTCAGCATGCTAAATCATGTAGTTCCAGCCCTGGTATCTCTCTGATTACTTTAAGACCATCAGTCCATCTGTTCCAACATTTCAGTATTGTAGATACAAACAGAAACCTTGTTCAGCTTGTTTTCTGCCATCCAGGTTTACAATTGACCTAAAGCTTCACTCTCTAGAGTATGGGCTACACAGCCACACAGCAGCCATACCCTCAGATCATGATTACAATGGCCAAACATGTTGTGCTTGTTGTGCCTTAACATATGATTTTTAGTCAACATCAGTGTTGTATAAACTTTCCCTGCTGTTAAAAAGTCTGCCTTTGAAAATCTGCTACAAGGCGATGAGTGCCCTCTAGTGTACAAAACTGGCTGAAAAAGATGCAGGGAGGATTAAATGTGATTTTGAAGTCCAAGGTATGCCCAAGGTAGCTGCTGTCTTTTGCTTTCACCTGCGTTCTTCCTCTGCAAATAAAAGATGAAAGAGTGACCACAAGAGGGAAAATTATAATATGGATAAGGGAAGTGTTAAAAATTTTTTTAAAATAGACAATGTCTTGTGGCAATTATTTGTGCAATTACAGAAACATAATGTTGATCCCCTCACGTGATGTCTTGAAATCACTACCACAATGAATTCTACTTTCCCCTATCTCATATTTCCTGTTTCTTATTCAATTATTACATCAAAAATAGAACGTTTTCTGGATCATTTGTAATTTGCAAACAATAGTAACAGTATCTCTTCCCTAATATGAATGAAATAAAAATGATGTAGGGTAACCAGAAGTGGATTTTCATCTGGAACAACTATGAGTTGCTAGCATTACTTAAAGGATTACTTTAAGAAACTTGGAATCCTCAGACTTCAGGATTCTATTTAAAAAAATCTATAAAGCCAAACGGATCCTGCAGACTTGAAGACTGAGGATTCCAGTTCTGGTCCTCAGCAATATTTTGAACTCTTCTTCCTCTTTTTGGCTACAGCGTTGCTGACTTTCTCAGTTGAAATGATTGCAAGGACAATATCCAGTGAACCATCTTCTTTTCGTCCTTTGCTGTGTCTCTTCAAAAAACTTCTTTCCCAAGTATATGTTCTGTATTTTTTTGAAACATCTGTATATCTAACCTTCATTTCAGTTTTTCTCTGTGTTTAGAATAATTTTAACAGCTATACATTCAATTTTTTATGAATTCTAGTAAAGTATGAAGCAATCAGAAGCAGTGATTTCAGACCATTTTGTGGAAATGCTTTTTATAGACGGTATGAATAGAAATACACAAAAAATAGTATTCTGGCATCTGGGAAAAATGCATAATGAGGATAAAGGACAACAAAATAAGAGGATATGAATTACTAAATATCTCATATCTTAGCTGAGAGGAGCCTAAGCAGAGCCAGATAAATAGACAAGCTAGACTAAATTTTAAAAATTTAAAAAATCTGGATGAAGATAATGGCAAACCATTTTTATATGAATATCAGTAAGATAAGATATAAATGTCCACATAGGCATCAGCAATCAAGGGACAGGGAACTTTATATTCTAATGATCTGAGTTTCTATTTGGAGTTCATGTACAAAATAAGCGCATGCCCATTCACTCATTTCACCGATAATAGAACCAATTGAAACCTGCTTCCTTATATTCCACTCATAGCATTTATGGATGTTGTACTATGGTATTAAAATAAAGAGAGATATATTTCAATATAGTTAATTGAGACACTTTCTTGGCTTAAGCCTTTCTTCTAATATCTATCCTTGACATGAAGAATCATTTAATTGATTAATTAGTGCTCTTCCTAACATAATTGAATTGATTGCTTCACTTCTCAGGAATGCTTCCCACAATGTACAGTTTTAGAATGGTGTTTTCACCTAAAAGTTAATCAAAAATGTTAAAAGCATGTTTCTGAACTTGTATATTTTTTCTTTTTTGATGTAGCTTTTAAAAATGGCATAAAGTTTATTCCAGAGTAAGGTAGTTAATAGAATCAACCAATACTTTATGTACAGGAAATGTTTATCATTTTTTAAAGATAATTGTTTTGAAAAGTGCATTAAGAATCATTCAAAGCCACAGAAATGTCATCTAACGTCACAAAAATTATATGTTAAACTACTGTGTGGTAACATTTTTTCCTATGTGGATTTACTGTGAGGATACCATTTTTTCCAAAAAAAAATTATATAACAGTTGTGTGTTACCTAAAGCTGCCCTTCATAACACAGTGTTAATTGTTTACTGCCACATTTTGGCAGTAAATTGTTTTCCTGATGGATCTCTACAAAACAGTCAAAGTACACTCAGACAATCAAAGCCATAGGGTGTTCTTAAACTTGGATTTCATTATTAGCAACAGACCCTTATACATCTGACAACACAAACAGCAAAATCCTAAGTAGCATCTCCTAGAGCCTCTGAAAAACAAGTGGGGAGAAAGATTAGGAATAAATGATATGGACTAGGTTTCCCCTACCTAGTGCTCTCCTGATGCTCCCTCCACCTAGGGAAGGCGGGGAACTCTGTAGACTCTAGTCCCAATACAATTTAGGCCCAAATTGAGACAAAATCTTTCTAGCAAATGTCTGAATGTGACAGGTTTCTTGTTACACCCTTAAGTGGCTTCTGTCAGAAAGAACTAAATCAAATTCCAGCTTTCCCTGGAATGGGGGCCTGGATCAGAACCTTCCAGCCGAAAGGAAGAACTTTTGAAAACCCTGTGTAGGCAAAGTTGATTGGACCCAAGGGGTCAACATGGAAGGCCCCACTTGGGATGGTGGGGAGAAGCTATCCTGGGATGAAATATCATCCTGATCAGGTGGAGCCGACTACCACATCCGCCCACTCACTCCAGGGAACAACAGAATCGTGAGTCTTGCTTTGGCCCTAGGCACGCTGATACGTCTCTCCCCACTTCCCCCCCACCCTGGACCAGATGCTTCACTCCTACTGGATGTCGTAGGTCTTGCGTCACATGGAGGGCAGTAGGCGATTGGGAGAATGCTGCCCGCGTCTCCTTTTTTGACTAATTATAAAGTCGCCTTCTCCACTTCTTTGCTCCTGATTTTGCTGAAGAGTTCCGAAGCCAGAAAAGATACCCTTCTTGGGAAGCGAAGGAAGGAGCCCCACCAACAGCGCCGTCGTTGCTTCTCTTCGGTAAGATTGATTTCTGTTTATTGCAGCGGATCCTTCTTCGCCATCTGCCATTCCTTTCCGCCCTCTTCCTCCTCCGTTGTTCATTTCTTTCTTTCTTTCTTTTCCTTCTTTCCCCTGCAGTTCGTTAGGACCTTCAGAGAAAAGCCCCCGCGAAGTTCTTCCGTGGGATCTTCTTCCCCGAGAGGCTCTGTGCGAGAGACTTCGGTGGGAGCCGCCGCTCACTTCACAGGCGCGCCCTATTATCGCGGAGCAAGAGGAGAAATGTAAGTCTGGGCGTGTGGGGAAGGAAGGGACAGCTGAGCCCCAGGTCTCGAGCCTTATGCAGCTTTTCCTTAGCCTGGATTTCACTCGCGCATCTTCCGTGGCTCATTGCCGGCGGAGATGTAAAAGGAATCCGATTAGGCGGCGAACGGGATGAAAGTCGTTCGTCGCTGGCTTTTATTATAGCATCTGGAGCTGTTTGTCGTTCAAGGTTAAATAATCCCATGAAAGTACGCGAAGTATTTTATGGTTCATTTAGTTTGTCACTAAAAAAATTTCCCTCGTTGTTTTCCAGAGTTATACTGAAACTCTGTATAAAAGCCAACATTTATAAAAGGATTGTTCTGTTTATTACGAAGTGAGAGATTTGAGATCTGATAAAAGGGGAAAAAAATACACTCGATTTCAAAGAATGTATTCTAATTGTATGTTCTTTAATTGTTTCTAGCATCATGTGTGAAATTGTCCGCATATGTAATCATAGACATTATTTGCAGGATCCAGTCTGGGTTGGTCAGCTAGTCTTCTGAGCTTTCGGATTCGTGCTGAAACCCATCCTCATGAACTTCTGTCTAGCTGAATGTGTGCTTTGGACTATTCGGGGTGTAGTGACAAGGCGTCTGTTGTGTATGGCTTTTTAAATGTTGATAGGGGTTTTAGATGATGACAGGCATCATATAAATGCCACACACAGAATAGTCCAAAGCACACACTCTGCGAGAGAGAAGTTCCCCTGAGGATGGCTCCAGCACGAATCCAAAAGCTTGGAAGTCTAAACCTTTGATCCTAGTGACCTACCCCAAACTGGGTCCTGCAACATTATCCTGGGACCCGTATATTCGCCTTCATTCACACTAGACATTATTTCTGGTGTAATACAGCTAAAAATAATTTGGATTCTTTTTTCATATGTATTTGTTAATGCAATGTTTTGCTGGTATTAAAAAAGAAAATATTGTGAGTTTCATTTTTCTTTCTTTTTTCAGACCATGACTTTGCTTCTGAAGTGTTATTTCTTGCTTTTGGCTCTGAACGTGTATCTTGTCCTTACTATTCAAGCAGAATGTACAAAAGATTGTGCATCCTGTGCCCATCAGTTGGCATATCATGCTGGTATCAACCCTTTGGTAAGCAGAATTTACTCATTGTTATTTTGAGATTCTTTCTCCCAGCTCAGCTTGATACTTCTTGTTGCACAAATAGATTACAAACTCAAAATTAGATAGATCACTAACGTAGATTAGCCACTCAACAATGGATTTGAATTATCGCTAAAACACTTATGTTATAATTATGGTCCATATATATTTTCACACAGTGCATTGAATCTAATATGTGTCAACTACAGATAGAAGTTCCCTGAAGAACTACAACACTGAAGATTAGCAGATGTTCTCCATCAACAAAATTATAATAGTACATAAAGTATTATTTATATGATTTTTCTAACCAATGTGTTAGAATGACTTAATTCACTAGTAAAAGGTTGCTTGAAAATTGAGCAACCTCAATTGAAAATTTATTATTTTATTTTAATTTTTGTACTTTCAAGTTAATCTTGACTTTTGGCATTAGCCTGTACAAGCCCCAGCATTTTTCTTGCCCTTGTTCCTCCCCCACACCCCACAAGTGGTTTGCCACTGTTTTCTTTCTCAGGGTCAGAGGGAGTGACTGGCAGGACTGATCTGGGCTCCTGCCCATAACTGGAACTCATGGTCTCCCATTTCTAGCCTATTGCCTTAAACCACAACACAAAGTGGGTCTCGGTCTTAATATTACTACATATTAAATATTCAAGTTGACTTATTAATAATGAATATACAATAAATTCATTAGCTATATTCCTGTACTTCATCACAGCCAGATCAATCACTAGTCTTCTTTAACTTACTGTATTGGGAAATGCTTGCTCTACTGTAACCTCTAAAGAATGGATGAAATAGAAAATGAGGCAAAAGGGATTGAATGCCTTTCCCATATTTCAGCTCATTATGTTGCAGACTTAATGGAAGATCTGAGTTTTAGAATTAGTACAAACAACGGTGCCTCAGTCATATGGTTTATTATTGTCTCCCTGTACCCTGCTAATCTCATAATATTATAGTGATGGCATAATTATTGCCATTGTTGGTTTCGGTAGCCTCTCCTTTGAGTCAGTTTGGTGAAAACACATTCAACCATCTCATTTTATCAAGCTGGATCAATTAAGTCTCACATGAACTCTTAAGTGAGAATAATATGATACAGGAAAGACTGAAATTTCTATTTACGTTTGGGAAGGTGTAGCATACTTTTTCTACTTTTGGTGATACAGCTCTCACCTGGCTATTCTGGATTATATGTATATGTGCCAAAGCTTATAGGAGAGGTTTTATCCAATTGGTGTCTGCTTTCTTACATAAATTACGTAACTACACCGATATGCAGAGAAAATTGAGCTTTCATTGTTCAAATAGTGTTCCTCCCTTCTAGAGAGAGAATATTTTTTAAAAGATACTCTTATATTTCTTTGTTTTATTCTGTTAAGCATAAAATAGGTTATGATTCTCTTCTTATTGTTTTTTCATATTGTTCTCACATCTTTAGGAATTGAGTAAGGCTGGGAGATACCAAAGGGTCATATTATTTCAGTGTCAGGTGATATTTGAACCTGGTTTGCATTTTATGCTTTGGGGTCTAATCTGACCCAAAACAATATAAATTTCAAAAACACCATATATGAATGTAGGTATTTTTTTTCTCCCCCTCCCTCTATCTTTCTATCTTTCTTCTGTGAATTTGTTTTTAAAATCTCATCAGATCCATAAGAGAATGTGCATTCTTCTATATAATCTTCTTGGTTAATAATTAAGACAATTGAAACTAATAAGATTGTCATAGAGAAAAACATGTGTCTGCCTATGTTCTTAGCTGTCAATGCCCTTTGCAACTCAAAAGCAAAACAGCAGCTAGCCCAGTGGTCGACAACCAGTGGGCTGTGGCCCACTAGTGGGCCTTGAGAAAATTTTGGTGGGCCACAGAGAAATCTCACCCCCAGAGCACCCTCCCAAAGCAATTAATCCAGGCTGCACAGAAACACAAAGCTGCGCCGCCCACATAGCCCGCAGGAACGTTCCTGCCCACTCACTCCTTACTCAGCAAACTTGCCTGCTAAAATTGCTATTTTTTCCTTTTTCCAACCATCATCTGTTCTGCTATGCCAGGAGATTTAGATTAGCCAGGAAGCAGAAAATGGTTGGATTTCTTGCTTTCTAGCTAGTCTTTAGTTCTTTGGCTCTGTTTCCCTTAGGACTGAAGGTTTGCTTGCAAGCAAATTCAGTGCAGACTCATGGCAAGCAAATTTGAGAGACTGAGCTAGCTGATAGCAGATAGATAGAGCACTGAATAATTCTGTGAGCAACTCAGTCTGCTTGCTTTGCCTGATTTTGGGTAAAAGTTGCTCTTTTTTTATAAAAAAAATCAATATTTATATAAATATTTATAATATTTGCATACAAGCCATGCCCAGCCAGTCACATGACCACCAAGCCACACTCACAAATTAGGCCACACTCACAGAACCTGGTTAATGGTCCCTGGGATCTAAAATTATGAGTTTGGTGGTCCTGAGGTCCAAAAGGTTGGTGACCCCTGCGCTAGCCATTTATTTTTCCTTTTGTTTAACCACATTCTGAATAACAAGTCATTTCCATAACTATCTTTTTTAGTTTTCCTTCTTAGTTTAGAACAGCAGAAGTAAAACAACCCAAAAATAAATAGGCATTATTCCAATAAATAATGAAAGATTTATCAAAAAGAAAAGTCATATGGAGGATATAGCATAACCTAATGTTACAAGGGGTATCACAGTTCACTAATTACATATTTGTCTCTTGTTCCTTTTAGCCTGCTAAAAAGTTTTTGGCTGTTCTTTAACACTAATCTATTACATTCCCTTAATTCTGCTGTTTTGTTCTTTTTTTGCCATCAGATCTGTTAAGTTAGGGTTATCAGTTAATGGTTGATAGTTATCCTGGTGAATATATACACTCATACCATAATCACAATAAGATATACTAATTGAATCTGCCTGTGAAGATTAAAAATGTTTTGGATATGAGATTTAACAGTAGCGGGAGGCAAAAAAAAGAGTGCAATATTCTCTCAGACTTCAAAAACCAAGAAATTTTTAAATGTTTCTGTATAATAATGTTCACATACAGCTTTATGCTGATGATAATTGCACCATGATTCTATTAAAGTATACTGGATATAATTTAGAGCCAAATATTCATATTCAAGCATGCAGGATTTTATTACTTCAGAGAAAAGTCATGATTCCCTAAGGGTTCCCAAAAGATCTCTAATGAATATAAATTATTGCTTTATCAAATTGCGCTGTAAGAAGTGGTAGAAGAAATCCACAGATATAACTGGTAAATCAAGCTAGTGCAGTTCCAAGCGTGAAAAACAAAAGCAAAAATAATAAACAAATGTTTAAGTAAAACAATAACAAGCTGTCAGTTTGAAGCATTTATTATAAAGAAAGCGAATGACCAACTTCAATAGTTTGAATTAATCACATATCCAGGAACTGTGGACTGTCCACTAAGATGCTCTGACTTATAAACCTTGGGTGTAGATCCTTCTTTATTCTTGTTTCTGAAGTTCTAATATCCTTTTATAATTAGAAATTGGAGAAAAAGTCAGTCAAGGAAGGAAATTATATATTTCATCTTGCAATGCTGTGAGCTATTTTCTTCCAACCATGATAAATTCAAAACAATTAGAATTATTCCTCTTTTGAAAAACTAAATTATTTCAGTTAGACTGACATATGGAAGAAGACTATGAGTTTCAGAGACCTAATAAAACCAAAAATTGCTTTCTGAAAGCTATGAATGTAAACAGTTATAGGCTAACTGAACATACCTTTTAGTATTAAATTTTTCAGATCTTAATAGCCTGATCAAAAATGGGCCAATTTGGGGGGGAGTTACCATATCCTCACAATACAAAAAGGTGCTGAGACCCTAGAAAAAGTACAGAGAAGAACAACAAAAGGATATGGAGGCTGATCCATATGATGAATGGTTGAGAACTCTGTATGTCTAGACTAAAGAAGAGAAGGACTAGGGGTGATATGATAGCAATTTTCCAGTACCAAGGGGCTCTCACAGAGAACAGGGGTCAACCTATTCTCCAAAGAACTTGAGGGCATGACAGGAAGTAACAGGTGGAAGATCCTTACATAAAGATCCAACTTTATGTATATACAATTATATTGTATTTGTATTATATATCAAAATGGTTGCCATCCCAGTTTCTGACAACATCACAGAATAAGGAGACTTTTGTCAGACCCAAGAAAATATAGTGAAATTCAGTTGAGTCCAATTCTTTATTTGCTTATATCTAATATACAAAATTTTGCAAGACTAAAGCTAAAACTCTCTAGCATAATAGACCGATGCTAAGAGATTCTGGGATGTGGCTACCCTAAACATCTTTCTCCCTTACCCATCCAGTTCTGGATTGTCCAGTCTCTTAATTTGGGCTTATCTGCCTCCTCCCTGGGAAACCGCCCCAGGTGCATGTTTCTTCAGGTTCATATTTCATCACACGTTTGACTTATTCAGCATCAATGATTATAGAATATCTGGAGAAAACCTTACTAGATTTAAAACTAGCTGAACTGCCAACTAATACTTGCTTTTTGTTTTGCTTTTATCAGCTTAAGCCCTTAAACTTCATAGATATATATAATCATTTAATTGGAGACAGCATAGATATGTATATTTGTGTATGTTGTCTTTATTCAAAATTGTTTTCAATCCCTTAAATGAAGGACAAATGGGATTTATAAGTTATATGTGATTCAAAGTATTCAAATGACAGTACATGATGAGGGATTTACAAATGGTTGCTCAAAATATCATTCCAAAGAATTATGTAAGTACTGAACTACTTATGCAACATTGCTGACATACTTCTCTTTATTGTAGTTGTGTAATACAAGGCAAAGGTAGTTAGCTTAGGCAGCACTGTTAATCAGTTTAGATAGCTGCAAAACCTTGGGTGACAGCTTTCTTTACCTTGGGCTCATCAGTTAATCAGAACAATAAATAATTGAACATGCAACTATCTACTGAATCTGTGTCAGAACATGCATATAATTGTAGAAACTAAATCCAGAGATTATACTTAAGTAAATATGCTTCCTATACATGTCTCATTTCCAGACATTGCCCTCATTGAAATGAAATGAACAACAGTGCAAATTCAGCAAGTAGGAAAGAATGGGATTTAGGTCTGAACCTTAATGTTTCTACATGCTGTGCAGTGAAAGAATTCTGGAATCACTTTACTAATCCAAGTAGATCATTTTAAGCATAACCCTCTGTTTAAAAATTAATATGTCTTATTGCCATCAACTGCTCTAATAATATCACTGTATACAGAATAGACAGATTCATGTTTAGTCATAGACTCATTAAAACAGTATAATTTTAATTAATAAAAACTGATATACCTTGTTGATTTCAAGGGATCTAAGCATAATTTAGTGTAATCCTTTGAATGCTATGGAAAAGGGACAAGAAATAATTCTTTCCTTCCACAAAACCGAGCTTCTGTGTATTTTTGCAAAGGCTAGGAAAATGCAATACACTGCAGCAGGAAGTGGCCATTAATGAAAATTACTCTACTTTTTCTTCTTTTAGTGGGAAATCTCCTAGTGTCTTCTATTAGCACAATGAAGCAAGAACATATATTCATTATTTATATTATAAATTGTTTGTAAACTTAGTAAAGTTTTACTTAGGAAGGCTTGGGGATTAATTTTAATAAAATTATTTTGCATCATTTTTAAAAATTTAGTTTGTCTAAGTTATTTTTATGAAGTGATTTTATAGTGGTTTTATTGATATAACATGCACAATTTTGAAATACTTATTTTTTAAAAAAGTTGTATTATAATATTTAAAAATAGATTTGTGTAATAAATATATATTAATTAGCAATGCACTTATATAGTCCGATCATTGTCTCAATCACTTTTCTGCCACTGTCTTTAGTTTCATCTACCTTTCTTTTATTCTTCTAAACCTTTAGCTATTCCCCCCCCTCCCCCCAAAAAAATTACAGAATTTTTAAACAATTGGGAGGACAGGGGCAATCTGATCATATTCATTTTCCCATTGTGTGGATATGTACTAAACAAGCAAAATCTCTTCACATGTACATTTTGCTGAATATATGTTTGTAATAAATCATGAAGGTGTGTTCCAGTAGTATAAGGATTAACACTCATATAAGGAACTTTAGAGATATAATTTTTTCAAGAGCACTTCCTTCTATCAACAATCCTGCATTTCACAAATTATGCAAAATCTTTCTCACTATTGCCAGATTACTGTTTTGAGAAGTATATCTTTTTAATTCCATCTTCTCCATTCCTATGCTTAGAAGTTGGACATTTTGATCAACTTTGATCAAATTATTTAGATCATCAGTTCCAAAATATACCAAAAAATGTCAAGTATATTTGTTTTGTTTGGCCATACTCAGAATTTAAAAATTATGAAACATAAGATGATATTTCAAATGTTATATCTACTTCTAAAATAACTTTGTAAATCAAACTATTTTTCAGCCATGTACACTAGAATGTGAAGGAAAACTGCCTTCTGCCAAAGCCTGGGAAACCTGCAAGGAACTTCTTCAGATTACTAAATTGGGCCTTCCCCAAGAAAGCAGCAGCATCCTAGTGGACAGTCCAAAAGAGGATGAAAGCCATTTGCTAGCCAAAAAGTATGGTGGCTTCATGAAAAGGTATGGTGGCTTTATGAAAAAGATGGATGAGCTCTATCATGTAGAACCAGAGGAAGAGGCCAACGCTGGAGAAATTCTTGCTAAAAGATACGGAGGGTTTATGAAGAAAGATTCAGATGATGATGGTTTAGCTAATTCATCTGATCTTCTGAAGGAGCTTCTTGCAACAGAGGAAAATGCTGAAATAGGACACTATCAGGACTTGAGTGATAGTGATAGTGAGGTCCTCAAGAGATATGGTGGCTTCATGAGAAGCATAAAGCGCAGTCCAGAGCTGGAAGGTGATGCCAAAGAGTTACAGAAGAGATATGGTGGATTCATGAGAAGAGTAGGAAGGCCAGAATGGTGGCTGGACTACCAGAAAAGATATGGTGGATTTCTGAAGCGGTTTGCTGATACTCTTTTTCCTTCAGATGATGATGGAGAAAGTTATTCCAAAGAGGCTCCGGCAATGGAAAAGAGATATGGTGGATTTATGAGATTCTAGCATTTCTTGTTTTGTCCTTTTGGCAATCAAAGACTGCCTCATTGACCATAATTTAGTGTAATGTATTGCTTGTACTGTACAGTTTTTTACTGTCCTGGTTAATAATGCAACCCATTGTCTGTTATTTCAGATTTTGTGCTCTTTTAAGTTAAAAATAACTTCTGTTTTAGTCTAATTTGTCTATATTGTACTTTCATGCTAAATCTATTTTAATTACCATATCCATTTCTTTAAAGAATGTAATTGTTTAACTGTATATATAATAAATTCTTCATCTTAACTGCATAAAATATTCTGAAGCAATTTTTGTAGTCACTAAATTAATGAACAGCAAAGATTTAACAGTAGACTATTTTATGTGAGTTTTATGCTGTCCATGAAATAGAAATTAAAATTAAATCAGTCATATTTTATCATTCACTTTCTGAAAATATTTCACAAGGTTACTTTTAAAAATATTCTGTATTTCAACAGCTTAACAAAATTTAATAATTCATATTTAATGTAATTTGCAACAAAAAAGTGGAATGTGAAATCTTTCAACATATAAGCAGTTACAAGAGAATAAGCTACAATTTGACATCAAGCATTATGGCAGAATGTTGAATTAATGGCAACACTCCTAACTGCATCACCTCATTTTATTTGAAGTGGCAGGCATCAACTCAATGTTATCAGCCTATGTATAAGACTAGAAAGCAGTTCCAGTCCCTAAAAGTAAAACCATTCAGTTGTTTTAAGCTATAGGCCTTAATATAAATTGAAGTTAACTGATTATATTATGATTAAATCAATATGAATTATTTAAAAATTGTAGTTGACATTTTAGTTATCTTCTATATTACTTCATTTTCATTGACATTAAATGAATAGTAAAGCCTATTATTACATTCTGTATACATCAGATAACAGAAAACTTCTCCCAAATCGTATTTATGGAACCAAATTAAGACCAAAAACAAGTAACAAATCACAGTAAAATAATACAACAGCCAAATTAAAGAACCACCAAGAACACCAACCAACACTAACAGGATAAAATACCAGTATATAAAAAGACAGGAAACCCCATTCCCTTCTAGCATTGATGATGTTACTTAGTTTGGCAATGAAACCTCTGCAAGAAAACAATCAAGCTCCGAGAGCAGCAAAGACCCCACAGTTCAACCCTGAGCTGCTACATAAAGTCTTTTCTAGCGGTACCACATTGTTTCTTCTTCGAAATGTCTGTTCTATTCCAGGAAAGTACATCAGGCAACTTTGTAAAACCGAACCAATTTAAACATATTTAAATGAAGAAAATTATATCACACAATGAATAGGAATGTGGTTATGAAAACTGTCTTTTGTTGGGTTTTGACCAAATAATTTCATCACAAAAAAGGTTATTTGGAATAACAAAAAATTAGAGACTATAAAGGGTGGTGACAATGGTAGAATCTGGGTTCTAGCTTTTGTCATACAGAATTAATTTCTTCCAATATTTGTCCTATGTAGTGAAATGTATTAAAGATATTTATTTTAATTGCAAACTTGTATATAATCTTGAACACAAGCCACTACTTTCTGTGGGCCTCTAAATAGTTCCTGATTATTACTTTTTTCATAATCCAATGTCCTTATTTAATTTGTGGAATATTATTAGAGGGCTTTAAAACGTAGCTTTTCCATATATTTCTACATTACTTTTTCTATCTTCTTTATGATACATATTGACAGGTGTGGGATTCAAATTTTTTAACAACCAATTCTGTGGGCATGGCTTCGTTGGGTGTGGCTTGGTGGTCATGTGACTGGGTGGGCATGGCTTGGTGGTCATGTTATTGGCTGGGTGTGGCCAACTCAATATCCCTCACATCAAAGGTACACATCTCCTCGCCTGGCCTCTCATGACGGGGGATGCTGCAACAGTCATAAGTGTGAAAAACGGTCATAAGTCACTTTTTTCAGTGCCATTGTAACTTTGAATGGTCACTCCACACCAGCAAAGTACCAGCAAAGGAGGGGGGAAAAACTCCAGAGATGTTCCTAAGACAGGAAGTCTAGTCCTGCCAAGAACGTAATAAGAGTTAATGGAGAGGCAGTTTCTGTAAGCAACACAAGAATGTTTTCTTCCTGCCTTCCTTACAGGATTAGGCCAGTAATTTCTTCTAACAACCGGTTCTCCGAACTGCTTAGAATGTTAACAACCAGTTCTAGCGAATAGGTGCGAACTGGTAGAATCCCACCCCTGTATATTGAGCATGCTGAATGCAGGTTAAAGAAATCTAAAATAGGTTGTATGAGAAAATGTGGAAACTTAAAAGAAAAATATGAATTCAGTAACATCTTTAATAACACTGCCATGTTTCCTTGTTCATGCAAGCAGTCTGCTTGAGCAGTGGGTTGTACCAGAATATCTCCAGGATCTCTTTTAATCCTGTTATTCTATTATTTAACAGCTGTTTTCTCTACTCCACAACCTATCCAGTTCCCGTTGGCAGGATCTATGGCCAAGCCCCGCCCCCAAGGCCCCCTCCACCTTCTGTTTTTCTGACATATTTAATACTTCTTTCTTTCAAAACCTGTGTTCCAGCTGGAGTTGTAACTTTTTTTTGCCTTTTTCAGTAGCTGGCTACATATCTAAACTATGCACCTACCAGTCAAATTACTGGAAAATATCTGATCTTTAAAGTTGACAGACAACCTTTTTTATTTGACTTCAGGGCAGCACATGCTTCCACCAGCAACTGAATTGCTATTAGATCCTAAGCATGGAGAGTAAAAAGGAATCAGACAATCAATAACACTACTAACAGGACAGAAAAAGAATAGTAACTGAATTGTAGGTGTCAGGGATCCAACAAATGCCCCTCATTCAAAGCAAAAGTCTCTAGCCGCATCTCAGAAAAAGTAAATTGGTTTAATAGAAATTGCCACGTTGATGCGTGAGTGGGTGCAGCCGGTACTAAATCACATTATACATTTCCCCCTTGACCCTGGTCTTTCCCCCACCCCCTGGATGTGACTTCTCCAATAGGACACATCAGTCTCCAAGAGTCGTCCATCATGCTCTTCAATAACCTTCTTATGCTCCAACAACTTTGGGTTGCTTAGTTGATTATCTAGGCATTTCAAGAATGCCTTGTTTTCACCCACTCCCTTTTTCTGGCAGCTAAAAAGACCAAAGGAGGATCTTCTTAGTTGACAGTAAGTTGTGCTTGAAAATATACATTAAAAAGTATATCATGCCTACAAGGGTCTCCATTGTGAGATTTTTCTGAAACCAACAGCATGATCAATTTGTTGCAGAATATTCTTGTGTGATTGATTCCAGGATTTGTAGTTTGAGAAAGATTATGTTTCCCTACATGAAATGTTCTGTCAAGTATAAAAAGTTCGGTGTCTCTGGTATAGATGCGAAGGAGAATGAGACAAACAGCAACATTTCAACTTTTCTTTCTTCTTAGACTATCTGGTTACATATACAAATTAGATAGTCTGAAGTGCAGTTGGAACAAAATGTTTTCAAAGACAAAGGACAGCAATAGGTAATCCTTTTTTTTCTTCTAACAAAAGCAACATGTAAGCAGTGGATAAAGAAAAGCAAGATGACAGTTTAATAGCGATAGCACTTAGACTTATTTACTGCTTCACAGTACTTTACAGTATATTGCCCCAAATAATTTGGGTCCTCATTTTATCGATTTCGGAAGAATGGAAGGCTGAATCAACCTTGTACCTGTCAGAACCAAACTGCTAGCAATTGGCAGAATTAGGCTACAATACTACATTCTAACCACTGTAATAATGGCTCCTCTAATAATTAAGAAAAATATTATAAGTTTTTAATGGCTATCAATGAAAACTTACACATGCTGAAAGTCTAATCTAATATAATCTAATCTAATCTATTTCAAAATATAGTAAACCAATACATTCAAAGGAGGATTTGAACATCCGCCCCTAAGAAAAACCTCCAAGGATACTGTAGTTCTAGTTAAAACATGCTTTCTTTATAAAAAAAAAACAGACTTGTGATCTACACTGATAGATCCTTTTTAACAAAAATGATGTTATATGTGATACTAGATTCTATCCAACAAAAAAAAAATTATATGGGGTCCTATCTGAAGAAATTCAGAAGCAATACCAATTCATTATAAACTGCTTAGAGAAGGTTGTAAAGGACTGTGAAGCTGTATATAGGTCTAAGTGCTATTGCTATTATGTTGGTTAGCATGCTGTTATGTTGGTTAGCATCAATTTTCAAATTTTTCTCACATTTAATAAGGTTTCTATTGGAGAACAGCAGGCAAGAAACTGATTTGTCTAGAGTTTTACTAATCAAACTCAGTATTGTTTCATGCAAACTATTTCTGAATGTTCATAGTCAAGCAGCAAGAAGCACAGCAAAATTATGCAAGGACAGACCTACCTTTCATGAAAAGTGTTTTCTCGATTCTGCTTTGTGCAAAAGGCCATAGTTGCTGGGAATTGAAGCACAAAGTCTTGATTGATTAAGGTTTTATTATAATATTTAGTGCAGATAAAAGTTTTAATTTACTAAATTGCATTTAGGACAGCATTTTCAGAACCTAGCAAAAACATTTTTGTAAGATAAACATTCAGGATATAATAACTTTCATGCTTTTCTGATAAGCTTTGATTTTTATTCTTTTCCCTAGCTTCTAAATTACACTGCTACAAAGCCATCATTTGGCTTTTTGTAGCTTAGTAGGAAAAAAAGCTATATCATGATCTATTCAAGTAATATGAATATATAATTTGTACTCATTTAACAGAAAAAATGTATTCTATACTCACAGATGTGCACAATTCTGCTAATAATAAGGATTGGTCACAAATGGTGAGTGTCTTGATTTATGTCTTTATTAACAAAGACTTAAAATGTGAAATCTTAATAGGTGAAGAGAACTGATAATAATACAGGAAAAAACACATAAATAAATGCAGAGCTTTTTGGTAGGTTCTATGCTGTCCAAAATATTTATAAATGATTTGAATGTGGAGTTAGAAATTATGACTTGATATTATAACACAAAGATAGGGGGAGGGCTAATATGTTAGGGAATTGTAGTTGATGCTCCCATTAGATGAATATGGAGCTGGGTGAATAATTACATCCATGAGTATACATCAGAGGATATAGTAGAAATATAGATCCAATTTGGTCTATAGTTAAGGCATCAGGCTAGAAGCAGGAAACTGTGAATTCTAGTCCTATCTTAGGCATGAAAGCCAGTCAGGTGACTTTGGACAAGTCATTCTTTCTCACCAACTCACCTCACAGGGTTGTTGCTATTTGGAAAATAGAAGGAAGAAGTAGTATGTATTCACTGCCTTCAGTTATTAAAAAAATAAAATAAAGGCAGGATATAAATAAATAGTGTGGGGCTCTTTTCCTAGTTCTCAATTATTCAATATACTTATAAATGGCTTAGAAAAAGATTTAGAAAATATTACCAAATTTTCAGGTGACATAAAAATAGCAAGGTATAGCAAATGCCTTAGAGAAAAGTCTTAAGGCGCAAAAGGATCCTGACAAATTTGAACATTAGGCAAAATTCCTTAAGATGAATTTCAACATACAGAAATCCTGAGTACTGTGAAAAGGATTTAGTGGATCACAACCTGAACATGTGCGAATAGGATGAAGTAATTAAAAAAAAAACACCAAATACAGTCCTAGGCTACATAAACAGATGTACAACATCAAGATCAAGATAACACATTATTTTTCTCTATTCTACATACATCAAACTGCAAGTAAAATATTATGCCCAACTCTGGCCACATTTTTGTAATTGACGTCCTAAAAGTGGAATATGTAAGTGGAGGAAAGTAAATTGGACAACAGCTCTGGAAGAAAAATCTTATGAGAAACAATTTGAGTTATGGGTAGTGGTAAGTTACATTTCTCCTTGTTGGTTCTGCTGGAAACTGCCTGGATACAGGCCAACCTATGTCAGACTTGAAGAACAAGCTCGGTAGTAAATTTTTATCACAACTAATGGATCAATAGTTTGGTTCTGGTTGCTGCATTTGATTGCATGAAATGGCATTTGTTAGTCCAAAAAGCAGACCCTGCACATGGGAAATGCTAGGATAAAGGAAAAGAATAGTTCAAGTCATTGAATGATTGGGGGAAAAGACTACAGAAATGCATAATATTGTCTTCAAATATCTCAAAGACTCCTATGTAGGAGCCAGGACAGAATAACTCAGAACTATTCAAAAATCAGGACAAGAAACAGTGGGTTTAGAGCAGGGGTATTCAGCAGGTTCTGACCAGTTCTGGAGAACCGGTAGCGGAATTTTGAGTAGTTCAGAAAACCAGCAAATACCACCTCTGACTGGAGATTTTACAGTATCCTTCGCCTGCTACACCCACCAAGCCATGCCCATAGAACCAGTGGTAAAAAATTTGAATCCCACCAATATTTCAATTAGCCATCAGGAAAAAAAAAATCCAAAAGATAAGAACTTTTCAATAATGTAAAATAATGTCAGAAAGTGATATACTCTCTTTCAAAACTGGGAGTATTTAAACAGGATGAATGGCCCTCAGCTGGGAATAGTACAATAGTTGAAACTTTTAATTGGACAAGATGATCTCTGGAGTGTTCCAACCCAGAGGTGGTATTCAGCAGGTTCTGACCAGTTCTGGAGAACCGGTAGCAGAAATTTTGAGTAGTTCCGAGAGCTGGCAAATACCACTTCTGACTGGAGATTTTATAGTATCCTTCCCCTGCCACACCCACCAAGCCACATGAACCAATAGTAAAAAAAGATTGAATCCCACCACTGTTCCAACCTTTATATTATATAAAGTGAATAGTACTAGATATAAGAATTTACATGAACTCTTAAAGCAATAAGTCTTAACTCTCTAGAAATACTACAACATGTTCTATATCTAATGGATACATTAGGTGTTCTGTCTCACTTTTCTTCTTTCCCAAAAGATGAAAGAATACAAACTCACACAAACACAGGCAGGCAAGCTGGCTTGGACTTCACAGAGTTAATTCTTTGGAACGGATAATATCCTTGGCATTCCAACACCCTCTGCCTGCCAAGTCCGAACTGATAACAAATAAAAATCTACTCACAGAAAATTACAAGGCAGTCCACAAAAATCATTCATGAAGAAAATCTGAAGATTAAACTTTGTCCCATACAAAGTTCCAGCCGAAAACACACCCACTTTTATCCCCTGTGGGGTGTGGCTCAATGACTCAACTCACTTTCTGACCCTCCCACGCCTCCTACGTTGCTGCTCACATTTCTCCCTATGACGCTGCTTAGGATCAAGCCAACACTCTTCCTCTTTACTCCCTGTCAGGGGCTGCTCCGATATGCCTTCCTCCTGATTAATCTCAGGCTGTTCCTCTCGGTTGTCTGATGAAACCTGAGGCATTATCAGGGAGGAAGGCATTGCCAGAGAGGAAGGTCCTGGGGAGGAAGGCATTCCCAGTTCCTCCTCCTCATCTTCTTCTTCTGACAGCATAGGCTCGGGAATCGGGGCCACAACACATATGTATTATTGCTATATACATAGAAAGTTATCTACTAAAGAAGTCAAGCCTTGAGTATGTATTTGTGTCAATGTCAGCTCCAAGTCTTAAGTCCTAAACCATTCCCTCTTGCCATTTTGAATAAACAACTTTTAGGTATTATTTTTGGGCCATCAGAATTTAAAATATTTGTTTCATGTTTTCATAGTTATTCTTTCTGACTTAAAAATTGCTAGTTCTCAGCCTTTACACCAAATTAACTACTTGATTTGCTTTTGGGACAGTAGGCAGATGCTGAGGATTATTGATTACATTTTTCTTAAGAGTTACAGATATGTAATATGGAAAAGGTACTGAATAGAAGTTTGTCTAAGATATATGTGTCTGTCACCCACATTTTAATAAGGATTTCTCCTTTTAATTTCTCCAAAAAGAGTGATTTAAGTTCCCTTCGCTAAAACCTATTTATTCATCTTCCAAGATGTTACCCTGCTTTAACTAATCATAGGGTTTTTTACAGAGATGCTTCACATATAAATTTACCAATTAGTTATGAAACTTATTGTTCTATAGTTAGTGCATTAGAAAAAAAAATATGATCTGCAAGGTGTGCTAAAACAAATATTACATAGCATACAGCAATAAGTAGCTTTCTGGTGCTTGAAGAAAACAATACTGGTATTTCACAAGCTCCAAGAAGAAATTGCACAAGTGATATTAGATTATGTAAATCGTATTATTCTACCATGGCAATAATGTCAAGCGAGCTGAAAATAATCTGAAACTTCTCCAACCTTTTGGTGTAATTTGGCTTAACCATTGAGTTGCATCACCTAAAATCAATCTTCATCTTTTATTAACATACTGTATATATACTGTATATATTCATGACTTACACCACTTGACTTTTCTTGAAATTCATTTTGCATTTTCACTTGGTCACATGGCACATAATTCAGCCTAATTATTCAAGTTTGGGAAGAGTTTAATTAGACTAATTAAATTCCAAATGATCATAAACTGCTAGGCTGTATTGCTGGTATGAGGTAAATTTTTAAACCCCATGCTTGGGGTGGGGTGGGATGATGGGGATTGGTTTCAAGAGCTAAATTTAAGTCTGAATCTGTCTTTCCCTGGCCACACTCCTCTTTCTGACTGTCTATGCTTAGCGTGTCTTTTCTGTTTTCCTCCACTGGACCTTGCGCCCAACAGTGAGAAAGTACCAAGAAGCAGTTCCTGGTTTGAGCTTCCCCAAAGATGGACCACTGACTGTGATCGTGCGTGGCTTTGGTTAGTGCTTCGGCGTCGGAGAGCCCCAATCCTTTGGATTTGGGGCAGAAGCTACCTCGTAGGGGTGGCAGAGGAAGAGGAGACCATCAGCTGGGTAGAGGGGAATCACAAATCCCCTCCCCGGCTTGGCAATTGCTTCTTCCCAAAGATGCCTGAAGCGGTGGTCTAAAATGGCCACCCTGAAGGGGAAGATTAGACTGGAATAAGATTGTGCAGGAGAGAGAGAAAGAAGCAAACAGCAGGAGGAACAGGACGATATAATCAAATGGAAGATACCCCCAGGATTAACATTTCAAAGTATCTTTAAGAAAGGATCTAAGCAGCTAAGAGAAAGAGAGGAAAAAAAAGGTGTGAATTGCTTTTGATAGCATTGGGGCTTCGAAACTGCAAAAGGTAGAAGCTGGAGAAGGAACTATATAATCAACTTGGATAAGTATACTTTGATTTTATATTGGCACTAATAAAGCTGAACTATAGATTGTTAAAGAGGAAATTTAATATCAACTGGATTTGATCTTTTTCTTGTTGGAAAATTATGGTTTAAAAAGCTCTGAATAAAAGAGAAGAAAAAAGGAAAGATGGGGTGAAGACTTAGCACAATAAAGAGTGCCATCTCAGTTAAACTCATCTTGTTTTTCTTTTAAAAGACTCTTGTTTCTTGAAATTGCATGGAAATTGATACAATAAAGCAAGAACTTTGAAAAATTGAAACATTGAAACAAAGAAAGAATTGGGAAGATTCTGCTTTTGGATTAGTTGCTGATTCTGACATGAATTTGGCACTGGATTAGCGGAGACTTAAAAACTTGAGAGGAAGAAAAGTTGACTGTTGGAAATAAACTTTAAAGATACTATTTGGATTAAATTGTGAATCAGAAAGTTGTAAAATGGCAATTTCTATTTGGCATTAAAAATGGACCTCAGAAAAATGAAAGAAACACTACAAGAACAAGGTGAATCGCTGGGATTTGCTTTAAAATTTATTGAAAATGCAACAGCAGAATATGAACAACAAAGACAAAAGACAGAAGAGGAGGTGGAGCAAATCATAGAAGAGACCATCTTTAGTGATCATCGAGAACCAAGAACTCTTGAAAGAAAGAAGAAAAGAGTTGGAAATAAATACAGGAGATTTAAGAAATTAAATAGAAAGGGGAATATCTGAAATATTAAAAAAGGGGAAAAGAGTCAGCAGAAATTCAAAGGGCGAAAGGAAGCTATAAATAGAGAGAGGGATAAAAACTGGAGTGAAAGAACAAAGGAGAAAAGACGGGGAAAGAAGGGACAAGAAACAGGACCTGGAAACAAAGAAATATGGGAATTGTAAAAAAAATGGGGAAATCCTTAATTGGACACAGAGATAATGGTTGATTATTATATAGAAAGAGGATTCTGCAAGGTATTGAGGGGTAATATAAATATATTTATAGTTATGAAATAGGAACATACGGACTGACAAGATGGAAAAACAGAATTGTTATTTTTTGGATAATGGAATCTAATGCTCTTCCTCTTTATGTAGAGAGATAATTGTAACAAATAATGGAATAAGTATATTAGATATATTGAAATATTTTAAGATTGGAATGTTGGCTTTTTGGTTTAAATATGAATGGAATAATTAATGGAATATGTGTATTAAATATATGGAAATAAATGAAATGATATAGGAGGAGAGCTGAAATGGAATTAAGTTTAGGGTTTATGATTGTTTTACTGTTTGAATGAGTAGATCAGAGGTGGGCAACTATGGCCCCTTTATGACTTGTGGACTTCAACTCCCAAAATTCCTGAGCTAGCATGGCTTGCTAAGGAATTCTGGGAGTTGAAGTCCATAATTCATAAAAGGGCCATAGTTGCCCACCCCTGGAGTAGATTAATATGTCCTTTTTTGGGGGGGGGGGATTAATTAAATTTAAAAGGAGAAAAATCATTCAGAATCTGATTTATATATGCTATGTAGTTTTAAAGGGATTATTAAGTTTTATGTTTTAGGTAATAATGTTAAATGTTTCAACGAGATGTAAAAGGGGTGAAAATAAATGAATTTATAACTTAGAGATGGCGCACTTATATTGAGATTTCGGGGGGAAACCAATTTATAGAAGAAGTGTCTTTTTAAATTAGAATTTAAGATGAAATATACAAATGTGACAGTTAAAAGTACTAAAGTATAATGATTATGAAGTTATCATAAGTGAATTAAATAATGAGATAAATATTTGGAATAATACAATAAAATAGAAAATGTATAAAAGCACTGTTAAAATAAGGATATAAAAATTGAATATGTAACCATGGTCACATTTGTATGTATATGTGAAACCTGTAATCATGCTGTTCACTAAAAAGAGACGTTAAAATATGGAAAACTGAATGAAACTTGTTTAGAAAAAAAAAAGTGCCAAGAGGCGACTGCTCTGAGCGAACTGCCTCAAGCACATTCACCTGATCAACACAGAATGTGTCGGTTTAGCGCAGTGTCAAGAGTATTAAAAGAACAAACAAGTACTGTGGCCAGTTGGCAGGGATCCAATTATAACAGCGATACCTCAAGCTTTCAGCTGTGCAAAGCGAAACGAGAGACCCGAGCGGTGCCGAGCATTTTCCCCTCTTTAAGGGATGCTTAAGTGGGTTAACGCCACCCACCACGCTGCCAAGGGGGCGCTCGGTGTTCTCGGTTGTTTTTTGTTTTGGTTTTTCTCGGCAGCGAAGTTGGGATAACTGGGCTGAGGGGACTTTCCCGTCTCCCCTGGAGAACCGACCCTTGCCGGTCAACTTCTCCTTTCCACTGTATTGGCTGAACAATGAGGGAGGTAAATTCCCTCCTGGAACTGCAGATTAGACTAACAATGAGACTATGCAGTCTTCCGCCCATAGAGCAGGTTGCAGGACCGCCTTTGGGGTAGATGGGCGGGTTTTCTTTGGACCGCCATCTAGAGAATCTGCGCCGGCGGTACTGCTTTGTGGCGGCCTTCTTGTTTGCAGGACGGACGTAAATCTTTTTCTCTTCAGCAAGGTCTCGAGCCGGGAGGAGTAAAACGGCAGAGTAAGTCGGTGCGCGCGGCCGATAACTAGCTGAAAAGCTTCTACGGCGTAGCTCTGGGACGCTGAGGATTGTGGTTGCTTCACGCTCAGGGCTAGAACCCGAGAGACCCTTAAGAATATTGTACAATGGATTTCACTCTGTCTCTGTGTGTGTGTACTTGCGTACTTGCACACGCACGCACACGGGGGGAGAAGAGAAAGATCCGCTCTCGTGCTCTTTATGTAATTGTTTCCCTTAATCCAAAGTCCAGAGTTATGTCGGCTGAAATGGTTGGTAAAATACAAGAGCAGTTCCTTTTTAGTGAGAGGGAATTTCCTCTCGTTTTTTCACAAGTTATGGTCAGGCCAGATCTTTTCGAAATTAGCAGAGGCAAAGATAAACTTTTTGCCTGATCTGTTTGGCTTTGGGTTTATTTTAGTTAAAGGGTGTATAAGGTCCTTCCTTTTTATACAGTATAACACTGGATGGGTAACAAATCAAACCTATTCAATATATTAAAAATACAAACATATCTCTGCTCCCATTTAAAAACCATTTTCTAACCAGGTGGCAGAACTACCTCCCACCAAACTGCATATGTAGTTTATATTGTATATTTAGTATGTTGTACTCTTTGTATTAAGGTTATCATAATATACAATACACATCAAAAGAAAGATAGAGAAATGGAAAAGGAAAAAAGGAGTGTAGGATAAGAAAGCATAAGAGTTCCATTTTTTCAGTTTAGTTTTGTGTTTCACTTTTACATATTGCACCACATGATGGTGTGAGCTCCCTTTACTTGCCCCAACTTCTGCCAATCTAGCAGTTTCGAAACAATGCAAATATGAGTAGATTAATAACTACCATTTCAGTGGGAAAGTTCTGTGCACCTTTGGAGTATAGCCATGCTGGCCACATGACCACGGAAATTGTCTCAGCTAAGAAACATAGATGAGCACTACCCTCTAGAGTCAGACACCGACTGGACAGGGTACTAGACACTTCTATAACAACAAACAAATCAGCAAATCCCAAAGTCATGGTTTCATTTTTTTTCTATTTTGAGCAGTTTCATATATTGTTATGATTTCAGAAACTGGATCTATCAGGAAAATATTAGACAGTGTTCTGAAACTGGTGGAATACGGTTTTGTGTGACCTGACTACAAAACTGGCTATTGAGCTGAAATGTAGTAAATAAATATTAGCTTTAGCTGATCAGGTGACAGTTTAAAGAAGTTTTCTTTTCTTTCTTTCTTTTCATTTTTGAAAAAGAAGCCATATATAGGATTAGGGTTAACAGGACCACTAAAAATTATATTTAACAATGTTTGTTCACAATTTTACTGGATCATACTGCTGTGTCTTATTTATAATTAAGCATGAAAGTGCTGAATTATCGTCAACAACCAAGATAAACACATCTATACATGAACATCACCAGGCGGAGTATATAGAAATAACATTTAGTATATCATTCTTAAAAGAAATGAAGGATCTTGTTAGGGATATACCCTAGCAAGATCTGCAGGGCAGTCAGGCAGGCAGGCAAAATATGTGTGAGATAAACGTTGTGTAGCTTACACTCAGTAAAAACAGATACAAGTGCTAATTAAATAGTTTTATTCCAGCAAGAGGTAAAGCATAGTCAAAAGAGTCCATATATCATTCACTTAGTTCAGTCCGTCCAGGGATTATTCAGTTGCAAATTCCAGTGTCGAAAAAGAGAGGTCAGTACACTTACAAATATCAGTCCGATGATATATCTCCTCGCAGTAGAGAGATATGAATAACTCAGAAAAAACTCCTCTCTTCTTATCAGCAACTCTTCAGTAGGGGAAAACACGCAGCTAACAAACATCAACGTAATCCAATCCAGTAATTGTCAGTAATTGCCAGCAAACTGTCAGCGTCTCGTCAGCAATCAATCAGGTCCTCTTGCTGCCTCTTATGGTGGTTTCACACCACACCCAAAATTACATGCTTTGCATTTAAAGTGACACACACTTAAACTAACAATCATAGCTTATATATATTATTTTACCCAAACTAGTTAGGTGACCTATGTTATACCTAACATTCTCCCCTTTTGGGTAATATAATAATATATATATCTATTTACAATCTTAACCCATAGTCATCACAACTCTCTTTGTGTTTCACTGCACCTTGGGCTTTTGTGAACTGATCAGCAATATTTTGTTCAGTCATACAATATTCCAATCTTATTAAACCATCCTTTACAGATTGTCTTACATTCAGATATCTAAGATCTGTATGCTTAGATCTCGTTTTTACAGCAATATTTGTAGCCATCTGTATGGCTGCTTGATTGTCCTCATACACAACAATGGAATCATTAACAGTTAATCCCATATCCAACAACAACTGTTTATACAGAATTAAATCAGTACATAATAAAGATAAACATGAAAATTCTGCTTCCATTGTGGACATACTTATGTGTTGCTGTCTAATTGACCTCCAACCAATTAATGCTTTTCCTAATAGTATAGCCATTCCTGAAGTTGATTTCCTAGTGTTTATATCTGTTGCAAAACTTGCATCAGCATATGCACTTAAAATCAAATCATCTTTTGGCTCCAAATACAATGCATAGTGCATTGTCCTTTTAAGATATCTTAAGATACGTTTTGCTGCTTGCCAGTGTCGTTCAGCGGGTTCAGCGTTGAATCGAGCCAATTGATTAACGCTATAGGCAATATCTGGCCTTGACCAATTACTAATGTATGATAGACTACCAATTAGCGACTGATAGATAGTCTTATCGAATTTTGAACTCTGAGCATCAGTCCGGCAAAATTCCTGACTCATTGGAGTTTTTGCTGGTTTACAAAGTTCCATCTTATATGTTTTTAGTAATTGATAAATCTTATCCTCTTGAGATATCTTATAGCCATGATTGGTTTTATTTATTGTCAATCCTAGATACTGTTTTATCTCTCCTAATTGCTTTAATTTTATCCTCTTACCTAATAATGATATTATTTCAGTTGCTTCATTATTAGTTTTTGTAATTAAAGCAATATCATCTGTAAACAACAATAATAATGACACTATTCCATTTGTCTCTCTTTTAAATAAACATGGATCAGCTAAACCTGCTTTAAACCCTATATTGTTTAACTCCTTAACAATATGTTGGTTCCATTCGTAACCAGATTGTTTTAATCCATAGAGACTCTTTTTAAGTTTCCAACAGTCATTATTAGTTTTATCATCCTTAATCCCTACAGGTTTCTTTAGGTATATAGTGTGCTGCAATGGTGCATGCAGATAGGCAGTCTCTACATCTAAATGATTTATGATATAGTTTTTCTTAGCTGCCCACACTAAAGCTGCTCTCAAGGTTGTTGCTTTTAGACTCGATGCAAACACTTCATCATAATCACATGCAGTTTGATTAAATCCTTGAGCTACCAACCTAGCCTTATGGGTAACAGTCCCATTTTTACCTGTTTTTAATTTAAATATCCATTTACAGCCAATGGACTTTTCACCTGGAGGTAATCTAGCATTCTCATAGACTCCCATCTGTTTTAACGAATTCAGTTCCTTTTGCATTGCTGTATGCCAGTTCTCCTGATCCTTTGCAGGATACAATTTTAGTTCTTCCACAGTGGTTGGAATTTTACTAATCTGGCACACCACACTTGCCTGATACCTATCAGGTGGTCTACTAACTCGTGTTGACCTTCTAGGTAGAACAGGACTTACAGGTGGACTCTTATCTATCACCTGTTCCTGGTTATCTATTTCTTCTTATTTCTTCCTTAATTGGTCCTATTTTCTCTTCCTTTACTTTCTCTTCAATTGGACTTTCCTCATCACTAGTATGGTGGCTCGGGCCTCTGTAGGTTTCTGTGATTACACTTTTATTCGAATCTTGTTCCAATTTGTGCCATCCTACATGTTCCAGGAATTTAGCACTAGCACTACAATAAATTCTAGTTGTGCCCTCTTCCCAGAACCTGTAAGATCTATGGTTTGATTCGTAGCTTACAAAATATAATCTTTTAGCCCTATGCTGTCCCTTATGTCTCAGTTGTGTGGGAATATGCACCCATGCTGGTGCTCCAAATGTGTGCATATAGCTTAGGTCAGGTTTACCATGCCACCGTGTGAATGGTAATTCACCTGTTGTTGAGTTAACAACATTATTTAATATATGATTACCACACATTATTGCTTCTCCCCACAAATTCTCAGGTAATCCTGAATCTGACAACATAGTACGAGCCATTGCCTGCAGTGTTTGGCCTCGCCTTTCTATAAAGGAATTATGTTGTGGCCTATATGGTACAGACCTTTTCTGTTCTACACCTGCCATCTTCAGTCTATTTTGGAATTTATTATTTATAAATTCCGTACCATTATAGTTACAAGAGTTACTAATTTCCTTTTAGTTTTTCTCTCTGCAAACTTCAACCAATTAAAGAAATTTTGATATGTTTCCGTTTTACTCTTCATTAAATAACAGAAACCATATCTAGAATAATGATCCATTATACTTAATATATAACGAGCACCTCCCACACTTGGTTTTTTAGGACCTATAATATCAGCAAATACGACCTCTAGAGGCTCCTTAGTTTTAAATCCATTAATTCTATTTGCTGGTATTACCTTGCTTTTTTCTTGACTGCAAGCATTGCAGTGCAAATACTTACTGCAAGGCTTTAGTTTTATACCTTTAGACAGTTCAACTGTTTGCTTGAGCATTTTAAAATTTATATGTCCTAAACGTCTGTGTAACAAATGTATGCATTCATCATGAGGTTTAACATTATACACTGTGTTAGCCACCTCTAATTGATTATCATTTAACACATACAATTCACCTTTTAAAGTTGCAGTCACCTTTTTACCTTCCTTTTCTATTATGCAGTTTTCTCCCCTAAAGGTAACTACATAACCTAGTTTAATCAAAACTCTAACCGAAAGCAAATTAAACTTAAGTTGTGGTACATATAACATTTTGACATTTTCTTTTATGCAAGAACAATATGCTGTACCTTGACCTCTTGCTTTCAGTTTCCAACCATTCGCTAATGATATCTGCTGTGAACTCGTGGACATCTTAATAAATCTTTTCTTATCTTTTGTTATGCAGTGCGATGCTCCACTATCTACCACCCAAAAATTATTATTGTTCACAGTTTGGTTGCTATATATGGCTAACTCTAAGCATTTTTTATCCTTTTGATGCCTTTTTGCATTCTGGCTGGCATTGTGGCGTTTTGCTTTCTTGCAGAATCTAGCCAAATGTCCTTTTCTTCCACAATTAAAACATTTTCTAATTGTGTAGGCTGACGAAGATAATTCCTCTTCTTGTGGTTGTTCCCTTCTGAGTTGATCCCTTTCAAGCCTTCTCCTGGCTTCTTCAATTAATCTGCCAGTAATGTCAGTTAATGTGAGGTTATCCTTTGGCAGCACTTCCAATGAAGTTACATAGTCGTCATAGCTCTGATCTAATGAAGACAAAATTATATAAACCTGATGCAGTTCAGTGAAGATAAGCTCTTTTTCATGCAGCTCCTGAAAAATCCTCTTCATAGTGTTTATATGAGTCAACATGTCTCCATTCTTTTGAAGATGTGTTCTAAACAGCTTCCGTGTAAGATTTATATGAGCTCCTACACTGTCTCGAACATAAATCTTCTTTAAATTCTCCCAGCACTTAGCAGCTGTTTCTTCTCCACGAATATGGACAAGCTGCTGGTCACTGAGTGTCAGTCCTATTATACAGAGGGCTTGTTCATTTTTCAGTTTATATTCTTGTATCTTCTGGGCATCATCTTCATCCTCTGGATCCCAAGCATCTACCTCTGGTGGGTTTTGAATTATATTCCACAAACCTTCTCTACGTAAAAGTAGGCTGCATTTCATAGACCATGAAACATAGTTTGTTCCATCCAGTTTGGATATTAGAGACAAACTTGGTAAATTGACTTGTGCCATCTTTCTCTGGATATTAAACTATAATTAATAAAACACAGCTGTCTGTTTACAGTATTGTGTAACCACACTAACTCTCACTTTATATAAGCCTGTTATATCCTGGTTAGTCTGACTGTGCATCTGGGCCCATAACCAGTGTTAGGGATATACCCTAGCAAGATCTACAGGGCAGTCAGGCAGGCAGGCAAAATATGTGTGAGATAAACGTTGTGTAGCTTACACTCAGTAAAAACAGATACAAGTGCTAATTAAATAGTTTTATTCCAGCAAGAGGTAAAGCATAGTCAAAAGAGTCCATATATCATTCACTTAGTTCAGTCCGTCCAGGGATTATTCAGTTGCAAATTCCAGTGTCGAAAAAGAGAGGTCAGTACACTTACAAATATCAGTCCGATGATATATCTCCTCGCAGTAGAGAGATATGAATAACTCAGAAAAACTCCTCTCTTCTTATCAGCAACTCTTCAGTAGGGGAAAACACGCAGCTAACAAACATCAACGTAATCCAATCCAGTAATTGTCAGTAATTGCCAGCAAACTGTCAGCGTCTCGTCAGCAATCAATCAGGTCCTCTTGCTGCCTCTTATGGTGGTTTCACACCACACCCAAAATTACATGCTTTGCATTTAAAGTGACACACACTTAAACTAACAATCATAGCTTATATATATTATTTTACCCAAACTAGTTAGGTGACCTATGTTATACCTAACAGATCTCAATTATAGCATCAAAACAGCCAGAAGCTGACTATGGAACAGATCTCAGACTGCAATGGAAAGTGTGGGTGACATTGAGGAACAAGGTCAAAGGTTGCTAAGATCAGATAAGAGGCAGGAGTTCCCAGTGGCTTAATTATCAGAGAAATAAAGTTTAGGAAGGGGCCACCCTAATGTATCAAGCAATTAAAAGTATACTTTTAGACTTGCAAGATTCTGTTTAAGCTAATCTTACAATAAAGTAGAACTAGTTCATCTAGTGATGTTTCCCATGTAGTTTAGCTAGGAGGGCTGACATGAATTGTTCCAAGTTAGGCTAAAGAAGAAGAAAGCCAGGCAGTTTCTATGATATGATCTTGAACAAATACCTATCATTTTCAAGGAAAATATCAAGAATCACTTTGAATCTTGTTTATAGAGACAGATGAATTATGGAATGAGCTTAAAGAAGTTATTAAGGATGAATGTAAAAGTATCTGCCAAAAATGAAGAAAAAGAAGAAAACTAAATAGGATTGTTAGAACAAACTGGAGAGTCTCAAGAGAAGAGAAATCAAACCAAGAAAGATAAAATTCTCAGGGGTTGGTCGAAGAATTTAAGAGTGCAGTTAGAAGAAACAATAACCAGTATCACAGTATCTGTAAAAACATTAAAGATGAAAACAGACATGTTAAAAAACAAGGAAAGTCTTTTAACAGTTCAAAAGGAGGTTCTAAACTTAAATTGATGTACAAGAATGCTCCATAGCAAACAATTGGTTCACTTAATAACCATAGCATTCACTTAATGACCACTGCCAAAAGTTCAGGAATTTGAGTCAGTCACATGATGACATACTTCATGATTGTCACAAATTAACAACCATAACTGGCAGGTCCAGTTGCAATTTGAGGACTACTAGTATAAATTGTGTATAGTAATAAAAACAATCTGTAATTAATTGGAGGCTAGTGATTTTACAATTCTGTACAGGTAGTCCACAATTAAGCCCAAAATTTATGTTGCTAAGTGAGAAATTTGTTAAGTGAGTTTTGTCCCATTTTATGACTTGGCACATTTGTTAAATGAATCACTGCAGTTGTTAAATTAGTCACATGGTTGTTAAGTGAATCTGGCTTCTCCATTAACTTTGCTTGTCAGAAGGTCACAAAAAGGGAATCACATGACTCCAGGATACTGCAACAGTCATAAATATGAATCAGTTGTCAAGCTTTTGAATTTTGATCAGGTGATCACGGGGATTCTGTAATGGTCATAAGTGTAAAAAAAATTGGCATAAGTCACTTCTTTCAGGGCCGTTGTAACTTCAAACAGTCATTCAAAGAACTATTGTAAGTCGAGGACTACCTGTATTAGCCAGTTTTATAATTTGGCAGGCATAAATAAGGCAAACATCAAACAAATATTTACAGAATTGAATATCTTTAGAAGGATGAGAAATACAATAAATCATGGGTAGAAGCAGACTCAAGACTATAAATCCTTTTACTTAGTTTGCTCAATATTCATACTAAATTTAATAGGATTTAAGCCATGATATAATAAAGCAATTCTTAACCCTTAATAAAGAATTGTATGTAAAAAAATTGATACGTAGGTAACAAGGATGTCTGCAAAACAAGGTATAGTAACGGTATGATACTGTCAGCTGTGGAAGCCATATTGAGATTCGATGCTCCCACACTGCCACAATTGAGCCTGAGTAGGGGGGGGGGAGGAATTCATTTGAGTATATTGAGTTAGACAAAATAAAATTCTTTTGTTGGTTCAAGGTCACTGAGTGTGGCGAATAATGAAATGGGAATCTTACTTTAGGATGGATGGTGATTGGACCATGTGATGTGGCGATGGCTAAGGGAGGATGGATTTGTTTTGACTTTTCAAGGAAGCCCAAAACTTTCAGATTTGGGATTCCACAGATGTGCCAGATATTATCCAAATAAAGGGACCTTTGAGAGATGTCTGTCTTGGAGTTATTGATTGGAATGGAGAGTTGCTGGAACGCTGGAAGATACCTTCGATGAGATGGTGACAGTGATATCACAGTCAATGTTCTGCCTACTTTTGCAGTGCCCACTGAGTGCCCTATTATGGCAGTATCTTGTCTTTTGTTTCTTACTATAAGTTGTGGATTGTTTATTTAGTTATTTATTTTGTGCCATTGAGTCAGTATTGATGAGTCTCTGTAATTTATCAGTCCCTGATAAACAATTCAACGATGCTGATGAAAAATTTCCTGAAAACGCCTAGTAATATGTATCTGTAGTTACATACTAGGGCAGTTATAAAGTCAGTCGAGGGGTGAATATATACAACCAACCTTGTTTTTCTGCACTTCAGAAGAATGTACACATAAATTGTCTATGGAGGGCATAACAAACTTTCTGCCATTTTTGTATCCAAATTCACATGGGTTTTGTCATCTCTATTCAAAGATAGATAAATCCATTCTTCATGTGCTACATAGGATTTACTGTCTCGTATCTTGTACTTTTATTTGTATTTGCCACTAGATAGATAGATAGATAGATAGATAGATAGATAGGAGATAGAATAGATTAAACATTAATTGCAAATGTAATAACTGAAATTATTTAATTTATTGAAATTTACCTGTGAAGTTTCCTTACTAATTGGGAAACCTTTGGGGAATAATCACTTAAACATGAAGCAATGAAGTATTTGGGAGATTTGTCCCAGGACTGCTTTACAATGAATCCATATACAGGGAATGATATCTTCTATACACTGAAATTAACACTGCAAACCTTTTCTTCCAAAGAAATGTTATAAAGTCCTCCCATTAAATAAACTGAGAAAAGTGTTTGAAATCCATTCAGTTAAACGCTGCACATTTTAAGACAAAATGTAAATGGATACAATGTTCTAATTTATTTCTCCTCGAACAATAACAATTAAAGTATCTAATTGGAAACTAGAAGTCACAGTCCCATCTTCACCTTCATAATAATCATAAGTCTAGTTCAGCTAGTTAAGTTATTAATCATCTGTTCAAACGTCTCCCATGCTAAGCTTATGCTGGTCTACCAGAATGTAGCACTCCCTAAACAAACCCCATCTCTATTACTCCATCTAATTGGTGAAGGCAGACATTGCCTACTCTATTCATAATGTGCCAGAATTTCAGATAATACAGATCTATTCTAACTACAATAAATGAGCCTGAATTCTATTAGGAGGAAAGCTGCAGCTTATACTGAAAGAAGGCCCAGAGTCTTTCTCAAAAATGCATTCTAAAGAGATTCTAAGGTATCACCAGCAACTGCACTTAAATATGTTTTCTGTACATAATGTGAATGAAAACTAAGATTTGGTTAATATGTGGCCACACAGATATTCCAATGTTTTAGATAGAATTGAGAAGTTTAAGCAGGTGAAATTAACAGTATAGTACCTCTGTTCTATTGTCAAGAAGAAAATATGGATATGTCCATGTTATCACCATGATCAAGCTCACATGGGAAACAGACTGTTTTTGAGGGCCACTGCTGGCCCTGTCAACATCGCCTCCTTGCCACCATCACTGCCTTTTTTCTTCTATTACTACACCTTCCTGCTGTTGCCATGGGTCAGACAGGACAGTCAACAGGCCAGAGGTGGACCATAAAATGCCCAGGTCTGCACTAGGCAATCAAGACACCAATCTAAACAAGCCTCCCTCTTCCCTATTAATGTAATTACTTTATCAGTATTGACCCAAAAGTCTCCTATCCCCAAAAGGAATATTTTCAGTGTGATAAGGCATGGATTCATTATTTAATCCATTATTTATCTCAATTTAAGAATTGTGTTTCTCCTCCTTATCTTTAAATAATGTCCTCATGACCTAAGAACTTCCTTTTCCATTACAACAAAATAAATGTATGGCAATGGATTTAATTGGTCTTTGAATTTATTCAACAGGTAATCTGAAACGTGATCCCCAAAATGAATTTCTTCCTGGAAACGCTCAAAATAATTTTTCTGTGTATATATTATCTGATGGAGTTTTTCTTATCATTCATCTATGCAAAGAAGAAAAATGTTGCTGGTGAAATAGTGCTTATAACTGGAGCTGGAAGTGGAATGGGAAGGCTGATGGCTTTAAAATTTGCTCGACTTGGTACCACTTTAGTTCTTTGGGATATTAATCTGGAAGGAATCAAAGAAACAGCTAGATTAGCACGTAAAATTGGGGCTGTGAGAGTACATGACTACATTTGTGATTGCAGCAAAAGGCAAGAAGTCTATCAAGTGGCAGGCCAGGTAATTATAGCTTTGTACAACATAAAATATTTTATTTAACCATCAAACATTTGTTCCATCTACTAACATGGCATCTGTAAATCACTGGAATTATACATTGCATTAAACTATAGTTCATTTAAAACTGGATTGCTCCAGCATGTTAGGCAATAGACCATGATTTATAAAGTACCATGTCTGAATTTATACAACTTATAAAATCAAAATCATGTTATAGGTTCGAACATAGTTATAAGAGTGCATAAGATGTAGTCCTCCAGATTCCCCAGTAGCTCTAGCCAACATGACCAATATTCTGCTAGCTGAAATTCAGATATATCTTGAGGACTGGACATGGTATTCCAAATTACTTGCATGCATGACATCATTATGTCATTTTAATACTACTTGTGGTCTTCGATTTATTCAGATAAGTCTTTTTCATGGAGACTTCTGGGATAGCATTTTGGACCTTCTGCTCATAAAACACATGCATCCCAATTCTTAGTAGTGTCTTTTCAAACAGCAGTGAAGACCCTAAGTTTACCACAGATCCTTAATGCTGAATGATAAATTGAATAGAAGGGAACGAAGGTGAAATTTAAATCAGAGAAAAAAAAATATTTTTCAACTTGCCCCAGTGTTTTTCTATTCTTTGAAACTTTAAAGAAGTCTACTTTACTGAACAGTGAAGTGTGACTATAGATGACAGGTGAAATAAGTATGAGCCTCCATTTCATGTAATATGGCATATTTAATGCAAACGTATGAAGATCTCTGTGTGAAGATATTTGTAGCTGTGCTTTCTTTTGAATTATGTAAATTTACTACAATTGTTTTAATGGGCTTTTCTGTGGCTGTTCTAGGTGAAAAAGGAAGTTGGTGATGTTGGTATCCTGATTAATAATGCTGGCATCATAACAGGAAGGATGTTTTTAGACACTCCAGATATGCTTCTAGAGAAAAGTATTCAAGTGAACACAATGGCACACTTTTGGGTAACAGATTTTTGATTAATTGTGAAAGTATATCCAGTATGAACTTAAATTGTGTTTTTATTAGTAAAAATGGCCTTACAGATAGACCTCTCCTGGGAAGTTCTTTGTCTTTTCTCATCATCTGCTGCACAATAAGAAAAAATGATTTCATAGTAGAATATCTTCTCTCACTAGCTTCTGATCAAATTTCTAAAAAGTAAACAAATAAATGGAATCCAAGAAAGAAGATAGGGGCAAGGGAGACCACATTAACATAATTGTAAGAAAATCATAAATATAAATCCTGTTTCTCATAAGCAATTTCAAAGCTCTGCATAGCATTGTCCTCAGCATCCAATCAATTCTATCACCACATAATACATTTCTATCCTAGTGAAGAAGCTATAAGAATTACACAAAGGCTCTTTTAGAAGATGATTCAATAATTTCAAAGGAGTAATTCTACTATGATGGGATCATTTTCTTTCACAAAAGGACTATATGGTGATCTCTAAGATGCACAAATACTTTAATGAGCCCCTTTCAACCTGCAGTGCTTGTTAGCCCACTTTCTCTGATCGACAAAAGATTATATTTTTAATAATTTGTTTCTCCGTTTTTTTAAAATTAAGCTGTATAATTTTCTCTAAAGCATGTTCCTTCTTAACCCTTCTCTATTCAACTATTGTCACTCAACTTGAGAAGCTGAAAATAAAGAAAAAAAAGTTCCCCACTTCTAACCAAGGCCATATTGGTACTGATTTATGGCTTTTGTTCTGTTATAAAAGAAGAAGAAGAGTATAGTTATTGTAAACATGTGACAGCTGGACAAAATTTACTCTATTGGAACAAATTGAAAGTTTGGGTGAACATACTTAAAATGGGCAGTATATTTATTATCTAACTGTCTTGATTATTGGCCATGAGTATATGAGCTATAAGCCAGTATGCATCAAATTTTGGAAAGAAAAAAGACCCAAAATCTGGAAGGCCACCAATTGTTTAAGCAGGTAATATTGATGTTGATTTTGACTAAGATTCACACAATCAGCTATTGCTGTTGGCAATCACAGGTTAAAAACCTAGAGGTTTTAAAAAACCTTTCAGACATGCTTCTCTATACATAGCATTTTGCAAGAAACAACAAAAATTTTGACTTCTGTCTCCATAGCAAAGATATTGAAAAATGTTTTTCTTTGTTTCTACCTTTGACTTCAGTCTTAATTCCTGGCAACTTCATCAATAACTCCATGCAGTTTTAAAGTCTGCATTTTTGCTATTGATGCCCTCTAGTGGTCTATAATAAAATCAAGAATCATAGCTGCGGTTAGCTGTATATTTAAATTTGAACATAACACAGCAATAACATAGAAACATATAGCAGAAAAAGATCCAGTGGTACATAGAATCTGCCCAATGGGGTGTGTGTGTGTGTGTGTTTTGTTTTAAATTATATTGATTGATTGTTATATGATAGACATGTGTTTATTCCAAACATATTTAAATTCAGTTACTGAAGATTGACCTACCTCTACTGGAAGTTGGCTCCAAGTTTTGACTATTCAACACCAAAGTACTGTTGAACTTCTGAAACAGAGCTAGATTAGATGTATTAGTATTCATCAAAAGTTCAGATTTTACAAGAGTATTATAATGCAAAAGGCTAATCTTTTGCATATTTTTTCATTGGTCTTAATGAGAAGATTCCTTGCAAAAAATTCCTTGTTTATTTTTAGAACCAGCAATGATATCACTTTAATAAAATACTGTTGATAAAATAGTATTTAATACGTACAATAAATACACTACAATACACTTCACCATGAACAAATAGCAAAACTAATTGAAAACTAAAACTACGGATAAACGTAATTTCACGTAGTGAAATGTAAAATGTGCAGAATTTTAAAAATGGCTTATAATGTTTATTATGCAGATGACAATGTTAAATTGGGTTAATTGTAAAAAAATAAAATTTTCAATCTACGGTATACTCTCATAAATGATTATTTATTTATTTACATAGTGAAATATGTAAATATTATTTCTCCTGAATGTATTCTATTTCAGCCTAACATTTCTTGATAAAATTAGAAATCTACTCTGGAACTGAATAATTATATTTTGCTATAGCAAAATCTAACATATTGCCTTCTAATATAGTACTTAGTATTTACATAGTATTTACATTGCAATAAATAATAGCCCTGCAAATTCTCTTATTATTATTTAAATTTGTTATAGTAATGAGCTACACATTTTAGAAGCCCTGGGTCTTTCTGTCAACATTGACTGAGACTGACATCTGAGGAAGGAGGTCAGTGCCTCCCACTTCCATCTCCCATAGCTAGTCTAGAAGGATACCAGGATAACATGGTCAGTGGTATTGAAAGCCACTGAGATCCACCACATCTTGGCTTCACCAAAGATTATCAACAAGCACAACCAACCCATTCTCCGTACTATATCTCAATCCAACTGAAACAAGTCCAGACAATCTGTTTCCTCCAATATTCTTTGTAGCTAAGGTCCAACCACCTTTTGCACAAAATTTTCCTCAAAAGGAAATTTGAAGACTGGATGATTATTATCCCAAAAAGAGAGATCCTAGTAATGACCTCTTGAGGAGAGAATATGCCCTTCTCTCTTTCGAAGAGATTGATACCACCACATAGATCCATCCTTGGTCACTTCCAGGTTGCCTTAACATTCCAGAAGAGAACAAAATGAAACAGATAGCTGAACTGGAAGACCGGAAGACTTTTCAGAAACTCTGAAATATTGTTGTATCTACCCGATGAGGTCATTTTTGAAAATTTACAATTTTTAAAAAATAGTTCTTATTTTTTATATGTTCATATGCTGAAATGTATTTGTTTTTACCTCTTCTTCATAGACTGTCAAAGCATTTGTTCCAGCCATGGTAGCTTCTAATCATGGACATGTGGTGACTGTTTCAAGTGCAGCTGGCTATTACGGTGTCAACAAAATGACAGGTTAGTATATGGCAAAAGTGCTGCAGAAGAGATTAAAAATAACATTTAAACTTAATGGATACAGTAGTTTAATTAAAATTCTTAATTTGATAGTTGAGGTAGGCCAAAGAGTTAGCAACTGTTGTTACAGGTCAATGTTTCCTTTGAACAAGAAACAAAAGACTGTAGTAGGAAAAAAGAAGAAATATGAAAGGGTAATCAAGAGTTATAGAAGTGTTAGAATTTTTTTAAAAAATGATAGGGTAATGTACTTCAAATAATTGAATTAAAAACAGTGAACATGATGGCTGGTAATTTATTTAATTATTCATTCCATCACATTTCATTAATATTTGAAGGAACTGTCTAGAGGTTCCCCACAAATATTTTTAGATATAGCACATTTTATCATAAACATGAGACAGAAGATAACGAAGTTACTATTGCTATTAAGTATAAGATTTATGCATAGTAATTAAGAAAGTTGGAAATTTGGAGTTTGTAATCTGAGACTGCCTTCTTTACCCGCAAAATTCCCAGCCTTTAGGCAGCAATGTTGTAAACATAGGAAATAGACCTCTGAAGGTACAAACAAAAGATGCCAATTGCCATTGATTTTTATTCAGTTAGCTATGCTTATGTGTAATATCCAAAATATTTTATAGGAAGAATATTCTGCTTCATGCACATACAATTCTATTTCTTTCTCACTTTTCAGATTACTGTACAAGTAAATTTGCAGCTGTGGGTTTTGCTGAATCTCTAGCTTTAGAGATGATGGCAATGAAAAAGAATGGTGTAAAATCTACAATTATCTGTCCATATCTAGTGAACACTGGAATGTTTGAAGGCTGTGAAACAAAGTGAGTTGTTTGCATTTCATGAGTGTGTGTGTGTGTGATGGATGGCAGGTTTGAATAAAAATAGTGATGACAGGTTTAAATATAACAGAATGTGGTCTTCTACAGCATTTTCCAACCTTAATACCAATTGTGTATATGAACTTTCCCAGTTTCTTTACCAGAAACCATTTCTGATATTTGTAGAGTTAAGGTCCACCCATCTGGAAGACTGCTGTTGTATGTCACATACATGGAAGTACATTCTTTTGGAGAACTCATTTTGGTCATGAGGCCCTGCTCACAATACTTTTAGTAATATTTTAGTAACTAAGATATAGGATGAGCATGAATACTCTGAGGGGTACTCAGTACTGGTTCTGTTTCAGCCATCTTGTACTTTGCCCAAAAGGAAAGCCAACAAGAGAAGATGCTTTATTAAAGCAACTACATGTTCAATTGTGAATCATGCAGAAAGGGATGATTATGGTGACTGGCTCAATGGAAAAATCAAATCCTTTCTCACTGACAGAATTGGAGGATAAAGTTCATAAGGTATCAGGATTTCCTTTGTTCAAAGTTCCACTGCTTTATTCAGCCTACCAGATCTTTCAGCAGAGAAAATCTGGCCAAGAAAATCAAGAAGTAAATAATACCCTAATCAAGGAACAGCCAGACAAGCTAACAGTAAACAGCCCAACTAAAAAAACCTCCGAGACCACCACTCCCAAACACCATCACTGATGGGGCAAGCCACTGGTATATAAACTGAAAGCAAACCCACTCCTTTCTTGCGCTGATGATATTTCATTTGGATAATGAAATGTCTATAGAAAACAACCAAATTAAAGAGACCACCAGTGACTCCTCAGATGTGATGGCACAGTGGTTAGAATGCAGTATTTGCAGGCTAACTCTGCTCACTGCCAGTTCGATCCTGACTGTCTCAAGGTTGACTCAGCCTTCCATTCTTCGGAGGTTGGTAAAATGAAGACAGATTGCTAGGACAATATGCTGACTCTGTAAACCGCTTAGAGCAGGGGTCGCCAAACTTTTAGACCTCAGGGACCACTAAACTAATTTTAAATCCCATGGACCACTGAATTTTGACTGACAGTGGTTTGCTGAGGTTGGTGGGAGAGAGAGAGATCCAATCTAACCCCAGAGGGCTGGCGGCAATGATCTCTCTCTCTCACACACATACACACACAGGTCCTTCACACACCCCCACCCTTCCAAGGCAGTCATATTCCTAACCTGCTTTTCAGCTCTGTTCTGGGGTGGGGGGGGGGAGACTTTTGGCTTCACACAAGCAGCAGAAGTCTCTTTCTCTCCCCCAAACTCCACCAGAAATGAGTCTTTGCCAGCGCAGCCTCTTAGAACAGGATGCCCAAAGACTCATTTCTGACGGAGTTTGGGGGAGAGAAAGAAACTTTTGCTGCTTTCCTTGCGTCCAGCCACAAGCAGAGGAAAGAAGCAGCCCAGTGGCCAGACCAGGCATGTGGGGCGAATTGGACAAGTTCCCCCCCTTTGCACTTTCCCCTCTCCCCTTATGTGTTGTTCACAATGCTAGCGATGTGGGCCATATGTTCCCTGGGGCCATGTGGGCGGTGCAGCCTTGTGTTCCCACACGGCCTAATTGTTTTGGAGGGTGCTTTGGGGGTAATATTTCTCTGCGGACCACCAAAATTTTCTCGCGCACCACCAGTGGGCTGCAGCTCACTGGTTGGCGACCACTGGCTTAGAGTGTGCTGTAAAGTACTATGAGGTGGTTTATAATTCTATTGCTATTGCTATTTCAACCCTGAACATAAAATATTCTCCTTTATTGGTAAAATCTGGTTTTGGTAAAAAAAAACTGGTAAAATGATTAAGAAATCTCACATTTGCAATGTTAGATATGCTTCTCTGAATGCTTATTAATGAAGTATTTGCAAATTACTCCATTAGAATTAAGAAAACTACCTATAAAAAGTTAAAACGTTGTCCTAAGAATATATAGAGTTCAGATTCTGATAAAACAGTACAATAAGCCAAATGAGAAAATATGCATAGATGGTAGAAGTAGATAAGTACACAGACATATAATAAATTCCTTAAATTATAGAAGAAATTTGCTGGATTGACAAGAAACCAAATCTAAAATCAATTTTTGACAAAGGTTGAAAAATTAAACTGAGGGAATTATTTATATAAATTATAACTGCTTGAAAGCCTTTTATCAAGAAGGCATATGAAGAACTGAGTAAAATACAGGTGACAAACTGAGGATGAAATACGAAAAATTAATAAATGTAGATTGTCCAAATGTTTTATCCACTGTTAACTCAAATATGCAATTGTTAATTCTCTAATGTTTTGCTCTAGAATACTATTTATTATAGTAAGTTATATTATTGTAATAGCGTGAGCATATCTGTATTACATGTACACATATAAAAATAAGGGCAAGAGCAAAAGAAGATATTGGGGTTACAGAGAAAGAGGGAAACAATGTTCATTAGTTGGTTGGTGCTGGTTGCAAGCATATTTTGATGTCTGCTTTAATGTTCAATTGCTATTACAGACAAAAACCAAGAAAAAATGTAATTCAAAGTGGTGATACTTTATTCCATCAGGTGGCCTCATTTGCTGCCCATTATAGATCCAGAATATGCTGTTGAAAGAATTGTGTCTGGGATACTCCGAAATGAACGATATATCTTTATACCACGAAGTCTACAGTTATTTAATGTAGTAAAAAGGTAAGATTATTCTGCTTAGAACTAATTGAAAATGTGTGTGTCAAGAAAGGAACACTGAACAACAAAAAGGTGGTATAAAAAAAGTCACCAAATTTTGTGCTCTATTGAAAGAGCTCTTACCCATATATAAATTAAACAAAATCTTATGCAGATTAACTTTATTTTGGAAATTGATTCACTTCAATTTAATTATTTTAATTGAATTAAGCTGAATTATTCAGAAAGATAAAAGAGGGCACCAGGTTAAGCTACATAAAATGACACCATTTCTTTTTTTAGAACAGATTCTAAAGTTGATGTTCAGTTTCATATAAAAGTACAAAAAAGATGGATTCCCCTATAGTTGATATTTTAAAAAAACAAACAAAAGCAATGAGAAATCAGTATCATACATACTTTCATCCAATAGAACAAATAAGGAACATGTTGAGTGAAGTCTATCTGAAACATAGGAGAATGGTACTTCATAGAAAACAGGGCAAAGAGCAGTGTAGCATATAGACCAGTGAAGCATATAGACCAGTGATGGCGAACCTTTTCGGCACCCAGTGCCCAAAGTGCAAGCACACACACCCAAAATGAAACAGATGCGTGCCCCCTGTATGTGCGTGCCCCTACACATGCACGCCCCTGATGCGCCTCAAGTGCATGTACCCCATGCATGCGTGGCAGAGACCCAAAAACCAAATGGTCAGTGGGAGGCATGCATGGCAGACCTGAGCTTGGGTGATGGTGCATGTGCCCAGACGGGGCTCTGCATGCCACCTGTGGCACGCAGAGCCCTGTAGGGCAGGCCTTGGGAAGATTTATTTCGTTTAACTTGAAGCAATATCCACTAATCTTTGTTTTGAAAAGGTAAAGGGGAAGCTTTGTCACATACCCCAGATCAGCTGCACCTATGCACTAAAGTCAGGCACCATCAGTGTTTTTGTTTTTGTTGTTGCTTTAAAGAAAGAAAATCAAATCATATTCATGGGAATATGAAAGTTTTACAGAATATTCCATTCAAAAGAGGCTTATGTATCCAGCGGTGAAACTGATTTTACAAGATGCTGTATTCCTGTCTTCTATCTTCTGTCTTGCTGCAGAATTCACCATGCTACTTCCATTTATATTTACCCTTTTGGGTGGAAGATTAAGCACTACTTTGCAACCATTCATTTTTCTTTACCAATAATATAAAAAATGATGGGCAGAGCCGTAGTTGGAAATGCATATATTGTTAGAAATAGGTATTTTGCTTTGCAGTTTGTTAATATATTGTAATTTTTTTAAAAAAATACGCAATAAACCTGGTGGGTGCAAAAGATTAAAAGTATGGCAAGCATCTTTAAAATAGAATAATTTCTAGAGTGGGTGTCAGAAATTCAGATACCACATTGTAATTAAGATATTGTTGAAGGCACATTTTACTGCTTGTAGCAGCATAAAATAAGTAGTATCATGCAAGTGCAGAACCAGTATGGCTTATCACCAATGCTTCCCTGCAGTCGCACTTCAGAGCAAAATTGAAATGTGGTTATCTTCAGGTATTGCCTATTGCCCTGGTAAGTATCTCCACCAAGAGAAGGCTGGCCCTTGGATGGGATGGGATTACTTCTAGAGATTAAAAATCTGCAATATAACCTTTGCTTCAATGATAGCTCAGCAGAGGACAAGATAGCAGTTAAGTAGCACTTACTTATATACCACTTCACAGTGTTTTACAGCCCTTGCTAAGTGATTTACAGAGTTAGTATATTGATTATTCCTTCTGGTCTTGTATTCAGAAAGGCTGTTTTCTGTTTGAGACAGAGCCTGAATGAATTTTACTGTAAATTCAGCCCTGGAATAGGGTTAACATTTCTGGATAAAAGGGACATTGTTCCTAAGGGAAGAAAGTCCACAGTTCAACCAGCACTGTATTCCTATATGCAAAATATGGGGGGGGGGAGGGGGGAGAACAACCATATTATTTGAAGAACAAGAAATAAAAAGGGTTTTTTTGCTTCTAAATTCTGAGAAGGGATACCTGAATCATACTCTTAGTAAACCAGAGGCAGTAGTTTGCAGAGGTATTAACAGCATGAATCCAAGTATAATATATCAGTGTATTTTTATTTGTGGATCAAAATAGAACAGAGAGTGGTTAAATGGTTTTACTCTATATACTTTGCATTTCAACATCTCAAAGAAAATTGGGAAATCTAAATGAAGACATTTCTGTTTCATCAATAACAGATCAAAGACTGTAAAGAATACTTAAGAAGGGTTTACATGTGTGTATGGCCCCACCTGAGTTATAGACATCTGTTCCAAAGGGAATTAAATCTCTTATGTGCCATCATGTGTTTAATATGATGGAGAGGGTCTTTTCTTAGCTTCTACAGATTATCTGGGGTCTACAATTTTAGTTTACTGCTATGTTAACAAATTTAATTTTTATGTTTCTTTTGCATTTAATATTTATTTATTAAATTTCTATACTGTCTATCTCACCTAAGTGATTGTTTAGCTTCTTAAACAATGTGCAAAATTGGCATAACACCAATGTAGCAAAACTGACAGCAACACAAAAGTTTAATACAGTATAGAGTGATTTATGTTCTTCTTTTTTTTAGCATTGTTCCTGCAAAAACGCTTGATATCCTTTATGACTATTTTGGAATTTTAAAAGTTATGAATAGATTCAAAGGTCGAACAAAGAACACTGATGAGTACATATACCGGACAAAATCAATAAAACCCCCAGGTTCCCTTGACTAATTATACATTGAGAAGCCAATATATAGAACTTCCCATTTCATTATGTTGGTGCAAAGGTTATGCTTAAAACAAATGTGGAATGGCTTACTAGCAACAGGTGAAATACTGGGAACAGGGTATGAATAATTTTAACTACAGTTTTTTTACAGTTACTGAAATATAACCTAATAGTGATGCTTTATTTCAATAAAATTACTTAATTATAGGGAACAAATTACTTTTTTGTGAACTGTTGGCAAAAAAAGGAAAATAATAAACTAATAATAAACTTATGATATACAAGGTGAGGGTGTTGACCTAGTTGAGTCTAATTACCCCATTCTGATAATGAGACTGGTTTTTTACTTTACATGAGAAGAGGTTCCTGTGACTTCTCCCAAAATACCCAGATATTATCCCGACCCAAACATACTACAACTGCTCCCTAGAAATTGAATGAGAACATCTTGTGGGTTCTGGCTTTCCAGACCTTGTAGTAGAAAAATCTTAGTTTCAGGGTATCCAGCCATGATCAGCTAACTTGGCATTTTAGATACAAAATGAAGCTTGCAGCACCAGCAATATTTTTGAGTTCAATTATTGCTCAGATTTTTCACAACTAAGAATATTTAGACCTCTTTTTGGATATGCCCCAATAAGAATCGCAGGCCTTTATCTAATTAAATTATCTATTTTAAAATACAATTACTTAAAACATTTTTAATATTAGCAAAATTTAAATTGTGTAATGTAGCAGTCTGCAATCAACATTTTCTTTACTATAACACTCTGTACTTCAAGGCCATCTATTTCAATGTAAAATCTGTTTCTGTTGGGAACCAGTTTATGAACATTTTGATTCAATGCTCTTGGCAAAATGTTTAACATGTTTTTTCATTTTCTTTCATTAAACTGTTGTTTATAATTATTAAAATATTATAGAATTTATCCTATGCAAATGCTTCACATGAAAATTATTGCGCCTGTTCTTGTGAAATATAAAATGCTTTGTCTTATATCTCTAATTTTATTTCATCACAGTGAAAAAGGAAAGTGGCTGCCATAGTTTGGTTTTTTCCTATTCCAGCTTATGTATGAGAAATCAGGTAATAGATGTAGGTTGGGTCAACTTACTGACTTCAAATCTATGAAGTATAGGGCAGAATTAAGTTGAAAAATGCAAAAAACAAAACAAAACCCACCACCATCACCACACCCAAATGTTTAAATTGCTGTAGAATTAACAGTGAATTATATTCCCATGTTGAAAGAATTTACTGTTTTATATAGCTTTGAGCTAATCCGAAATAAAAGTTTTTTCTTAAGTGTTTGAGAAGTCTATGCAACTCCAAACTCTTGTTAAGACATGTAAAGTTAGGGCTGGATTCATAGGCCTGAAACTTCAGAAGAATAGATCTGTTTTTTCTGAATTCTGCTTCTGATCTGGGAAAAGATTTCCAGAGATTAGGCCTTCAACTAACACAGAACATATATCATCTCTTTCATTATTCAGTAACTTTAGATAACTAAGCTGATAAAATTATTTCATAAAAGTAAAATAATGATAATCACATGATCAATTTAGTCCAAGAAACTAGTAAAGGCTTACATTTAAATTTGAAATTCCGCTTACAATAATTATATTCTTTAGCGATTACTGTCAAATCATTCCTCAAAATTATTTAGCAAGCACAGTGTTTTCATTTATTTTCTGGAATCTTTCGTCTCTAAGATTGAAATGGTGATAGGCAGCTTCTCTCTTTGTCTAGCTGTATATTGTATAGATAAATAATACAAAAGTAGCTTGAAACAAAGATAAAACAAGCTTTTTCTCAAAAACAATACCTTAAACCAGGGGTCCCCAACCACCAGGCCGCGGACCAGTACCGGGCCGTGGAACATTTCCTACCGGGCCGCCGGTTTGCTGGGTGCCACCATCTTGTTTGATGAGAAAGTGCTTCTGGGTGAGCCTTTCCGGTTGGAAAGCTGCGTTTGGGTGCTGAAAGAATCCTCGCGCCTTAGTTTCATCGAAGGGGGGGGCTTCGTACGAAACTAAGGCGCGAGGATTCTTTCAGCACCCAAGGCAAGGCGAGCCGAGCAACCGTCCCGAAGCTAAGCCCATCGACAAAGTTACCAAGGAAGAGTTGAAGGTGGCGGGGAGAAGTGGGGGACGGCTGGCTGGCCGGTCGCTTGGCTCGCCTTGCCTTGTCATGCGTGCTGATGCCGGTACCGGGCCGCGGATCATTTTGTGATGCCGATACCGGGCCGTGGCACAAAAAAGGTTGGGGGCCACTGCCTTAAACTATACATTGGTCTCATTTATTACAAAGAAATATAATAACATAAAAGATCTGCCAACTCTATATGTGTTCTAACAGTTAAACACATTAATTGCAACTTATAGATACCCATCTTCAATTTTAATGATACTTGGCAGATAACATGGTTAAAAACTACAAAAACCCAAACAGGATCAATAAAATATATAGTGGCAGTCAAGGACAACTGTCACAACAACAACATGCATCTTACAAGCTTATCAGCCTCCTGACCTCCAAGCTAAAGAAAACAGCCATGTTTTAAAGTTTTATGGAAGTCCAGAAGAGTTGGGCCAGCTGGATTTCCTGAAGTATGGTGTTCCAAGGGAGCATGGGACAACTTGCCACTGTCAACTTGCTGCGGCCAACTCATCATGACTAACTCGCCACTAAGTAAGTCACCACGGACAACTTGCGATGGAACAACTCACTGCTGGACCCTTTAACAATTCTAATTATTTAAAATAAACAATATTTTAATTTTTGCCATTCACATTTCATTCTGTTCCTCCTTTTGCATAATTTCTTTAATGATTATATTCCACCATTTCTTTGATATTAGTGTCACTCTTGTCCAGCAGCAAGTTGCCCTATTGTGAGATGGCTGTGGTGAGATGTCCTGTAGCAAGTTGGCCATGGAGAATTGTCATAGACCCATTCCAAGGGACAAGGGTTATAACAAAAAAAAATTACCAGGTTGCATTAGTTGACATTTCCTAATACCCTAGCCCCATGTCACAAAAGGCTTTAGAGGCAACTACCAGGACCTTTTAAATACTACTAAGCCCAGTTAGAACCAGTGCAGTTTACACATTAGATATAATATTTAGATATAGTGGTGTGCTCATAACTGCCTGTGACTCTACATTATCGATCAGCTAAATTTTTCAGATGGTTCTTCAAGACAGCCCAATTAGATCACGTTGCAATAATTATGTAATAGGTGGATATGAGCAATACCACCAATTTAGGAAAGGGTGCAATTGGTGCAAAGTTGTAACTAGAAAACTCTGGCCACAGCTGCTACCCATACTTTAGACAAAAACATGAGATCATAAGATCTCACAAGTTGTACATTGGTTCAGTTTGGGTACTGCGTGCCATCAGGAACTAAAGATGGTCAATCACCTAATCTTGGCAGCTCTAAAATTCATACCTACTTGGTCTTTCTAATGCTGAATTGCAGCCTGTTTTTTCATATCCAGGTTCCTTGTCAGCACTTTTAAGGTAGACCAAGATAAGGAAGCCAAAGTTATGAATGAAACAAAATATTGCAAGTCTGTATGTGTCTTTATCCTAAAAAAAACTAGGAAAGATCAAGTCTGAAATGTTTTCTCAAAATACATGTATGCTTTGGACTCAGATTTCTTTTATCTGACCTTTGTCTTGGCTGCAACTCCCCCTCCTGTTCCTCAAAGTTACTATCCCATTACACCCCCTATTGTTTCCAGACATGAAGGACTTAAAAAGCAGCACTTGGTTGTCCTTGGGCAGAAACCATGAGTATATAAGCATATTGAAATGCTTCAATCCATGCTGGCAGATGACCAGCAGCTTCATTATATGTTAATAAAAAAGAACAGGACAAACCATTACAGTAATCCAGAACACCAGAAAATGAAACAGACCACCCACAGACCATCTTTCAAAAAAAAAAAAAAGGATGCCGACACACCTTTATCAAAAAATGCCTGACCATTAAAACCACTATACCAACATAAAGTCTGAAAAAGATAAAACGACCACACATCAAAAACATCTTAGAAACCATCAACACATTGTTGCAACAACATGGCATCATAGCAGCACACAAACCAACTAAAACCCTTCAAAACATCTTAAATAAACCGAAAGACAATAGCCCAAGACACATCTACAATATACAATGTAAAAAGACTGGAACAGCTACTATTTAAAACAGACAGAAGACCAGAATACATCCATGAACTAGAACTCTGAAGACATAATGAAACTCTTTAAACTTACAATATGTGGACAGATGCAAGTGTACATTTCACTGGGAAACGGAGCTTCCTAAACCAAGCTAAATCCAAAACACTACAGAATTCCTGAAAACTTGCCATTAAAACAAATCAGCCATCAATTGATACATAGAAATAAACCATATTTACATTCTATGCAAAAGAGACAATAAAAAAGCTAAACAAAAAGACATCCCCTCCAACTGCAAACACCGAAATGAGTAGAGATTAAGACCAGGCAAATAATTAAGCAGAAAACAATATCATAATCAAGGAACTATCGAGAAAACTGCACCCACACTGGCAGGGAAAGCTGCTGTACATAAACAGGCAGCAAATCCCAGAGTTACTTATACTGATGACATTACTTGATTAAGCAATGAAACATCTGCAAGCAAACAACCAAGTTCAGAGTGAACACAACATTAACCAGTTTGGCATTTAATGAATATTTACTAAGATTCTGGGTTAATGAAATACTGTATATTCTTCTTTATTCTAATCCTTAATCAGTGAATGAAATTTATAATGGGTTGGATAGAGGCCAACAGATGAAGACTTTTATCCAGACTGAGAAAATAGACTTGACTGTATGACTTTGGGTTGCAAAAGAATTCAGGTATTTCCAGCTTCAGTTTAGAAAAACATAATGGTTAAGATATTAATCTAAAACAAAACAGATCTAGATTCAAGTCTATTCTCATGGAATCTCATGGTAACTTGATTTGCTACAGAGAAGCACATTAATAAAATAAATAAGGTTTATTTAGCAGCAATATTTCTGCTACTTGTTTTGAAAAGTTACATTTTGCAATATTTTCTCCTGAAATGATACTGTAATTGTGACTTGACTAACTGGAGGTAGTGGAGTTATTGACATTTTTAACTTTCTCTAGTTTATTAAATGCATGCTGTTGCTACTACTGCTACTACTACTACTACTACAGAACAAAAATCTAAACTCTTTTAATGAAAAGCATGTGATTGGCAATAAAAGGAAGTATTATTTCAGCTTCAGAAACCAGAAAATGATGGAAGAATGAAAAGAATGCATATATATTCAGGTCTAATGATATATTTCTTATATTCTAAAATGCTTTTAATCTTTAAGTTTTACATCCAAAACTTGTTGGGAAACAGGAGCTACTGAGACTTTATTTTATTAAACAAATTTATATAGCTGTCCAACTCACAGTTGGGATTATGTACATTAAAATTTTGGAAACTTAATAAAATTTATTTTTTAAAAAAATCTACAGTTTGACCCACCTACAAATAATTTTCAATAATTTTAGAATAATTTACCTCACTGTACACTATAGAAGTGTAACTTCAAGATTAATGACTTAAGAAATAAATTCTATATTTTAATGTATACTACACAATTAAATAGAAAAATACAACAGCAGTTACTTTTTCAGGTCTTTGTCTACAACGAACTGTTGTCTTTCAGGATAGCAATCATAAACTCGAGTAAAAAATAGTCTCTTATGTTAAGCTCAATTCCAGAAAACTCAAGAGTTTTCTTGGCAAAAATATAGAAGTGGCCACTCTGGGGCAAGTAGGGAACGGTTTCTATTCTATTTTTCCCACCAACCTAGATTCTACAGCTCCACAGAGACCTTCCATTCAAATATTAACCAGGCCTGATCACATTTAGCATCGAAGTCCAGTTGTTAAAGAGGCAGCAAGCCAACTTGAGTTGCAGTAAGCTTTATAAATTCTTTTTAAACTTAGTAATTTAAACACTGACAATGCTGTGGGCATACTATTTTCTGCAATGAATTACATATATCAATATAACATTGTCATATTTCTAATAACATCTGAAATTACCTTAATTATCTAGAGGACAAATCCATTTACTAATAACAATTTATTCTAGGAAAAAAAGATCAAGCCATGTTTTTGTACATGAAAGACTTAATCCAAATTTTCTTGTAAGATCATCAATAAGCAAACAATATAATTAATATAATTATATTAGTAATATATTAATATAATAATTGTCATAAAATATAAGTCCCTACTCATGCAGAAATTCAAATTACAGCATTTCAAATAAATCCATCTAATTTGTTTCTATATCTAAATAAAGAGGCACCTATCAGTCTTTAGTTAATTGATTTCCAATGCGTTAGGTATTTTCCAAGATTCAGTTTTTTTTATGTATCTTAAATCCATTTCATGGTAGCCTATATCTTGTAATACAGTAATAGATAACAAATCTTGATCTTCTTGTGACATCCTCTGGTTTATGAAAAATCCTCTATCTTCCCTATCTGTAATCTTAAGGCTGCATATATCCAATATCTTCACATAACTAAATAGACCCATTCCATCCACCAGACCTGAACAAATACAATCTTGGGAGTGAAGAATATTGTAAAAAAACAATTGAACTATTTTATGAATATACTCTGTAAAATCACCAATGGAGTATTTTAAAAGATCAAGCCAACCAACCAACCGTTTCACACCAATACTGGATTTATAGACATTCTAGGAATAGTTGACAACTTTTTACCTCCCTCTAGCCATTTTTCATCTTTAATTCTCTGTAATCCAATTCTATATAATGCCCTTTTCAAAAATTGAAGATTCAACAGTTGAACGAGACAGAGAACATAAATGTAAAATCCAAAGTTTTGTGATGACACATGACACATTAGTTGAGTTCAGGATTATGGTGCGATAATAAACAATTGTTTATTTAATAATTGTACTAAATATGGGAACAGTTTCAATATTGTCTGAAATGTTGCCGTCAATTTTTCACATTCTAATTTCAATTTATCTGCCTGGTAAATAATACAGAAGAGTTTCTAATCAGTATCAAAAAAAAAAACATTTTTTAAAAAAATCATAAGATTTATATGTATAACTAATCACACTTAAAATTGTTTCAACACAATTGCGGTATTGTCAGCTGAATTCACAAGATCGAATTTGATGTAGCACCCCTTCCTTTCAAATAATTATATATGGTTCAGATACAGATTCATATAGAAGGATATGTATAAATCTATTCATTTTAATTATTTGTGTAACTCTTGAAAGTGTTTGTAGTTTAACCCTTCCATACAACATACCCTTTAACAAATAGCTGCCAAATACTTCCCAGCTCACCTGGCTGTTCTTTGCAGAAGACTTTCCTCATAATGTTCAAATAATACCCTATAAGCAAGAGATGAACAGGGGAGTTTAACCACTAAGTTGAAAAGTTTCTCAAGAACTTTACAAATATATTAAAATACATTTAAGTACTACTCAGTTGAACATTTATTTTTTATTTAAAAAATAAATAAATAAATTTAATTAAAGAAATTATTTTTAAAAATAAAGGTTGTAGAGGTTCATAAATAACATTGAGGGAACAAAAATATTGCCAAAATTAATATATTTAGTGACCTATTTTTGCAACAGATATAAAAAACAATAGGAATGCTGTGATATCCTGACATTAAATGTAATACTTCATGTGAATTCAGTGATTTTTTATTTCACCTATACTGAGATTTAAATATAAATTACAAGTTGATGTCTGTTAGACATGTGGAGTGTCCAGTTCTTCCTAAACTTTTTGAAAATACTACATAGCACATTTTCTAGGAAAATCCTGATGTATACCAAACTGAATGTATTAATAAAAATGTTAGTTAATTAATACCACTGAACTGACAGACTTGAGGTAAAAGGTGAAAATATCAAGATTTATAACCATCAGCATTATAGTGAAGAATATCACTCCTTAAAGTAATAATTTTAAGATTACAGGATATTAAGATTTAGTGATTACTAATGATACATTGATCTAAATTAAAATTACCCTACTTTTGCCTTTTCTTGGGAAATAAAATCTATGAGAATATGGTATATTTTCAGCTATTTCATTTGAAAACTAGTTTTACATTATCTGTAATCCATTTGAATTCCTTTCTCCATGTATATATAACATTATGTGGTACAATAAATATAAAACACATGAATTTTCCTAATCAAAACCTTATTTATTTCTACAAGTTTTTCCCATATAAGAATGCATTTCATTCTTTAAAATTTAAAGTTTCAGGGTTCTTTGTTTTTTGTAAAAAATACAGTATAAGGATAGTGGCATTGCAGCGATCAAGAAACCAGTTTTTTAAAATAAAGCATACTGTTATTTTAAAATCATTATACATCCAATATTAATAAAATGGTATGGTCAATATGGTGCTCCTTCCAATGAAGCTAGGATTCTCTTTCTTTCTTCTGCTATAGGCATATCTGGTTTTATTCCATCTTGTTTTCTCTGCATCATAATCCCATGCTAGAAATGAAAACAAATAACACACTTTGATTAAATCCATGTTGTTGTTAACAAATATTTAATATATTTACATATTTAGTTCAGCAAATAAAATACTGTGTAGTTGGAGAAGACTTGCTCCATTAAAATAAATGTTATCTCTGTCATTTAGAGTACCTATTTTTTTTAATACTATTTCAACTTCAGAAGAAGATCACTTGGTTAAGATACACAGTCATCACTCAATAATTTAGAGATGGAACTTGGCCATTAATAGAAATGTGAGTCAGGAGACTTTGCACATGACAGAACTATACAGAGAGCATCATGCTTTGACTTTCTCTTTATCTGCGTAGACACCAATTTATATACATGGACACTACTAGAATGAAGTCACAATGTGGTTAGGCCTAAAGGCTCAACCTCAATAATCTACCAGAAGTCACCTTTTTTTTTTAATAAAAAGGGAAATAGTTTGGTAGATTCTAGTTGAACAGAGTGGTATAACATTGAAGTATGCTCAGCTAGTTTTTTTTCCACATGGGAATAAATGAATTTCATCCATAATATTAACTGAAGGAAAGACTACTTCTCTGGACAAGGGGCCATATTTGAACTTCTGAGAGCATGTGATGGATATATTAAAAACGGCTGCAATGGCAAGCTTGCTTCTTAACAAAAGGGATATATGGTCTCAAAGCATCAGTTCACCAGAACTAAAAGTAATGAAATTTTCTCACCCCCTTTGCGTTCTTTTTTTCAAAGCAAGCACTGGGATACACCCATCATTATTTACCTTTTAAGACCTAGATATAAAGAGTGTGTTCGTTCTGTCCGTCCTCTAAAAGATGTTTCATACTATCAACTGAAGTAATTTCCATGAGGAATGAGTGGAGTGTTCCAGCTGATAGTGATGAATAGTCAAACAAACCCCAGTCACTTTTTTATAGAATACCAAAGGCTGTGAATTGTTCCCTATATAATTTAACTTCTACAGGAAATCACTGGGGCAGGTGATTCATTAATTAGGTTGAAGTATTAAAATAAATATCCAATTATATATTTCCACCATGGGCAAAGCTGAAAAGTGGTCATTATCATTAACTGTGTCTGGAGGCTGGATGGAATAAAATATGAGTAAAATATTAAATACTGTTCAATCAAAAACTATCCCCTTGCGTCAACTCCTCTTTTTTTACATGATAAAGTACCTGCAACTTCTAAGATTCCCTTGTGTTAAATCTGACTTACTGGTATGAAATAGATGGCTGTTTAACTCAAATCAAATCAATCAATAAATAAATATAATCTGATTGCTCAATAAATAAAGGCTGGAGTTAACCGAGTCTCTGCCCAGTGTCAACTAATGAGGCAACTGCAGGCCTTTTTGGATCAGTCACCACAGACAAGTTACACACATGCATATCAACTTAAAATTGATCTGTTGCAGCACATTCTATAAGGTTTCTTCTGATGCATTCAGCCCAGAATGCAGAGGTGGTATTCAGCAGTTCTGCAGAACTGGTAGGGGGAATTTTGAGTAGTTTGGAGAACTGGCAAATACCTCTGACTGGAGATTTTACATCCGTTGCCACACCCACAGAACTGGTAGTAAAATATTTTGAATCCCATCACTGCCAGAATGAGATACTTCAGATCTCAGTGCCAATGAGAAGTGAGTATGAATGTATACTAACTCTGTAGACTAGTCTGCCCCCGAGGTTCAAAGAATCAAACAATGTTAGCATTTAGTATGACAGTGAAAACTATTCATTTTCTCCTGGACATTTAGAAATTGTTTCCTTGTTTATTTTAATTGGTTGTGTATAATGTGTATTTTAATATTTTACTTTTTACTATTTAAGTTTTAATCTGAAGTAACATTTTTTTAGATTCTGTGGCTATGCAGGGCTCAGAGACGTAATGTAAATTCATATAATGATGCAATATTCTGACACTTTAATATTGCTATCTCTTTTTAAAAAATGATACAGAAATAGACAAGAGACAGGTTAAAGCCTTATTTCTATTTGCTCCCCTGAAAAAGTTTGTTTAAAAGCCTTAATCTACTTACCCAAAATTTTCGGCAATTTTTGTACTTTAAAAAATAGATTGCACACATATCCTTATCAGATTGATTCACTTCCAAACACTTTCTAGAAGCTTTGCTTTCCTTGAACATGAAAGGAAATAAAATATAAAAAACTAGTAGTTGATCTCCAGTTTGGAAGAGTACCATATTCATTTATTCAAAGGTAACTAAACAATAAGGCTATGATCTTACAAATAATTATGTTAGAATAAAATCCAACTTAAAAGTAGCGCTACTATCTGTTTCTTCAAACTATTAATCTAAAATATTAAAACTAAATTTAGGCTAAAAGTTAAATCTATAATTTTATAAATATTAAGATAATAAGTATCTTAAAATTCTCCCAACAAAAAATATTTTTACCAAGAAATCTTTGGGGTTTTTAAAACTAAAATAGAATGGATAAATCTAAAAGATATACTAGAATCCCAAGAAATATGCAAGAAACAAGGTAATTTCCTCATCTGACTAGAATGTTTTAAAGCTTGCTCGAAGGTTTTGTAACATCATATGATATCACCTATAACAAATCATGATTAAAATTTAGAAAAAAGTTACATCTTCAACTGACTTCTCAATTCATAGAAAGATGGGAGATGAAAAAAAAAATAAGGCAAGCTAAACTCAATAACTGATATTTCTTTGCAGAAGCAAAGGCATCAACAGAACTTCCTACGTACACTTCCTTCATAGGGCTTATACAAGAGCAAGGAAAGAAACATGGAATTCTTGTTGCTAAAAAACAGTACTATAATAGCACTGAAGAGCCCGTGTTTTATTTGCATATCTACTAGAGTTAAGTCAAGTTTTGTATAAATATCTTTAAAAGATTTTAAGTTGTTAAATTATAAATTACAATAGCAAATAAAATGATCCCTTCAAAACATTTAATAAAAGATAGATTAGTATGATTCTTAGTATTAAGTTGTTAGATGTAATCAATGTTAGATGTAATCAATATTCTATTATCAAGAAATAAGTTGTTTATCGATTTAGATGGATAATTGTTATTTTATTTGTTCTGCAAAGGGTTAATCTTTGTGCTAACTTATCTTGAAAAACTAAATCAAAGAAAAATAATGGATCTTGAATTATATAATATCAAATCAGCTTATTACAGCCATAAATCCAGGTAAAAGATCTAATAGTAGAATTGATATGTACATCTAGATGTGACAGAAAAAAAACAATGAATATAAGACTTAAACCAAAGGATATCTATAACAACATAAAATACAATATTATAACAAGTGAATAAATGAGCATTCAAATATAGATTTTGAATCTATAGATTTTGAATCTGTATTCAACAGGATGTTCTTATATTAAATGTCTATTTTTTTCAAAAAGGTAGAAATTTTAGAATTCATAAACATTTCTTAAACGTTACAAAAGATATCTACAAATCCTCAAGACTTCAAAACCAGTTTAGCAGCAAATGGAAACTTCAAAGAAGCCTTACCATTGGTTCATATTTTTAAAAAAGAAAACATCATTATTAAATTTTAATTTATTTAATTAAATTTATTATTGCTGTTCATTCCTTTTATAGTTGTTTTATTGTATTACAATAAAAATAAAAATGCAAATACCTTATAGAATTCATATATTAGCTCAGTACAAAGGTATTTGCTCTCTAATTGTAGGCATCAGAACAGAGCCAAATCTGAAACATGAAGAGTGTGCACGCTGTAAATATCGCTGGGAAAATACCGTTCCACTGGGCCAAGTCAACAAGAAATGTTTTGTTTCAAGCTACTGAAGTTCAGAAGTTTTTCCAAACTATTATGATTTAGCAATTCAACAGAAATAAACTCAGAACATACTGGTAGTTACAGGATCTCCTCAATATCAGCCATCAGCATTCTGGTCTGTCTGCTATCTCAACATATGATAGTCTAGTGTGGCAAATATCCCACCTGCCTACTATCCCAATCTTCCCAACTTTTTACCTTCCTTCTCCTGCCACCCTTGATGTCCCAGCACAGCATATCCTTTTCATTCCGGCATCTCCTCAACTGCCACTGGTTAGATCTTCACAAGCTGTTGCCAAGAAAATCCCTTCAGACTTTTTTTTTAAAAAAAAGCAAACTCTCCACTGTTCTCTGAATCATGTTTACCTGGATCAATCTTTCTAAAAGAACACAGCCCCATTTCATTCTATATATAAACTAAGATACCTAGAATACATGTCTCTGTTTGGGCACAAACATAGTCAACTGCTATATGTTTGCAGTATTTTTCACATTATTATATTAAGCTACACTTCAGAAAAATAAATTAAAAACCCATAATGACTGCTTATAAGAATTCAACTTACCACTAAACATGGATTAATGTCATAATCCTGCAATCGGCGTTTTTGGGACATAAAGTCAGTATGGTATTGTTTTACTCTGGATTTTTTCTTTAAACGACAGCAGCTAAAGAAAAGACAATTTCAATATATCAGGACAGCTTGTGCCTTGACAAAAATTTAATATTTTTTCCTAGGGATTTGTAAATAATATTTTAAGAAAAGAAGGTACATGTTTTGTAGGAAATTTTGAATAAGAAAAAAAATTCTTGCAAATAAGCATAATTAAAATCTGCATCCATATTCATTAACGATATTATGTAGGTATATTCAGTATTATTTTTTAATTCTGGCTTTTTTATGAGGTTTAACATTACCTTGAAAAAAGCACAAAGTTCTGAAAAATAATTTTACTTTAAAATTGGAAAAGAATGTGGCAATAGGTAACAATTTTTTAAAAAAACAAATAATCTGCAAAGCAAATATGATACAACTTTGAAATTGCCAACGTTGGCTGAAGTGAAGTATATTTCAGAGAAAATTCTGATTTCAGAAAATCTGCACTGGCACATTTCTGAAAAAAATATAAAGTAGAAATATATTTTTGCCCATCCCAAAGTTATAAATTTACAATTTTCCACAGGGTTTGGCTATCACATATTAATTTAGAGGTAAGAGGTGGGAGCTACAGTAGGTCAAACATGTCTATAGGGGGTTTAGGCAAGTCATCTGTATATATTTGTATAACCATGGGGCAATATAGGACCTATTTTTCTACACAGCATTAATTGGGGTCTTGGGCTAATAATCTTGAAAGCTATGAAATAAAAAGATCAATTGCAATAGATATTACAAAAACTGCTGGCTTATTATAATCCCTGGCAATAAATTAAAAAAGAGCAAACTTTCTTAGCTGATGTTTCCTATCCATCTATCTACTATCTCTTACAGAATGGCTTTTCAGTGACAATTAGGCAAAGAACAATGAGGATGATTTCCAGACCAAAACAATTGTGGGTGGCTTTTCTTCTGTTATATGTAATTATTGGCTTAACTAAGATGCAACAAATTATAATTTGAGCTTTGAAATACAAAGCAGTAAGAAATTTTCCAAGTTTTAGTATCTAAATTAAGAATTTTTTAAAACTTTGTTACATTCATATTGCAGGACAGCTTACGTTAGCATAGCCAAAATTCAGAAGTCTGTAGCAGTCTAAGTCTTTTCAAACATCAAAGTATAAGCTTTCATGAACTGCAGCTGATTTCATCAGATCAGAACCAAACTAAAAATACATAACTTTCAATACAATTTGTTCATCTAGCAGAGTCAAAAGAGTCAGGCAGGGCAACAGTTTATACTGCGTTTCCCAAAAAATAAGATCGGGTCTTATATTTTTTTTGCCATACAAAATGGCACCAGGTCTGTCCGGAGCTCTGTTATCAGCTGCAGAAGAAATGGGCCAGCAAGGCAAGTGTCAGGGTGTGCGAGGCCTGGCTGAAACTCTCCAATGCTAAGTAGTAAGGCAGCTCCACCACCACCCCCATGCCAGCGTGGCTTAATTTTTACCCATGCACAATGGAATGGGTGGGGCCTTAATTAGAATTTATTTTGGGGTAGGGCTTATATTGGGCACAGGTGTAAAAATCAATCTATGACTTACTTTCGGGGAAGGTTGTATTTTGGGGAAAACATGGCAGTGTTTCTACACAGTCCCAAAAGGACGACATTCCAGCCCCTTGAATGCAATCAACTGTTATCTAATTTTGTCCAGGTGCAAACCTTTTGTCTAAGAATGCATAGGCTTGAGGGGAAAAAATCAGTAGTTTTGAACTTTCACATGTGGACCTGCTTGCTTGAGCCTGACTGTACATCACCCTTGAAATGGGACAAAAGATATAACTTAACTTTGACAACTCAGATAACATCATTCAACATAGCAAATTAAGTAACAGAGTACTGGCAACCACTTAAGAAATATTGCCCAGCCTCCAAAAAAAACACCTGGACCTGTCTATGTGTAATCATTAAAAGTCAAGGTTGACTTTTGGGATCATCATACATACATACACTGATTTGAAAATGAGCTTTGAGATGTGATTTACAGCCTAATATTTATTTGTGTAATTGATCTACTACCTTAATCCTTATGATTCTTACATCATTTATCTGCAGACATTGGTCATTAATTTCTTCATTTCAAAATAAGGAAAGACATTCATGTGTTTTGGACACTAGTCCTGGCAAAAAAGGGTAAATTGTGCTTTTAAAGAGGTTTTCTATGACAAAGCAGTAGTCAGACTAGACTTATCTGCACAGTAAACAATGTATGTGAAATTTGCAGTCTAATCCTACGTAGGTTATACCAAGTTCAACATGGTTTACTGTCAGATTGCTGAAATACTTGCAGTTTATATTTTAAAGCTCTGTAGTTTATACGAATGTTACAAAGTATAAATACTAAATATACTAATAACTAAACTATAGCCTCTGTGAACTCTAAAATATCTGTTACTTTTTCTGAAATATAAAAAGATACATTAAGTTTACAGACTTGCTAGTTTTTTGTTTTGTGTCAAATTCAGGCTGAAGCACTTTGTATTATAATTCTATTCCTACATCTTATATTAGGAAAGCAATCCTTTATTAAATGTTTTCTCCTTGGTGGAAAACACATAAATGTATGCAGACTGAGCTCTGTGAAATTGATGGCCATCTCTGTGCAATTTGCAGCTGATAGGAGAAAATAGCAACATATTCCTCCCAAAAACTGTTGCAGAAGTGAAGAGTTGGGAAATGAATAAAATAGCCCCAACACTGAAAATAAATTCCCAGAGACACTTTTTTTTAGGTCTGTATTTCTGCACTAACCTTTCTGTTTAGACTCTTCTTAAGAATACAATAAAGATTCCTTGAGTCTACTTTAATCCTAATGAGTTAATAACACTTCCTTGTTATTTTCTAGAGAACAGTATATGGAACTTGGAAGTGATCTTATTCTGGGATTCACAGCCCTGGGATTTTCTCATCTAGATATATACTTATAGATTCAACTTTGTTTAATGACGATTTAATGACTACTCAAACTATCTAGCAAAGATGTACAAAAAAAACTTCTTATGGTTGTGTGTCGTCCTATGAAATCTTCTATGATAGCAATTTATGGAAAAATGGTCCCTATTCACCCCTATTAATTATTAATAGTTTCTAATATCTTTTACATCTTTGCTTTGATTATATTGTAAGCCTCCCAGAGTTGCTTGGATATGGAAATGGGCGGAACATAAATGTAATAAATGAATACGTTCCTTCCGTAGCATTCTTTCCAATGAAAAGCTTTCGGGAAGTCTATTAACACAAAGAAATCAGCTGTCTCTGAGCTTCGAATCCAACTTTCCATACAATTCAATGGAGCAGCACACCGCCATTCGCAACAGAAACTGAGGAAGGAAAAAGAAGAGGGTGCAGAAAGGCCAAATCCGAACCACAAATCAGGGAAAAAATTAGGATTGAACCTCCGTCGACTGAACTGCTCCCGGGGCCTTCCCACGTAATTTAGCCGAAGGGAACCTGGAGCATCTTGATGAGTGGCAATAATGACCCCGCAAAGCCCCCTAAAGCCCGTTTGTAGACTACCCTCGAAAGAAAAGCGAATCTAAGAGAGTCGGGATCACCGCGACACCTGAAACGAGCCGGGGAAACTGCTTGGGCCACCTTTCCCTCGAAGGTCTTTCCCCCACCCGCGTTCTTCAGTCTCTTCAGAGCCGGGAACAACGTCTGTCTCGGGCAATTTTGCGCCCCGAGAGGAAGTCAGCTCTAGCGAGGACTGTCGAAGCAGGCGAAGGTGCCCCACGCACCACAGGCGAGAAGCCGCGCTCTCACGTCGCCGCTCCGAAGCGAATACTCACCTCGGCCACCACGATGGAACTCAACCCGCAGCTTGAAGTCTCCTCTCGTATTCGAAAGACGTCAGCGGCTTGGGCAACGGACCTTATAACTGGCGCAGCCTACCCCATTTCTGGCCCCGCAGCCCGGTGGAAAATGACAGCTCCTTGACCCAATGGGGAGGCCAGAGCTCTTTGAAAGGCAGCGCCAAGCCGCCGCAGACTGGCCAATCTTTGCTCGGTTCCTCCCCGGGCTACCCCGAGCGGCGTTTCCTCCCACCAACGGGGCAAGCTGTGAGCGCGAAAGGCGCCACCGACTGGGCGCGGCTAGAAGTCTGAGTGACAGGGGGAGGTGTCCAACCCGCGGCGCGTGTGGGCGGCTGGCGGTGTGGGCGCGGCGTGTGCGGCAGGCTGAGCTGCACCGCAGCGCATACACTACAATGGCTGCTGGAAAGAGGGGAAAGCAAACAATTTCCAGGCCCGCCGCGTCCAGCCCGAAATATGGGGAAAAAATTACAGAAAAATCGGAGAACCCTGTAAAAGGCGGGAAGCGGGCGCTGAAGGGATGCTGAGGCTCCCGGGGTGAGTCTGCTGTGGGTTGGGGGTTCTGCAGCCGGGGTTCAGCAGAGAAATATTAGGGTTATTTAAATTCTGAAGGGGGAGGAGGAGGAGGAGGGACGCGAAGAGCAAAGCAACAGCAGCCGGAGCAGGGATGGGGAAGGTTTGCGCGGCTCCATCTCTCTTTTTAGTCCTTGAGCTTCTTGAGGGGGGTCTTTAATCCAGCCCGGGGAGGCACCCTAAAAGTAAGGCTCGCTTTCTCCAGCCTTGGCTGAGAGTTCTTCCCCGCTCTCTCTCTCCCCCCTTCTCCTTTGCCTCGGTCCGGGTTTCTTGGAACGGTGAAGAAGTGCCTCCCCTCCCCCGCGCGCGCTTGTTTTAGTAAGTGGGGAGTTTTGCAGAAACTTGGGAGAAAAGCCCCCCCCTCCCCAAACACACACTTCGTCTCTCTGTATGTGTGTGTCTTCTCCACCCCCTCCCTTCCCTGAGCGCCAGCGTCTGTGCTGTGAATATAGTGACAGCAGCGGTAGCAGCAGCAGCAGCAGCAGCGAGGAAAGGAGCGGAAGACATTAAGTTCGCGGTGCCCCAAAATGAGAGAAAATTAATGAAAATTCAGCCGTGTCGCCGAATCGGACACATTTTGCGTAGAAACGTTGCGAGGGGATTGGTCTTCCCGGACGGGGTGCCGGGGTGCCCGCAGACGAAGCTTTAGGGAGATCTGGAGTCACTTTGGGACATCCAGCGCCCTTCTCCCTCTTTTCATTGGACAAAAGTTTTTTTTTTGCTCCCCCCCCCCCTCCCTGCATAAAGAAGCGAAATTGCCTCCTTTTTGACTTCGGCGGATCCGGAGACTTTCTTTTCCTTTCTCGTGTGGGTTTGGAAGAGAAGCTTAGGAAGGCGAGCGAGGTTGAGGGTGGGCAGCATTGGGGAGCGGGGTTCGTTAACTGAAAGCAGGAGAGATCCGGAGAGGGAGCAGGGACAGCTTGTTGTCAGTATCATAAACAACCAAAATGGAGGGAGAACTGAGGCATATAACAAAATTAAAAATAGCTCGAAAATTCCTAAAAAAAATCCCCAAGTCGCCCGAGCTTCCGAATTGGCCCCTAAATGATCGCACTGAACCCGCACACCCTCGTGTTGAGTTTTTAATACTCTCGGAGAGCAAGGAGTTAAAATTGATGCCTATTTTTGTTGTTGATGATCGCTTTAGAAAGGCAAAAGCCCTTTTACAGCTCATTCCCGACACTGCGAGAACGTGAAAAACCCCTTTCTTCCTTGAATGGTGGCGGGAGGTGGGAATGCACGAGCTGCACAGTTTTGGGGCAATGTGGAGCTGATTGTGAAGAAGGTAACTGCTACATTTGCCAAACTTTGTACCTTCCTTTTCTTTGTCTGGGTGGTGGTGGTAGAAGCACAGATGGAAGAAAGAGGAGGTGGCGCGAAATGAATTACCTCGAGATTGCCTTTCTGTCTGTCTCCCAGTTAAGATGTAATGCAGTGTAAAAATGTAAACCTGTCCTGTCTATGGAATATCATTAGGATTGATTATGGGTCTCAGTGTTTGGGGTTCTTCTTTGTAAAGTGTATTCTATTTGTACAATGCGGAGTTAAAAGCAGCGTGCCTTAGAGTGAACTGGCAGAAAATCCTATAGTGAGGTTTTAGGAGAAAACCGGTGACTTGGTCTAGCATACTTCACTTGGTTTGCATTTTACAAAGCATGCAATCTATATTTTTCTTCAGATTTTAAAAACGATGCATTATTTGCACCATATTAAAGTTGATGTGAAAGTGCTGCTAATGTTGGTTTCCACGTGGGATCAGAGACAGAGCAGGGTATCTTAAAGAGACAGCTCCTCTTTTAGCTACCCTCACCTATGTCAGAGCTCCAGCTAAGGCAAGGCAGTTGTCCTGTATTTGCTAAAATGTAAAGCCATAAATCAAACTCGAAGAGAGACTGATCCCTTAAGCTGACAGAGTTGCACTAGTTCCAGTGTGATTTCTATGGATATTGATTGGATCTAAGTGTTTACTTGCTGTGAGGCTATAAGGTTGTATTGTTCAGTGGTTGAATTTAAATTAACTTGTGCTTCGGAAATTGATTTTGTAATAGTATGTGTAGAAACTGAAATAGTTCTGCAAGTTATAGCATTATAATTTCTTAGAATAACAAAGTTTCCTTTGTATTAATATAAATTCAGTTGAAGGCACGAGAGAGAGCTGATAATTAGACAATATTGGGGGAGGGATGTCAGTTAAAATGAAGTAAAAGTATGTCTATAATATTCAAACCTGGTCAAAATATATGGCTAGAGCACATAGGGGGACCTATCTGTGTGAAATTTTTACATATGCTTATGGTATCTCTGTTTTCATTGAAATACAATATAAAGTGAAAACACGTTACATTTTTAGAATATGTGGTTGATAGTCACCTAATAATTTGAAGTACCAGTGACTGTCTTTTCAGTGAATCATGTTAGTCTTCGTGATACAGAATTCACCATACATGTTTTAAAAGCTTCTAGCAATTTACCTGAAAAATATTGTAACAGCTCTCACCTTTCTCATGCATACATATCTAACATACTTGCTTTTACACAGTATAGATTATAAAGTGACTTCAGATAAGTATTCCTTCCAAAAGGGTTAACTGAACATTGAGATTAAAGCCATCAGTGTTATTTTGTATACCTGAACATCTGTTTTAGCATGTCTTTTATGTGAGCAACTGAAAGATGATAGTCTTGTGATCATATATGTCACTTCCTTGGAAAAATGTATTGATTGTAAACAATCTTGTGGCTTAATACCTTTGCACAAAAACACCAAATTTTCCAGTTATCTTTTTTTAATTTAATCATTGCAATTATTTTTAAAGAAAATATTAGTTCATTTGGGGAGGGATTAGTTTTTTTATGAAGATGCTATATAAACTGTTTGCTGAAGATTTACCTGTTTTTGCTATATGTTCTAATATTTCAAATACAATAAAAACTTTTAAGAAAAACAAACTTTCAAACAACTGATGCATACCACAAGTTTTAAGAATGTCACTTGAGTGACTAGGGTTTGTAGTACATAAGCAATTTTGAATTACCAAGTAAAGTCACTGCATTCATAAGTATATATAGTGGAATAAATAAGAAATAGATATGTAGTCTTCCATTCTTACCCTAAATACATGATACACTATGGCATTTATGGAACACGAATAGTAATGTTCAACATTGGCATTAGCCTTAATGCTGAGTTTTAAGCATGAATCTTTATTTCTCTAGAGTTCACATTAAATTGTATTTCCCAGAGGAACAAATAAAATTTATCTACCTTTCATAATAGAAATTATCTAAAAGAGATTTACAGACCTAGTATTTGAGTATAGTTTTATATGGAATACTGACATAATGATAAATTCATTGTTAAAAATGAATTGTTCTGAAAAATACAATTTGAACGTTATTTTCTTGCTGTTTTTTCAATGTTCTCCCTTTATAGAAAAGTTTAATAAAATAAAATTAGACTGTGTTGTTTAGCCCTAAATATATTTAAAGCTAAAAGAAAGTATTTGTTTCTAAAATACATTTTATTTCCTGACTTTTGTTTTACAACAGGTGAATTTCTACATCTTTTAAAATTGGATAGACCTCCAAGAACATAGATCTTTTACTACTAAGAACATACAATTTTTTCAAAGATAAAATAAAGTTTTAAGAAGTTATATTAATTATCAAATTCGTGTATTATGCTATAATGTTTGAAATTTCATACTTCAGTGCATTTTATTCTTCATGTTACTTTATGATTCAACCTTGTTTCACAAAAATTTTTAAATTTTAGTTAGGTAGTCATGCTTGATGCATTAATAATTCAATTATGATATTTAACCTCTTTCTAATATTTTATCAAAATTGTTTCATTCCACTGTAATTTTACTCTTTTGATATAGAGGTTTAAATTGCTCAGTTTCAGTCATTTATGTAAATTGTTTTATACTTAGAAAAGTTTTTGAAAGAGGCTTTAAATTGTGTACTTTACACTTAGAGGTTATCATTTGTATCTGATAAATTTAATTGTAATGGTTTTCACACATGTTGTTAAACTTTAAAGGGATACTGAATAATGTGTGAAAGTTTTATAGTATTTAAATCTTCAGTGAATCACACTAAAATGTGAAAATGTCTTAAGTGATGCCCTTCTGAAAGTAGATAGGATTAATAATTCCAGTAGATTTCAGCAGAAGGATTTAGTAACTATCTGAATGACAGGCTAATTACCTTTAACCAATTACTGTTTAAAAAGTGTTAGGGAACTGTGAGGATAAATGAAATATGCAAATGTAATTTGTACTTATCTGACACAGAATTTGTTTTAAAAAATTACATGACAGCAGCTAATGCTCTAAGTAAAAGATGCAAGAAACAAAAATTGTCTACATTTAAAGAAAGCAAGAAGCAGTTATAAAGTAGTTTTTTTTTCTTTGCAGTAAAGAGATATTTGCAGATAAATAGAAGAGTGTTTTTCTGAAAAACAGTAAAACTAATTTATCTTAGTTCTATGTATATTTAGTTGCTATTGGATAGCACAATCATATGTATAATGCATTAATATAATCTGATTATATTAGTGTCAATACAATAGTGTCTGTCCTATAACTGCACAACAATTAGATAACTAAAACTACAGTACTAAGGTACCCATAATATAACTTAATACTTTCAAATAATGAGGTAAATTTTTGAAAGACCTTTATCTTCAAACAACTAGCACAAATATAAAAATTACAATTCTTATCTATTTTAACAATTGCTTACTTCTGTATGTTACTGAAAAAATATATTATCAGAGTTTTTGTGAATGTGTGGAATTTGGGCAGCTTATTCATACTTTGTGAAAATTATAAAACTGATTACTATAAGTAGAAAAAAAAAGTTTTATTAACATTAAAAAGCTTTTTTAATCTGTTCCTAAATGAACTTCTCACCATGAAATTGTCTGTATTTGTATATTTTTGCTCCAGACCACTAAATACCCAAACAGTTTAGAGATACAATTTAAAGTGTGACATTTGTTGTAATTTTCAAAACAAAAATGTGAAGCAAGATATATATGAATGAGAATCAACGTCATTTCATATCTCTCTGAAAGGTTAGGGATATGCTCTTCTATTGGAACTAAATGAGCCAAGAGATTAGGGGAAAAAAGAAATAGGAACATGGAGGAAGATAATGGAAACATACTTTAAAGGGGGAAATGAAAAAAACAAAAAGAAAAAATGTTTGAAAAAGCTATTGTAATTATGTGTAGTGTGTGTACAGAATATCCCTGGGAATCAGATTAGAAGTATTTAGCAGACATTAGTTTTTAGGCAGTTGTCAGCTAAAATTAATTTTTAGAAGGCTAATATGATCCATGTACTGATGGAACTGGATCACTTTCCGTTTTAATAGATCTTTGTGTATTTTTCATCTCTTTTGAGAGGTTGAAAAAGATATCCTTTTTATGTTACATTATATGGGTATATATGTTGTATCTAATGGTATAATTCTGAATTCAGAATGCTGTTGTTAAAACATTTTTAATAAAAATAGCACACTAATTGATGACTAAGAGCTGAGTTGTAATTGGGAAAAAAAGATACATAGATGAAAATAATAATAGAATATTGTATGCTTCTGTTCTAAAATATTAGGGATACTTTTAGCTAAATTTAATTCTCTGACAAATCAGTTCTTAACATTTTCACAATTATTTGTATGACATGCTAAGATACAGTATTTTCTTATTGATGCTATATTTTAAAGTATATATTTTTGTTTGACACTTCAAAGGGAAGGAAATTTGCAACTTACATAGAATCACATTTGTTCAGAAAGAATTGAACATATATATATTATATATATATATATATAATTTCAAAGTTTTGTATCACTCAAAACTGATTCTGCTTAATAGAAATAGAATTTGATGTTTTCTTCCTGTCTTACATCCTCCTAACTATATGGAATACTTGTAGAACTATTTGTCATGAATGACATTTCAAATGTGGAAGTTACATATAAGTCTCTCCAAACACTGTTCTAGTGCAATGTTATTATTTATATATCCTTATTGTGTATACTTACTTACGGATGCGTGCTTCTTACTGGTTAATTTAACGGCTCAATTATTGATTTTCTCTTTTTAGTTTCTTCAGTTTCTTAGATAAAATGACTAATTTTCTTTTAATAATCTTACACAAAATATATTGAAATAATCTAACCTACAGTGTAAGGTATATAAAGTGTATTATGACAATAATTTATATTTTGCTCAGAACTAAGCAAAGTCTAAAGTACTGTGCACAACACAGTTTAAAAGGAAAATTCTGGGAAATATTTATAATGGAGTAATTTTATTTTCTTACATAAAAAATAGTCTGTAATAGATGAAATCTGTTTGCAATGGTTTTAACATGGTATCAACATTGAGAATTTCTTAATTATCCGAAGTTTCAGAGAATATCAGTACAAATTCTAGTTTTTTAAAAAAATTATAGACATTTCTTTGGTATTGTAATAAAGTTACGACGGTGCATTTGAAGAGAAACTTACATTTCAGTATCCATGATTTCATTATACTACAAGTTGCTTTTAATAACAAGAAGTTGAAATTGGAAGCAAACCATAAACCACAGTGAAATAGGCACCAATTCTAAGACTTAACTATCTGACGAACTGTATCTAAATCTTGTTCATTTTGCCTATATAAAAAATACATTTAGTAAAATGTATGTGTTTATATACATGAAACTAGTTCTAAAACAGTCCATAGTTTTAATTTGTTATTTTTACTTTTGGTTTTTGTGATATAGTAAATTAATAAGTTGAGAACAAAAAAATGCTATCTTGTACATCAACATGTTGTGGACAAAAAAAAAGTTTTGGGCTACAATTAATGAAAGCCTATGCCCAGCAAATATTTGCGTTTTAAAGGACCACAATAAACTTCAACACTGCAGTATATGATTTAGTTTATTTTATTTCTAGATGAATAAGTGTTTAAAAAAATACTCAAAACCCATAAAGCTTGCTCAGTTTATTTGTAACTGTTTTTCTTGTTTTTTATGTATGATGGCAGATAGCTTCTGGGGGAGTAAATGAATTTGTGGTAGATTCCAAAAATCTTTCAGTAGTAAAATACAAATTATATAACAAGAATTCAGGTTTATCAGTGTTTCAGATACTCGTTGAATAACAATACCTTTGCTTAGTATGATAAATAACATTCTGGATAGTATTAATGGGAATTTTGTGTGATAAATAGTTTTCATGTTTACTAAAGTGGTTATTAAACATTTTAGGAAACTCCTCTCTATCCAAGAAATTAAAACGATCTTTCAACTATCACATACATATATATTGCTTAGGTCTGAGATGAACAAACAAGTGCAGTGTCATATCATTCTAGTTTTTGCATAAGAGAGTGAACAGTCTGTATAAATAAAGTTTTTCTAAGACACAAGAGCTTTCTGATCTTGTGTCTTAATAGTTGAATCCCAAATTTCCTTGCTGATTTTTTTTTAAATGCCAAGGCATTTTCCTTTACTCTTTGAGCCTTTTTAACAACTGAAAATATAGCGTGGTAAATTGCAAAAATAATATAGTATTAGATAAAGTTAATACAGTACTATACGAAAATCTATATTCCATTTTAAAGTTCTGCATTTTTGCAATATTAATGTTAAATTAAATGTGAAACAGACATTTCCTGCAAGCTTTTGTAATTGATGTATTTATCAGTTTTAATGAAGAAAAACAAAATAATTGTATTTCTGAAAAATATATTGATACCATTTATAAAACAATAAATTGGTAATTTCTTTCAAAAATGCTATTTTATTTTGACCATGTGACTATGGGATTGTTGCAACAGTTGTGCATGTGAAAACCAGTCACTTTTTTAGTGCTGTTATAATTTTGCATGGTCATTAAATAAGTAGTTGTAAGCCCAGGACAACTTGTACTTCCACAGATAATGCTAATTCCAAAAGAATTCTCAACCGAGGATCTGGTCCTTTTCCCTGATAAATGACTATCAAGTATGAGAAGTTTAATATGTATGACAGTAATATAAACGGTTGCAATGTGATTGAAGAATTGTTAGTGTCCAAAGACTCCTATAATTGCTGCAAGTAAATATTATTTAATAATTTATATAGTATGTCATAATATTATAATTGTAATCTATGTTTCACTGCTTGGAATATTTTGTTTTAAATTATTCATATACATTGCTGTAATGATGATGATATGAAAGGAAAGGGAATTTATAATTAACACCTGCAAAAGCATTGGGGAGAGGGTGTGGGACACAGAGATAGTCTAGTTTGGGGTAGCTGTTATAGCAAGACTGTTTCCACATGCAGCAGTTTGTTTTTCTATATACAATTGCATAATCTACAAAAATGAAAACAAAGAATTCATTTGAGAAATATAATCATACTTTACCTATTAGTGCTTAATGGAATTAAACACTAATAGGTAAAGGCAACCCTCTCCATCTCATCTTAGTACAAGCCTCCAGGAATTACTGGGAAGAAAGCTCCAAGATAAATGATATCTACCCACAAATAAAGTTTATACCTAATATTACTGTATGGTAATAAAATAATTAGGATACAAATATTTTTTGAAAAAAGCCTTAACATTGAAGTGGGAAAAAATTTTCAGTAGGGTTTTCATTAGGTCTTTTCTTCCCAGCTGTAATTCATAGTATCAACAGGAACTTTTTTTAAAAAGTTGCTGTTATGTATGCAATTTTACACATTCAACGATCACAAATTAAAATTGGAGAATGGAGATATTAGTATCAAGAGTGAAGATACGAATGCAAGCATTACAATTTACTCTATGTTGAAGAATCATTTATGTCCTTTGCACAACAGTTATGCTGCATATGGATGTTTAGAATTCATGTCATTTATATATAGATTTCAAAATGTGGTGTTTTCAGAATTCAATTAGTTTGCATCTCTTTAAGAAAGAAGAAAACATGATGGGCTTTCTTCAATCATGTTTGTTTTTTAAAACAATAATGAAGCATGTTATTGTCTTTAAATTAAATATTAGAAGGTAAAAATTACAATGAAACCTCAATTTACTAAATCCTATGGAACAGGCCATGTATAATTTGTGTAATAAATATATAAAACACACAGATAATAAATGTTCTAAAAATTTATGGGTATGTGAATAATGGGAATCTTATCTTCCCAATTAGTCTACTAAAATGAAAATTATTAATAAAGTAGTTAAAGTCTTAGTGACTTTTGAAAAACAAAGACCTTTCCTGAAAGGATGAAGAAGCCATGTGTTTTGGAAGAATCATACAACTGCTTTGAAGGTTTCTGATTGTGTATGCATATGTAGACTCTTCTGTGAAGTCAGAGAACTGTTGCCTGTGCACACAGGAATACAACTAGAAAATTTTTTAATCAGCTGCACAAGCCTCCCAGATATTCAGCTGTGCCTCAATTTTATGCAAGGCAAGTGCTTTGCATAGCTTTATTTTATTCTAATATAAAATTACTAGTAACATAATATAGTAATTTTATAGTAATATTACAGATTATCTGTTCAGTGTGGTGGTAATCGCTCTGAAGTTATCAAAAGTAATACAGGAATAGCAGCCTTTGAACAAACTACAAAAATAGTTTTTGCTTCTGGTAATGTTTTAAACTGTTCATTTTTAGTATCTATCCACCATATGTAGACAAAACCACAAAATCAATGTAAGATCTGTCTCTAGTATTGTTAGTCATCCCTTTATCTTACATACAATTTGCATTGCTGCCTAGGATGGAATGAATAATCAAAATCATTTTTTTTTATTTATCAAATTTATATAACTGCCCATCTCACCAAAAGCAATTCTGGAAGCACACAACAAATAAGTGAAATCATATATAAAAAACTACAGATATAAAAGATACTAAAATCACATTAACAGTAAATATTATATGAGGTACAGACCTAGGCAAAGGAAATAAAAAATAGCCACCTCGGTGATTGAGCATCAGCTTATGAAGGGTAGAAGCAGGACCAAAAGTAAGTAGAATTTTAGAATTATAAAACAGTCTAGCTTTTTTCTTATGGCAGTCCAGTCATCTTGTGCCAAAATGCCTTAAATGCATAGGAAATGAATAGTAACTTCCAATAGAATAGTGTGAAGAACAGGATAATTTGTAGGCATCTAGAAAAACATGATAACGTGTTTCCTGATTTGGATTTTTAAAAAATCCTAAAATCTGGAATGAAACAGCAGGAAGAAGCAACTTCTGTGTGTCTGCAGTACATTGGAATGTTTCTCAATAATGATTCTGCCATACCTGAAAAAGATGTTGAAATAAAACATTTTTTTTATCCAGTACAGAAATAAGGCATACACCCCACCCCCCAACAAGTCTATTGTAGTGAATTATAGTCATTAAAGCTCTTTTAATAAGCCACCGAATAACAACACCTGCATGGTTGGATGCCTTTTGATAGTTTAAATTAGCTGCAAAAGATTTTTCAGTTTTGCTGCCAACTAAAAATATAGCTTTGGGAGAAATTGCTTTAGCAGAATGTTTGCTTTTGGAAAATTAATGTTTCTTTAAAATCTGTCAGGTTTCAAAAGCTCTCCCATTCTCACTTTGTGCATTGATAGATATTACAAATACCATGACTTTCCAGAATAATATAAAAAGAATGTGCCCTATAAGGACTACTGCTATTGCTTGAAGAAATAGGAAACACACCACACAGTATTGCTACTTTCATAAGAATGCGTCTGAGCAAATTAGATGTTGCTCTTTCATCTATCTTCAGCACATCAGACAAACTGTTAGCATCATATGTGAATCCAGGTGAAGGCTCTTTGTCCTCTACACTACAGTCCCAGCACTTAGATAGATATAGATAGATGCTCAGGATGACTGGAAAGATGAGAATGTCTTTTTCAACTTCCTGGATAGGTTGAAGAAAAGAGACTGCAGGCTGGAAGTGGCAACCTGAAGCTTGCATCCACCCATGGCTCAGAAGTGTTTGGAACAAGATAGTTGTCTAGCCAACTATCTTTCTATGTCATAAACAGCCAAGTAATGCTTCTTGCAAAATAGTTTGCAAAATGACTAAGCATATTGTCTGAACATTAGATTATGTTACCTATTGGACACTTTAAACTGTTCAACTATAAGCCATGAATATATATTAAAGTTTGCAGGAGACCAGAAATACTTTGTATTCAAACAATACCCACAAATAATTAGCAAGCTAGAGACATCATTGCTCTTGCCACATGCAGTAGGAGTACATTCTTAATTATTTTATAGTGAGATGGAATAATGTAGTGAATATGTTATAGTTTCTTTTAATTATTTTCAAAGACCGGATTCACACATTTTGCTAAGCTATAATAGGGATGATGTTTGATCATTTTGCTTAGCATATTATGTGATTCCAGGAATCAAGTTGGCTTGCTAAAAATTAACCATAAATGAATGACACTCTACCATTTTAGAAGTTCTGCATACCATGAAATTAAATTTGATGACAGTCTTAGGTTTTCATAGTTGCAGAAACCAATGGCTGCATCATCCATACTATCAAATAATTATAATTAGACATAAAAATGAACTCATACATGGACATAAAATTGTTGATCCCAATACATCAAATAGATGTATGAAATATATGAAGATTTGTCCTCTGTCCATAGTTGTGACAACTGTATCATTGTAAACTTATATGAGGTCCTATTTTAGAGAATTATCTTGTTTTCCTTCAGCCTTCCCTTTCCTGGTCACCAAGTTTTTACATATTCCAATAATAGTAATAAATATAGAATATATATAAAGTTTTACTTGTGATAGACATATTGGAGATATTTTAATACATGGAAAGGATAACATTGAATGTATGAGCTTGTGTGTCACCACACCATTATTTTGAAACCAGTATCTTAAGCTTCGATATATTGCTTGAGTGATATATCATGTTTGTTCATTTTTCATGCTTCTACAGTATGCTTTAACAAGAATTTCCAGAAGCAGCCTAGGGAAGAACTTTGGTGTTGCATCGAAAATTGAAGACCATAGACGACACACTCATTATCACAGGCTTCTTTCAGTAAAGTAATTTATGTGTCACATGGGAGGGTGGTGGAAGGAAGATAGTAGTTGTAATGTTACTTGATTTGTTATTTATGGTTTGGTGTAGTTCATTAGCCTAACGTGCACAGAAAAGAGATTGAGACTCACAGACCAAAACATATGCAAGGTATAGAACTTAACTGTAAGTGGACATAATGCAAAGTAAAATGCAGTGTACAGCATTTGAAGGTTTTACTGAATATCAGAGCTTAAAATGAGTATGCTTTTTCATGCAATAATACATTTCTAGGCACTTGTTTCGACAGTCAAACTTTTTGTACTCCTAAAATTAGTTGTTTTTCTAACCATGGACGTACATATTTCTTTTCCTAAACAAATACATCTAAACCTGCAATTTATATACATAATCTCATATCTGTCAGCTGAAAAGTGACTATTATTTAATGGTCATGAATGCAGCCCTGGAAACGTGGATTTGCTTCATTTTTAACACTTATTATATGCCATGAAAACACTGTCCTATATTTTCTTGTCTTGTCCAATGCAGTCCTGGACCTTCAGTTTTTTAATTAGTTATTTCCAAGTTTGATTTTTAGATTAACTGGTCATGTTTTGCATAGCAATATTTCATGCACTGAGTTGTGATAACATACATTATACAGTTGCTGCATAATGTTTCTCTAACTTTAAGATGCTTTGACATTAAGAGTTTACATGGTTGGTTTATTCAGCTACCGTACTTTCCTGAAAATGGTTTAAATAGAATGGCAAGTTATATGTTCATAAAATAAAGGTACTAAATAGGCTGCCATAACAGAATACAAATTGTGTTAAATATTTGTGTTGGATCATATGATATCTAGCTCCTTCTTTTTCTTTCTTTCTTTTCAGATCAGCAAAAATGGGAAGCAGTAGATTCTGGTTTACTTCTAGAAATGTCAGTGGAACTGGTTAAGACCAAAATCTGAAGGTTTATCTTCGTTGCCCATCACCAGGTGTGCACTGACAGAGGCTACCATAAAACTATTTTGAGTATGAACATCTTTTAAAATGGTATAATACATATATATATGGAAGTATTGTTTTGTAATATAGTTTTAAATAGTAATTGATACTTTATCATTCATTCTACAGTTATGAAAGAAGGAATGTGAATAATGTGTACTGAAGCTGAAAATAGACATTGCTCAATTTTTTTTCAGCTGGTCTTTGAGAAGTGTAATATTTGAGCAACAATATTAAATACTGTCTGCATTGCTCAGCCTGTACATCCACAATTGAATTAGCAATATTTGACAACTACAAATAATAAACTAGTGTTTTAATTATTTAGAAATTTACCCAAGGGATAACAGAACCAAAAGCAGCTGGGCTTCAAAACACTATGCGCATTGTTCATCATTTACATGAGAACTTTTCCAATAATCTTTTTCTGCGCTGTTCCTCATATATATTTTCTCAATCTCTATAAAAAAACCAACAACCTACTGCTTTCGAAAACCAATCATTTTCTGTGGTATTATTCAGTAATGTAATTTTAATGGAAGGTCAGTTTTCTCTTCAGATATTTTGTATGCGCATGCCTCTTTGGATCCGGGCCACCAAAATCCTTTTATTTTGTTTTTTAAAGAATCCATAATTGTGAATTTTATTATTACTTGAATCCACATAATTATTAATTAATTAATTCATAATCAATTAAGTTTAAAGCAGCAGGCAACAAGCACTATTTTCCTTTCTCTCGTGGATTGGATAAATGTATATCTTTTGGGGGTCACAGGCTGCATGATTTCAGATGGTGAGCCACATCCCGCCCATAGACTGTAGCTTACTGACCCCTGTTCTAGGGAAAGCATCTACAGTTTGCTGAATTGATTCAGGATTTTGTCTCCAGTGCAGGTAGACTTACCAGAAGCATGCAAATGAAACACTTGGTTTCCATATATTTTCATATATTTAAAATACAACTAGTCCTCAACTTACCATTCATTTAGCAATCATTCAAAGTTAGTAACAGTGCTGAAAAATAAGGCATACTTGCAATCATCACAATGTGCCTATAGTTACATGATCAAAATTTGGGACTTTGGCAACTGATGTGGATTTATGAAAGTTGCAACATCCCAGGGTCACATGATCAGCATTTGCAACCTTCTTAGTTGGCTTCCACCAAGCAAAGTCAGGGGGAGGGGACGGAGTTCGCTTAATGACGTGTGCTTCATACAACAGTGGTGTTCACTTAACTTCTAGGGAAAAACTGATCATAAAATTGGATGCAACTCACTTAACAACTGCCTCAATTAGCAACAGATGTTCACATCCCAATTGTGATTGTAAGTTGAGGACTATCTGTAAAATGCTTCCCTTTTTCATCTGAACCTGAGGCTCTTATTATGTACCATATTATTAATATTATGGAACCTATACTGCATAGTTCCAAGATGCAGTGAATGAGACACATATGTGTCCTGTGAACTTTTGTAGTTATTCTTAAGAAAATGAACATTTGTTGGTGTATGCTATGCACTGGAGAAAAGAAAGCAGACTTAAACCAATAGAGTCACTTCCCTATTAAGCCTTTGCAGGGTATGCTATAGACTGGATTGGTGAAAATCACTGTCCCCTTTTCTCCAACAAAACTCTGCTGAACCTTTAGTTGAAGCCAACTAATATAAACATAAAGGACAGGAGAGATGTAAGCAAGAAGAGTTTCATTTATTACCCTAAATTGTGTCTTCTAAAAAGTTTTTATCACAGTTGGGCTTGAAGATCAATATTATATATGGACAGGAAAATATGTTGGGGATAGCTAATGTAGGCAATGGGAATGCAGAGTCTGAGAAGCAAGGGTTCTGTTGACCATCACAACCTAAGTGCATTTATTTTTAAGAATTTGAAGATTAACTAATGGAAAAATAGTGAACAATACAAGATGTTATCCCTTCTTTCCTGCTCTTTCATTTTATTTTCTTTCTCCAGTTACTCACAGGTTTTTTAATGTTCTTTAATCATGATCATAATAGAAACTAGGGTGCTTTACACATCTTTATATACTTTATTAGTTAAATAGCCATTAGTATTAATAAAGAATAGTTACCAAGGCTAGCTTTTTTAAAAAAAAATCACTATGGTTGTATTGCTAATTTGAGGTAGAATTATAATTAAAAAATCAGTTTCTGAAATTCAGTCTAATTGAATTAAATGTTGAAATTTACAGAGCAACAACATATATACTAATAATATTAACTTTGGTAGTTTAAGATTAAACTTATTAATAATCAGTGATCTTAGAAATTAGGCTTTCTATTGATTTAAGACAGGTATCAGTTATATGATTGAAATGTTCAGTGTTCTTTCCTCCCTTAGCATATCAGTTATAATACTGAATTGTTTAAGATATGACCAAATTTGTGCTTGATAAATACAAATTGTATATCAAACTTTTTTTACCAATAAATAACCCCATCATCTTTACTTAAGTTTTTGGAATGACTTCCGACTTTTTTGCTGGCCAATTGTTAAGCAATCAAGAGTCTATTGTGGACCTGATTGTTTTTCTTCCTTGAATGCCATTTCTTCCTCATAATTTTTGGGTTACAAATAATTTATATTACTGTATAGCTGCAGTTTTATTAGTCATAGAATTAAAACACATTTATAATGTGTTATACTTGCAAAGTGATAAATAAAACTGATATAACCTCTTTAACTGCAATTAGAGTAAATCTGAAGGGTTAGTAATACCCATGAACTTAAAACTCAGTATTTCTGCCTACCTAAGACCAAATAAAATTATCTGTCCATACCTTAAAGCATTTCGCTAAAGTGTTGAATATTTGGATATTTGTGAGAACACCTAGCATAATTTGTGCCAACTATTTTTATAAAATTTGACTTTTAAAATAGGAGTTGCCAACCTTTTGGACCTCAGGGACCACCAAACTCATAATTTTAAACCCCGTGGACCATTAATATGAATTTTGACTAACGGTTGCTCTGTAGAGTCCCTGGGAAAATCCCCCAAAAAGCCTGCAGGAAAATTCCCCACCCTGTTTTCCTACCGATCGATCATTCTTTATTTGGGATCGCAGGATACCATCTCCAGCTCTGTTCTTGGGGATAGAGAGTCTTTGGGACCCTGCTCCAAGAGGCTGCGTAGGCAAAGACTCATTTCTGGCTGAGTTTGGGGGAGAGAAAGACTTCATGCAAGAGAGAAGCAGCAGAAGTCAGTTTTTCTCTCCCCCAAACTCAGCCAGAAACGAGTCTTTGCCTGCGCAGCCTCTTGGAGCAGGGTCCCAAAGACTCATTTCTGGCGGAGTTTGGGGGAGAGAAAGAAAGACCGCTGTTGCTTTCCTTGCGTGCAGCCAAAAGCAGAAGAAAGAAGCGGAAAGAAGCAGCTTGGTGGCCAGGCAAGGCGAGTGGGGAAAGTTCTCTCCCTATGCCCTTCCCCCCTCCCCTCACTACCTTGTATTGTTCACAATGCAAACAACGCAAGCCTTCTGTTCCCATGTGCCATGTGGGCAGAACAGCCTGGATTAATTGCTTTGGGAAGTACTTTCGGGGTGACATTTCTCTGCGGACCACCAAAATTTTCTAGAGGACCACCAGTGGTCCAGGGCCCACCAGTTGGCAACCACTACTTTAGAACACTTTTTCCTTAAAAATCATGTATATTTAAAAAGAATTACTTGCTGCAGTTACTTTCTACATTACTAAACAAAAAAGGCTATTATACAAAAAGAAGATACTTTACATTGATTGTATACTTTCTACATTGCAGTAGCAGCTTCTAGTAAAGACTTAATTTGGATCACATAGTAAATTAATCTAAGCCACTATAGAGAAAAACACTTTTTATTTCTGCCATACCTTTGCCTCTAAACATTTCTCTGAATATTTGAAAACCCTATTGAATAATATGGGATGGGTTATGATTTTCTTTTATGCCACATCCCACTTACCTTGTTCAAGAGGAAACCTGCTTTGCAAGGAGAAAAATGGGAATGATGAACTTACTAAATGCAAGTTTATTGTAGGATCTAAACCTGTGAATTAGTACACGTGGATATAACAAAACTCTATCCACTACAAAATCAGTGAGCGGCAAAAAAGAGACATAAATATTTAATCCCTACACTGTAGCACCATGTTCATACAAATGAAAGTTACATAAATTTTGATATCGAAAGGGAAGGAAGGGATTGAAAGGGGAAAAAAATCCATTACACTCCTTTAATTGAAATTTATGTTGAAGTATTCTAGTTGGATTCAATGTTATGTTTGTAGTAGAGACCCAAATAGACATAAAAGTTGGGGAACTCTTTAGCAACTAACAGAAAGCAAATACTGGATTAAAGATGTAGAGATCCTAAAGTTATTTTCTCAGCTACTCAAACATTCAGGAACACTGGTTAAAAATAAAAATGGGACTGTTGGAGCATCAGCAATTCAAATCAAAATTCAAAGTAACATTCAAAATAAAATGTCTACTGGTAACTAAGGAAGTAAATAGAAGTCCAAAGCTTGATTTACTGTTCTTGCCCAATTTAATAAGCATAACAACCCAAAGTATGGGTGTATATGTAATTCCTTACTTGTATAGTCCCTGGCTCCCTTCCTTTCCACTGAAGAAGTATTTGCAAGTTGAGATACCAACTTTCTTGTCTGCCTGGGCAATTTGCTGACCCAGATGATGGGCAGAGTTTAGTTTTACAGACCTAATAAGGATAATTTATCAGATGTTTCCTTTGCAGACTTCTTTCCAATCTCCCTTAGCCTTCTTCTTCAACCCCCACCTGCCCTTCTTTCAAAGCTACCTTTATGCTCTGAAACACTGCTGTTGGTTGCTCTCAAGGAAGTTGGTTTTTAACTTCTTTTTTCCCTAACTCAGGATTCACACAGCTCTTTTTGAGAGGCTTCTTAGGCTTCTAATCTAACATGGGGTAGGAAGGGACCAGCCATATTTGTTTCTTGATTTCTCTGATAACTTCTTGCCTGACTGGAGTAAGCCATATAACACAGAGGCAGTATCTTGACTATCAATTTTCTGGCTCTTAACACATCTTAGTGAATAATGGCCCTTCTGTTCTAAATAGCTAGCTTATTCTGCAAGTAACAGATTATAATATATAGATAAAAATGCATCCTTAAGAGAAAAAAAGGAAAAGAAAAAAAATCAGCAGTAAAAAATAAGATTCATTTTTTAAAATTGAAATTAATCAGGAAGAAAAATGTTAGGTTGATTTATGTTTTCTATAAGAAACTACCTTTTCAGAGAAGTAAAACAGGGTTTTGGGGACATTTTTAACATGTTTTTTGACATGGGTGTCAAACTCACCATGTCATGTTGCCATCACGTGACATTTTTGACATTTTTCTCATTCACGGAGCTGAGGTGGGCATGGCCTGTATATGACACATCTGGCCCTCAGGGTGCCAGTTTGACACCCCTGTTTTAAGATATCAGACATTTTAAAAATTGACTAGCCAATTAGAAGGATTATACAAAATATATCAAATTCTGTAAACAAACTAGGCCTTACTCATCTTATTATGGCATCTTCTATGCTTATATTTGTCTTTTCTGAACCTACATCTATCAGTTATTCCAATCTCTCTCTCTGAGCTTGCTATCTGTGATCCCATTTTAATTTTACCTATCTTAGGGTGATAAAAAAATTAAAGCAATTGCACAGTACGTCTAATATTAATACTTAGGTTTAGATAATTTGTGTATAATATATTTAAATAATTAGCTAGTAAATATTAGGCCATTTTCATATGTTAAAACATTGCACGGAAAAATTTATTTATCACTTCAGAATATACCTGGAGGATCTGCATCTGTGAATATTCTCATAATATTTTTAAAAGTCTTTATAAGGATAAGATATTAAAGAAGGAGCTTTGTTAAACTTTTTCTGATCTGCAAATAATAAGAATGGTTTGGATTGCCTGTTCTGCTTTTATTTTTATATAAAGTTTGGGGTTTTTTTCTATTTCTTAAAGATAGTTGCTTTTATTTAAGACTATTCTAATTCTCTTGAAAACCATATAGGAAGAAGAGAGATGTAAAAATAAAATTAATAATATAAACATGAGACCGTTCAAACATGCAGACCTTCCTTCTATTCTGTAGTATTACTTCCATATTGCTGTATTCTATAGCATTCATTTTTTACAATGCTATGATTCAGACAACAATCCTTTGAAAGTATATATTAGCCAACCTGAATTTTGATGCTACATTTTCATAAAACATAAATTAGTTCAAAAACATATAAAGTATGAGGTACTTCAGAGTACATGTGGATCTGTCCATCCTGAGCAGTGAATTTTGAGCTATAATAAATAGTCTAAAAAGCGCCTACATATATTACATTAGACCAGCTGAACCTAATTTTATATATGCTTTAATCAAAAGCATCACATAGCAAGTAACTTCAAAATTAAGTGTAGTTACAAATAGTTGTTTCTTATTTTTTTTTCCAGTCCCCTTTTGCTTTCTTTAACGACCACATGAAACTTGAGAAGCCATCTAAAGCTAAATCATTTAGTGGAGTTGGGCAGTTCCCAAGTGTCCAACAAGAAGGCCTGGTTTAGGCTGCGATGGCCACTGTCATTCCTGGTGATTTGTCAGAAGTAAGAGATACCCAGAAAGTCCCTTCAGGGAAACGTAAGCGTGGTGAATCCAAACCAAGAAAAAACTTTCCTTGCCAACTGTGTGACAAGGCCTTTAACAGTGTTGAGAAATTAAAGGTTCACTCATACTCTCACACAGGAGAGAGGCCCTACAAGTGCACACAACAAGACTGCACCAAGGCCTTTGTTTCTAAGTACAAATTACTAAGGTATTAAACTCTATTTATTTTTCAGATTATATTATGTGTTGGCCATTTTAATATATGTGTACACTTCAGCTGAGAGGAAATGTTAATTTAGACATCAAATTGTACAATTATAAACCACTACTTAATATTATAAACAAATATAAATATTGTGTGTGTGTGTGTGTGTTTTTGAAGAGAAAAGTTTAAACTTGTTACAAAGAAGTGAATGGACTGAGCACTTTGGGTATGGCTATAAGAAGTAATGTTACATAATAAATTGTTAATGTAACTTAAAATTATCAAAGTATCAGTTGAACGAATTAGCTTATAATTTGTGTTGCTACATTTTAGTATGATATGTATTGTCTGAAGTGACATGTGTAATTTCTTTCAAAAATATTTAGTATTTAGGTATCGTAAAAATGAGAATATGTACCTGGTCAAAATAAATACTTACAGAATATATCTGTGTTTAAAGGCATATGGCTACTCATTCTCCTGAGAAAACCCACAAGTGTAATTATTGTGAGAAAATGTTTCATCGAAAAGATCATCTAAAGAATCACCTACATACACATAATCCCAATAAAGAGGCCTTTAAGTGTGAAGAATGTGGAAAAAACTACAATACGAAGCTTGGATTTAAGCGTCACCTGGCTTTGCATGCTGCAACAAGCGGCGATCTCAACTGTAAAGTATGTTTGCAGACATTTGAAAGCACAGGGGTGCTGCTGGAACACCTAAAAACTCATGCAGGAAAATCATCAGGTGGAGTGAAGGAGAAAAAACACCAGTGTGAACATTGTGATCGACGGTTTTACACCCGAAAGGATGTCCGAAGACACATGGTTGTACACACTGGAAGAAAGGACTTCCTCTGTCAGTATTGTGCACAGAGATTTGGCCGGAAGGATCACCTAACACGGCATATGAAGAAGAGTCATAATCAAGAACTTTTGAAGGTCAAAACAGAGCCAATGGACCTTCTTGACCCATTTACTTGCAATGTTTCTGTGCCTATAAAGGATGAGCTGCTTCCAGTGATGTCTTTATCTTCCACTGAACTGACATCAAAGCCATTTACAAACACTCTACAATTAAACCTATATAACACACAACTTCAGTCCATGCAGAGTTCAACATCTGCACACCAAATGGTTGCCACATCATTACCTTTAGGAATGCCTTGTCCAATAGATATGGAATCAATCCACCCTTCCCACCAGCTTTCTTTAAAATATCCACTCAGTTCTACCTCATATACAGTTTCTATGACTGAGAAAGACCAGCCATTAAAAGGGGAAATGGAAAGTTACTTAATGGAACTGCAAAGTGGTATGCCTTCTTCATCCCAAGATTCTCAGGCATCATCATCTAAGTTAGGATTGGATCCTCAAGTAGGTCCACTAGATGATGGATCTGGAGATGTTTCTCTTTCCAAAAGTTCTGTTTCTATAAGTGAACCTCTAAGCAACCCATCACTGGACTTCTCTCAGTTATTCAATTTTATACCAGTAAATGGACCTCCTTTTAATCCTTCTGTTTCTGTGGGAAATCTTGGAATGAGTTATTCACAAGAGGAGGCACACTCATCTATGACTCAGCTTCCTCCACAGGCACAAGACCTTCAAGACCCTGGTAATGGTATTAGTCTTGGGTCTCTTCACTCATTGTCTGCAGCTTTCACTAGCAGTCTAAACACAACCACAACTCTACCACGTTTTCATCAAGCGTTCCAATAAGATGAGAAAATGGCCTTGTGACAAATCTGTAGAAATGCCTTAGATGACTTTAAATACTGTAGTGCCTATGTCATTTACCATTGTAAATCTACTTTTGTACAGTACCAGTCTCATTAAGCCAGTATAAGATTCAAATTGACTTTTAAAATAGTTTGAATGTGTTTGTTCATAGTTGTTTACTCTGGTTGTTAAAACAATCTGTATCTTCACTGCCAATAGATCCACAAATTTTAAAAAGTTTATGGAAAAAATATTTCCAGAACATTATGGATCTTTTGTTTTAAAGCTTCATTGAGATTTTATAATTTTTATGATAATTAAATGTGACTCTTCTGATAATTTTAAGAAAGAACAAAACATTAAAAATTTAATTTCATGAAAAATTTATAAAACAATTGAAACAATGATTTATAAATGAGTACATTTGTTACCAGTGTGAAAAATTGTTCAGCTTTTTACATGTAGATTTTTTGGAAGGTCTGAAGGACCTATTATTTTTCTTAAATAATTTCACAATTAGGGGTGTAAATGTATTTCTTCATTTAAGTGCAATTACAAGAAGAATGATTTGGCAAAAATAGTATGCCTTATTGGCAACTCTAAATAGAGACAAAATTAAGAGCTTGCATTGAAATATACATATTTTTGTTTCATCATTCTGTAAATATCTCATTTCTTATTCTCATTTAAAAGATAAGTCTGCCAAAAGGTTTCATGTTGTTGATTTCAATTTGAAGTTAGAAAATGAATGTAAATTCACAAATATACTTTTTCCATAATTACATTGGAGCTAATCACTTTTGAGTTGTATTTCATGACATATATTGTCCCCTGTGCAAGATCTTTGATGGTAAGCTTCCTTACTATACACCTGGGTATTTGGCTAGTGATTTTTTTTTTTCAATGCCAAGAATTTAAAACAGGACTCTCAGGAGTGAAGTAAAAGCATATTGCTTATGCCACTTTTACTTAATATTCAAGGTATTTAGAAAAACTAATAGCAAAACAGCTATTCATGCTGTATGTCAAATTGCTATTCCTTTTCAAAACACATTCTTATATCCCCAGTAACCAAAAGAAAGAAAAACTGTGATATAAAAATGGAAAATGTACTTTTGCTGTAATTTGGAAACATATCCACTGATACCTTTAGACTTTTAAGTCATGTAATTATCTCTATTCATTAGTGTGGTTAAATACATGAGTAGTTAAAGGAAATATATTTAGCAGAAACAAAGTTGCTCCCATTAAGGAGCTTTGGCTCCTAATATTTGTATCATAAGTTCCTACTTTATTGTAGGAGCAATATGCAGGTATGATTTTACTATTTTATACTGATGTATTTAAATTTTATTACTGAATAGTAACTTTTTATAAGTGTTTTGTTCCAAAGGCATTAAAATAAGGATGTATTAATAAGGAAAAGACCTTTTCAAATTTTGTAAGCTGCTCCAATATGCTGTGAGAATACTTTCTCAAAGTAGTCATTAGCTCTGCTGCATGATTGCTTCATTTAGTTTCTATGAAACAGATTGCTAAAATGTATCTTAAATGGAATGATTTGTTCAATATTGCTTTTTGGGCTTTTTAGCACCATTATTTTAATCCCAGGGTGGGGGTATTTCAGAAAGGAAATATTTTCAAAGGACTCGTATTCTACAAGAAATGTAAATGTCCTTATGTGCCTTTTTTGTAGATGGTGATTACTTTCAACCCTTAAAAACAGAATTGGCTTTAGCTTCATTGTCTTGATCCCAGTTTTTTTCATTACTCGTAATTATTTGTGTTCCTAGGAAAATACTGTCATTAGACAGTTAATTGAAAACAATTTCACTCATTAAAGAAGTGAAATGAACCAATTTTAACCTATCAGTTTTTCATATTTACCACTACATTACTTATAATTTTTGACAGGGTTGGTATGTATAAAGCATGTTATAACAATATTATCTGTTTCAGTATTAGTTGCTGGTCACCTTGTTTTTTAAAAAAGATATGAACTAGTTTTTTCAGTAATCCTTGATCCATGTTAAAAGTCCATATTGTTATGACAGCTCTTTCAGGTTCTGGAATGGGATTAATTAGAGAACAGGTGCATTTCAAATTAGCAATAGAATTTCAGACAAGATATTGAACCTCATTCAGTTAGTACTTTGGTAAATGGCTACATCTTGTGTGACTGCCACTGAAGATGTATGAATATATGGAAGCAGAATGACAGTGTGGGCGTTATTTACACACTAGTGCTTTATGACTATAAGTTAAGCAGAGACATTGTTTGGAAACTTTAAAATGTCAGTTTTAAAGCCTATTTTATAATTACCAGGTTAACTCTTAAGAATGAAGTGTTGTGTGTGCTGGCTGCTCATACACCACACTTTGTATGCTACGGATTTAAAAATATTATATATATATACATATATATATATATAAAATTTGCTTATGTTTTATTAGTAGTGAATTGTGGAATAGAGTGATTTATTCATTTGACAGTAGAGGTTTTCAAAAACCATATACTGACTAAAACATGAGCCAGACCTGATTGCTTTATTAAGCTAATAATGAATGTTAAGAGTACATATTTTCAGGATTTTACCTAGTGAGCTCTATATGTATTTTACGCTCTGTGTGTGTGTGTGTGTGTGTTTTAAACTAAAGCTCGATCAATTTCTGTGTTACACATAATACAAGATATAGCACTTTCAAAATAAAAATATAAAACTTATAAAAAATTCTTGCAGGTTATGCTTTCTGCTTTTTTAAAAAATATTACTTTTTCAAGTGCCATTAGATGACATATGCAGGCCTTTGATATAATGCTTTGGGTACAATATGGTAAACAGTGTAACTATTAATAGGTACATCATAAAGTATTCTTTTTTATCAATTTGCTCTATTGCACAGAACTAGAGTGTCTTTTTAAAGAGTTTTACAGTAGATTCCTAGGTTTACACTTTTCAACAATATCTTTTAATGCCATTTAATATCAGTCCAGTAAATGGAGTGGTTAACCATATTTAACTGTATACATAGAACTTGGAGGTTGCAGTCATGTGCCCACAATTGTTAGCGGAATCCCATACAATTAAATGGGAATGACATTAAGCACAGGGTTTTAGACTTAACAGCTCAGCCCTGTAAATTTTATTTGGAATACCTTTTAAGTTTAGTGAAATATATTCTATGCATTATTCATAGAAGTGAAATTTTCAGAATGTTAATAAACAGAATTTCAAAGTGTGATAATCCTGCCACGCAGTGCTGTTGTTGAAATTTAACACAGGCTGATCTTACAGCTATTAATATATAAAAAAAGGATGAAGCTCTTAATTATATGTCTCATACACTGGTTGATCAGATTAAAATAATGTGCCTCTGAATACAAAGATCTCTACATTTACATTAGATGTAAATGAATGAGCTGTCTATCAACATCATATCGGTATACAGTAAGTTAACCACCCATTTGAAATTAGAGATCATTTAATGTAAGTCATGTTGATTAACATACCCTTCACCTTTATAAAGGTGCCCACATGTTGAAAGTCCTTGATTTTCAATAAATATTTGACCCTAATTAACACAGAACTATTGTTAACTGTATGCAAAGATTTTTTCAGTATCTGCATCAGTGGTACAATTGAACCAGAATGAATGTTTATCTTCTCAGAAACACTCCTACAAATATATTATAGTGGATCATGCTGCTAATATAACTTAGGATACAACTCCTCTCATGGTGCTACAGATTTCCCTGTCTCATTTAGACTGATGTATTTTTATCCATAGAGAAAGGCCTATACTAGATTTATAGATGTATATTTTTATACTGTGACTTAATATGTCATTAATGAATATTGTATACCACAATTTTTTCATACACACTTTCAAAAAGTAGAAACTTGGACATATATGCCCAAATAAACCTATCATCCAAACTAAAATGAATGGGGCTTTTAATATGGTGTGAAGTGAAGAACATACTTGTTTATAAAAGCTCTTAAATATTGACAGACTGGGAATTAACATAAAAAGGATGACATCTGAAACAAGCCTGGATTGCTGAAATTATATTTTTAGATAGTGAGAAATGTTTGAACTTGTGTGCTAAAAAGTTTGAGTGATAACAGATTTTGAGTCAAAATAGAAAAATGCATTCCAGACTGAATATGTGTATTTCATTTAAAATTACTATCCTGTGATATGGAAATTTGTGTTGCTTATCATGTATATGTACTTTACAATGTATTCACAAACTACTGTTGTATTTGTATAAAATATAGACAAAAGATTGCATATATATTTTTGTGTATAAGCTCTGTAAAATAGCTATCACATTATGAAGCTGCAGCAGAAATTCATTTTAGACATTCATATCCAAAGAAACAGACTATTTATTGTCCACATACCCTGATAAAAATATAACTTGCTGCTATTAAACAATAGTGCTGCAGCTTCTTGCGGCCTACAGTGTTATGTTTGCTGTACAAAAAAGTATGTGAACTCCACAAAATATCAATAAAACTACAAATGGTTTTAGTTATGTACAAGATACGCCTGGATTTAAGCTGCTGTATGTTGTTTATCTGTTTGTTGGGGTAACAATGTCTTTGAGCTACGTTTTAAATTTGTGGATAATTGTCAATTTTACTATTTGACAGAAGAATGTTAAATAGCAAAAACTGCATCATTTGGCCCGAGAATAAGGGAAACTGCTGGGTAAAATGCATACTCCACATTCAGAAATTCCTGTATGTGAGAGAAAAAAGTCCCCATGCTGCATTTTAGAACACCTTACAGATTATCCTGGATTTTTATTTTGTTTTGTTTTTTGGCCTTTGAATCGGTTTTTAATTCCTGGAGATTGCCTGGACTAGTCACTGCAGTATTCTTGGCAAGGTTTTAAGAAATGGCTTGCCATGGCTGCTTCCTTGAGCTGAGAGAAAGTGTGTAGCCCAAGGTCACCAGCTTTGTGCCAAAGGCGTGACTGGAATTCACAGTCTCTTGAGTTCATAGCCTGATGTTTTAACCTCTATACCAAACTGGCTGTGCTGTTGTTTGCCCACCTCAAAATGCTTTGACTTTCCTCCCATGATTCCAAAACACAAAACTTTATAAAACTTTATAAGAGAATATGCAGTTTCTATTGAGGACAACATTGTGAGGGTTCCACATTAATAGTAGCTCAGCCCAGGATTATTTGTTGTTGTATTTTGAGAATCTTAATGAAATATGTATCATGTTTCTGAAAGACTCTGACTTTTAGTCTCTCCTCCATGAAAAGTCTGTACTGAAAGATTTACCCATGCTTGTGGGGAGAATTCAGAAGGAAGACTAACTGCTTCGTGCAGCTTTAACCCCTTAAGATCACAAAACAAAGCTGTGCAGCCCTAAATGTGAAAATGTTTCAGTGAAAAATCACAAAACAATATCACCAGTATGTCGGCTATTAAAAAGAATACTTTCTGAAAGATGAGGAAACGGGAAAAATATGAGAAGGGAACCATTAATTGTTTTCCACAATGCTAAGCCCAAAACAAAATACTTTGTATAATCTGTGTGAACCCATTCAAACAAAAATAGTCTGTCCATGCTATCTGCAAATTATATAGATAACAAGTAAAATCTTATTACAGAGAGAATGGTCAGAATAGTTTAGAAGGATTAGGTTGAGGGCAAGCTCATAGTTCTGTGAAATTGAAATATGTGAAAGCCATAGTCATAGATATTTTATAGTACTACGAGCTCTTCCATTTCTAATATTAATGTTGAATACATCAATTAGAAAGTATACTAATTACGGTATGAATCTATTTTCCTCTAAATTTCAATAGTGAAACAAATGCCTCGTTATACAGTACCTAAACAAATCATTGTGCAAATACAGGGTTTAGACTAGTACTGGAAGATACAATTTATTCAAGTTTCTCACATTACCAATTCTAGTAAGCTGAAGAGGCTGAAGTGAGCACATACTGCATTCAATTTCCAGTAGCCAAATCATCTCTGTTTCCCAATATTGGCCATTTTCAGATATGTGGGGTACATTCCCAGAATTTTCAATGGTCATGTGGGCTGTGGAATACTGGGAGTGGAAATTCATACAACCAAGGTTGGGAGACACTGCTATAAAGTCGATGATGAAAAACAATATTAAAGCTCAAAATCCAGATGACTGTAAACTCTACTTGTGTTCTGCAAGTGTAACTGAATTATATCAGAAATAGGAATTCTTTTATAAAGCTTTATGCTTCATAGAATCTATCACAACAGTTATTCAAATCCACTCTGTTTTTTTTAATTGACACAATTTTGTACAAAATTGGAAACATGAAATATGAGGTGAGTGAATCTAGTAAAACTGGTTTCTTCATAAGTATACACTTAATTGAGAATAACTTGCTAAGCCTTTTTTGATATGAGAACAATAAAATAGTTGGTGATTCATAGGTTGGGTTTTTCCTCTGCACTTTTCATTGTAAATTTGAAGGAGATAACAAGATTTGTGATTTCATCACAAATACCATCTATTTATAGAATTTATATAGCCACCCATCCTCCTGGCATGTGAGTCTGGGAGGCCTACACAATTAAAAATAGAAACTACCAACATAATTAAATCATTAAAACATAACAAAAATACAGGAAAGAGTGAAGTCTACACTTACAGCAATGGACTCCACGCTTCCATGGGATTCCCCAAACCTGATGGCAAAACCCAAATTTGAGGAACTTCCAGAAGTCCAACAGGGTTTGTCCAATCTTACCTTGGGGAGGGGTGATTTTCCAGAAGGTGGGTGCCAGGCCAGAAAGGCTCTTTTCCTGGATCTCATCAAACAGCTTCTTGGACCATAACATTCTCCTGCCAGACCTGATGGGACAAGTAGATGTAATCGGGGAGAGATCTTCTTTCAAATAACCTGACTTCCTGCCATGTAGGGTTTTGAAGGTTATAACTAGTGCCTTAAATTATATCCAGAATCAAATTGGCAACCAAAGCAGCTTATGCAACAAAAGGGTAAGATATGCATACATGTGTTTGGGGCACAAATAATGCCCCCCTACTGCTGTATTGTACATCAGCTGAACCTTCCAGATACTCTAAAAAGACATTCCCATCAGTGGTGGGATTCAAATATTTTTGCCACTGGTTCGGTGGACATGGCTTGGTGGGCACGCTTTGTGCACATGCACACACTGCGTGCACGCGCGTACCAATCATGCACTTTGCGCAGGCACAGAAGCGTTTGCAGGCACAGAGGCATTCTAACTCGCCTCCTGCAAGTCTGCACAATCCCTGTCGCTTCAGCAGCTGCCGTGCAGCACTATTCTGTGGCGCGCAAAACAGCTGCGCTTCAAATTCAGCAGATAAAGGTGAGTATGGGAGCCCAGGTGGGCAGGTGGGTCCAACAGCAGAGCGGCGGAGAGAAACGGTTCGGTCTCCACTGCTCATCACTGCTGCCGGCTCGCCAGAACCGGGCCAAACTGGTAGAATACCACCACTGATTCCCATGTACAGTGTGCTATAGTAATTCATTTGGGAACTCACTGTGGTATGGGTGACTGAATTAAGTCTCTCAATCCATATCCCAGTATATAGAGTATCTCTTTATTCTAGCATGAACTCCTACATTCTCAGCCTTTAGTTTGTTGAACATAATAAAGGAAATGCTGCGTGAAGTTGGTAAGCAAGAGTAATAACTGGATTTATGTTTCCCTATATAAGATAAAAATCCAATATGATTCTTTCCTATCAATACAAGCAATTTAGTTAAATTACTTTTAAATATTGTTCAAAATTGTTCTTTAGCTACATGCATGCCAAATAAAAGATAAGATTGCCCTCTTGTGTAGACAAACTGTATTAAACATTTTGTTAACCTTAAATCCACAGCAGGAAGGCAGTACTGGAATTCTAAATTAAATTTAATTCTAAATTTAATTCTAAATTAAAATTTTCAGGTCAGATTTGTGATCATTATCCAATTCTAAGTTCAGCAACTTGCCACTTTATGTGAGTAGTATTTAATTTGGGATTTTTCTGCTTAACATAATTATGTTATAATAGGAAACGGCAGTTTTTTTAAAAAAGCCATTCCTTTATTTGAAGTCATAGTTTTTCATTATTGTGTAATATTAATTCTAAAGGTTCATTAAAATTTAAATGACAGATTAGTATAAGGTTCAGAAAACATCTTGAACATCATCCAACCCAATTCTATCTCCAGTTCAGGAACTTAGAACTACAACTTGTACCTATACATTACTACTACTTGTACATATACATCTTCTACTTGTAGCTTCCATTCCTACAAGAGGACTAGAACTTACCATTTCTCAGATTCTAGTTCAGCATCGTAACTAAGTGCAGACCCAAAAGCTTTAGAAAGAGAGTAGCTATTAAAAAACAAATATAAGGCAGCATAAGAACTCCAAATACATGGCACAAAAATTACTTAGTTAGTTCAATGAGAGTTAACAAAAGGCCAGATAAGTTTCCCTATAGAGGGAATTCCTTCTCTTTGATGACCTATCAGAGTAATTTCTTCAACCAGACCACTGATTATTAAAAACCAGAAGGCTTCAGGTGACAAATATAATCAGAAATAGGAATTAATTCTGCAAAACCTTACAGTCCTTTATAATAAACATTGCTTTGACTTGTTCTTGGAACCAATTTGAAGTAGTTAACTTGTAGTTAACCAAATATGATTTATACACTCCAAAGTAGAAGTTCTAAAGCTCCAAGGGCTGAATTTTTGTGAGAAGAGTGGATGCTTTCAAAGGTAAGATTTAAGAATATTTTATAATATTTGATACCATTTAAATGAATTGGATACATATCTATTGCTAGATATTGTTAACCTGAGATTTAACCTGGAAATAAGGAGAAACTTTCTGACAGTGAGAACAATCAACTAATGGAACAGCTTGCCCTTGGAAGTTGTGGAAGTGCCATCACTTGAGACTTTCAAGAAGAGATTGTACTTCCATCTGTCAGAAATGGTGTAGGGTCTCCTGCTTGGGCAGGCAGTTGGACTAGATGACCTACAAAGTCCCTTCCAACTCTTTATTATCTGTTATATGGATACTGTGGATTAGCCAAATCTGTTTCAGGGCATTCTCAAACACCCAACAATGATCCTCCAAAGACAGATCAACTTTGTCTAATGCAAACATGGCTCCCAAGTCTATTTTGCATAATAAAGCTTCAGTTCATTACCCACACCCAATCTTCACACCCAAACACGATGTCAGAAAGCTAACTGCTATGAACATAACTGGGCTTTTTTTCCCATTAAGATTCTCTCATTTTGAGAATCAGCAACATATTCAACCTTCAAATCCTTAGATGACTTTTAGTGTTAATGGTATCCCATTAACTGACTCAACTCCAAAGACCCAACAGATCCTTTAAAAAATCTTGGGAATAAATCTTCAGGTTTAGTCAATGATCCTGCAAATGTTTGGATCTGCTTGTACAGAAGATAATTGAAATATTATCTATTTTTGTGATCTTCATAAATTAAACCTTAATTCATCTGTCTGTTTATGAGAGGAAGCACTCTCATTCAAAAACCTTTGGACAATAATGCATAACTCAGGATCCTGGAAAGCTCATTTATATTTACATTAGCTACAGTGGAAGATTCTTCTGTATCAGAAGAGTTTACTCCTACAGGCATTAAAATTTCTAAAGTCAAACTCTTGAACAGGGAAAGATCTTGTATGTGACACAGGTTGAGACATTAAAAATAACAAAGGTTCTATAAACTAAATTTTTAAAGTTAATACTTGGTGCATTAATCTATAATGAAGGCATCAAATATGAAATAGGTATGCCCAAAACTGAATGTGGGGCTCTGAGGGAAATTCTGAGTTATGGTTAAAAGTTTTGTTTCAATGAAACTTATACTTCTCACTTTAATGGATGACAATGCTCCATTTGCCTTGACTGTAGAAAATAAACTACTCAACATTGGTCTATCTAAAGAATAGCTAATCAAACCAAAATTAGCATATGTAAAAGCTGGAAAATGTAGAATTACAAACCAAAATCAGCTTCCTAAGATAGCTCCAAAATGTTTATCATCATGAAAACCTGGAAATCTGTGAATTATGTATGTTGAGCAAAAGGAAAGAATTATTTGGAGTTAGGAATAGAATCCTACCTTCTGTCTTACTCTATATACATGGAAGATTATGTCTATTCTGGAAAAATAAAAAAGGTAATAAAATGTTTTGTTCAGCGCATATCCATTATGCCCAGTTAAATCATTCTTTGGAAGCATTAATCAAGGAGAAATGTGCATTTGTTTTTAAAAGATATTGAAGTTCTCATGAGACTGAGAATTAAACATATTTGGTTTTTGTAGAACCTTTATTCTTTCTATTTTTATTTTTAGTTATACATTGAAAAAGTTACATAGCATCACAAATGCTATCACATAGCCATTAGCGATTCCACTAAGAAACTAATAGCATTTTTTCTTTGTTTTTGAAAGACAAAGAACATTGGTTGTAATTCAATGAATGCAAAATAACATGAAAGCCATAGATTCTCTACTTGAATCAATAGCAAAAACTAACCTACAACCAGCAACTGGGAAAGTATAATTATATAAAGAAAGGAAAACAATTAACATAATTACATATTAACTAATTAGCTCTTTTAAGTAAAGGAGCTTGGTTACAGACTTGTTGGAACAAAGGATCAAATTTGATATGCTGTTAAACATGTATTCAAGCTACCATTAAACTTTTCATGGTCAAACTTCTAGCCCAAATCCCCTTATGGAATATACTTAGGATTAGGAATCAGTTATGTCTGACTCTGTCCAGCCCAGAGTTAAGACCAAATCATAATTTCTTTTAAGTAATAGCTATTTAGTTTACTGCAGTATCTCAAACTTAGTATCACAGTTTTCACCCTTGCTTGTTTTGATAGTTAACCATCAACAATCCTTGAGGCTTGATATAAGAAGCTACTTTATAACAAAAGATTGTTTCCATGCAGAGATGGATCATCAGAAATTCTTGCTGAACAGATAGCATGCTAATTGAATTTTGAACTTATATATCTACTTGGGGATAAAGATCCAAACACTACAAGGTAAGCAACCAAATTCCTTCTACAGCATGTTGAATATGAAGATTCCTTAAGGAGCACCAAACTTAGCTAAGATTTTTAAAAATTAGGATTTTTTTTGTTATATCTGAAACTGATTAGCACCTATTTGTCATCTGAATAAAGAATTTTATAAAGTGGCTCACAATAAGTAGGTCTTAAATATTCTAGTACTTCAAATTTTAAAAGTTTAATAATTTGTTACTGCCTATGTTCTATATTATTTTAAGAAGTTTATAAATATACTATTTATCAAGTTGACCAGGTGTGGGGGTTCTTATGACCAGTTATACAATTGACCTTCTCTTTATGACTCCTACTAAGCGCATATATATTTTTATTTGTGCTAATTTTTATGTTCTTACCTGGACTTTACCATTTTACTTGTAAAACATGTATTATATCGCTCAGTGACTACTATTGGTTCTTAAAATTGTCCCTCTGAGGCTCACTTTTATGGTAATTTACAATTCAGCAGCTATTGAAAGGCCAATCAAGGAAAGAAGTAACCATTTGATCTCTGCTGTTGTTCTGATCTCAGCAAGATTCCCACTAAAGCAGTTTACCTCTGAAGGAAAACTGTTATTAGTGCCAGTGGTTACCACTTTGGTTTATAAAAGGGAGTGGGTGTTGTTAATGAAGTAATTGTAACAAGTCAAATGTGGATGAAAAAATGCTTTTATTAATTTCACTCATAGTACTTGTTTAAAAAACTTACCTAAAATACCCAGAATTGTCATATATAAACAATCTGTTTTGTAAAATTGCAGCTAATACTTTGTTATTCAGTTATGTATCTCCATAAAATTATCACTTCCAGGGGACTTTTTGCTTTTAACTGTTCCTCAAGAATGCAAAGTTATCTTCTTTTCACAAAAGTGAAATTCCTGCAGATGTTTACCTACCATACAATTTAAAATAAGGAAACTATGGCAGAGAATTGTGTTGAGTGCCACGTAAGGGGGTGAGCTCCCATTCCTGCTCCAGCTCCTGTCCATCTAGTGGTTGAAAAGCATGCAAATGCAAGTAGATTAATAGGTACCACTTTGGTGGGAAGGAAACAGCATTCCATTTACCTTTGACTGGTCACATGTCCATGGAAAATCTCTTGGCTCCCTCAGCCAAGGAACCAAAATGACCAAAGTCCACGTTAGAGTTGGACATAACCAGACAGGGAAACCTTTAGTTTTACCTATCCTCTAAAAATGATTGGCATTTATTGTCTGATAATAGCTTTTATGAAAAGTATATAAAAAGTATATAAAGGATACAAAAGAACAGAAGTGTTGAATTTGCTTTTACTTTCTATTTCAGAAGCAACATTTTTCCTCTTTGTTAATCTAGTTTTGCCTAATCTTTTCCTTAGATAATCATGCCATCCCCTCTTCCTCTTAGTCGGCTTCTCCACCTGGAATTCTCTCCATCTGTGAATGCACGTCCCTGCAGTAGCCCTTTGGTCTGTCCTGCTAAAGGAGAAAAGTTCTTTGGGGTGGGAAGCACATCAAGGATTCGTCGGCTACCCCCCCACTTAGCTTGGTGTTCAATTGACTGGGATCAGTTACGTCTCCTGAATCTCTTGGGCTCTGGTGGGTTTGGTTCTGTCTACAAGGCAACTTACCACGGAGCTACAGTGGCTGTAAAACAAGTGAATAGATGCAGTAAGAACCATTTGGCATCAAGGCAAAGCTTCTGGGCAGAACTAAATGTAGCACGTCTTGACCATAACAATGTAGTACACATAGTAGCTGCTAGCACATGTACCCCTGCTAGTCAGGATAATTTGGGTACCATAATTATGGAATATGCAGGTAATCGCACTCTACATCATGTTATATATGGAACTGGTTATTTAACAGGAAATAGCAATGATGGCCTTAAATGTGACCATGGGTTTTTGAGTATAGCTCAGGCTATCATTTACTCCTGTGATATTGTGGCAGGATTAATGTTTCTCCATTCTCAGTTAATTGTGCATCTGGATTTAAAACCTGCTAACATATTCATCACAGAACATAATGTTTGTAAGATTGGAGACTTTGGATGCTCCCAAAAACTAGAAGATAGTGAATCTTCAGGACTACATCTTTATCATCAAGGGGGAACATACACACATCGTGCTCCTGAACTTCTTAAAGGTGAGAAAATCACACCCAAAGCAGATATCTATTCTTTTGCCATTACTCTCTGGCAAATGGTAACACAGCAAGAGCCCTATCTAGGTGAACGCCAGTATATACTTTACTCTGTGGTAGCATGTAACCTGCGCCCTTCTCTAAATGTAGCTGTGTTTCAAGGTTCAGCCACTGGCCAACAACTTGAGACAGTAATTACAAGTTGTTGGGGAGCTGATGTAGCCAAGCGTCCTAGTGCAGAATGTCTCCTTCACGATCTTCATTGCTTGCCTGTAGTAGTATAAACAGATTTTCTCTTATCTTTTGCTAGTTTTATCATCTTTCTCCTAGCTAAAGTGTATGTTATTGATCTTAACTTTGATGCTTTCTAGAATATATATATTTAAATAAATATGCTCTAGACAAAGTGGCAAAGTGGCTTTTCTGCTCATTAGGATTCGGAGTATTCAGTTTCTTAATTATTTATTTTTGAAAGATGTATTCACCTCTTAACACAATAAAAAAGCACCCAAAAATTTGAGCAATGAACTTTTGGACAAATTATGATGAGCTATTCTCCCTGCCCCATTAAACATTATATGGCTTATCAATAAAATGTTGACTATTTTTGAATAACTGCAATTCAAAATATGTAAAAAATATATATGTAACTTTAAACATGGTAGGTTCATTTGTGTATGAAATGAAATCCATAAATAAGATATTTAAGTGCAGTTTTGTATATAGTTTCTAAGACAATTTTTACAGTAAGAAAATAACTGCAGTATGGTGTTCGCTCATTTCTACATGATATTGGAAAGGAAGCTGTTGTAGACATTCTTCACATATGTTGTTTCTCTTCCTTCAATGCCCTCTTCCAATAATAAATACAAGAATTTGTACTTATAGTTAAATTATCTCATTAATTAATCAAGGGTATATTATTTTACTGATCTTTTAAAAGAAGTTACTTCCTATACTTTCTGCCTCAAATAAATTGTAAACTTTCTAAAAAATATTTGTCAAATGTACAAAAAAATTACAAAAGGTTTTGTTCATTTGAAAAGAAAATCTGTAATTCTAAAGATACTTCAAGGCAGCATATTTATTGTAACGTATTTCAGAGAACAAATGCTAATCTAATTCTATGTATACTTGTAATTTAAATTCTACTGAAATTAGTGGAAATTACTTTTAATAAAAATAAATAAATTTAGACTGATAGTCTGTATTATTTTGTTAAAATATTAAAAACAAAATGAGAGATTTTGGTTTGTGATGTACATCTACACAAATAGCCAAACATTGAAGTAAATATCTGCTCCTACTATTCTTCTTTATAATATAATGTGCATTATAATTTATCTTCAATTTTTTGAACAATAATATTTTTAAAAAAATTATTTAATTAAATTAAATAATATTTTTAAAAATTTTAAATTAGAATTACAAAGCATCAGAAAATAAACCAAAAATGTTCTTAATCTATTTAGCCTTAACTTGATTACATTTAGTAACTTATTTAGCAATATAAATAATTTGGCCAACTAAGAACAGAATAACAATGAAGAACTATTTAAATATGAATTTATGGCTACTGAATTTGTTATCAATTACATGAATTTTTTATTTACTTCTTTCTCCCTATGAAAATTGCTGACAATTTCCCACTCCCCTGCCATATCTAAAATTGTCCTATAATACATTTCAGAAAAATAAAATATTGGGTAACTTTCTAAGCAAGGTATGCTATAAATACTCTATATGAAAATACAAGTTTTTGAGTACTGAAATAAGACTTCCAGCTTACCTGATTTTTTCCAGCTTATTATTATCCCTTAGCTAATATCTACTTGCATCTGAAAATAAATACATAAATAGCACCTAAAGAAAAATATTTCTGTGTCTAATTGTTATCATATCCCATATCATAACCCAGGTAGGTAGATCATGGCAGGAAATTCCATAGGAAAGTTAGAACTTGAAATTATTAAAAAAAATCTTGCAAATCTGATTGTGCCGTTCATCTTCATCCTCATTCTTCAGTGAAAGAGAGCAGCTGCCTAAGCACATGTTATTTTGGCTTTAAAATGCTTCAGTCCCTTTTGCCTAGCAATGTATTCTGCATATCTCCATCAAAATAAACTTTCTTACGCTCTCTTTATAATTATTCCTGCAGCTAAATGTAATGACTAGATGCTGTTTCCAGAAGCTGATTTGCTATGATTTTCTAGATTCTAATATGAATATTTTATACCATTCTATGCTCTTGTTGACAGACAGAGCAATTAACACACACCCCATTTCATTAGAGTTTATCCACAACTCAGTATTTTTCATCATTCCACCAATTTTCTATTATTTCCACTACATCTATGTTCTTATTTAAACTCTACAGTAGAATTCTTCCACCTCAGCTCAGAAAATTTAAAAAAAAACCATTCAGCTGTTATTTCATATGTTACTTCAGTAAATTTAGTTGCTAAGCATATAGTCTTTAAACCTAGCTCAACTGTTCTTGACTTCACAGACACATCCATAAAATTTTCTTGGCAACACTGGAACTGATTTCCCATTGCCACCTTTTGGAAAATGTCATGATACAATCTAGGATAATATGTTCTTCTATATTCCCATTATATTTTCCAACCTTTTTTCATTTAGGTAAATATTAGTTTTTTGCTAGTAAGATTGTTGAAACGCCAAACTTTTTTTTTTAAGTTGTTTTGCAAAAACAATCTGTTTCTATTCTGGGGTGTAGACTTTTTGTGTAATTACTCCTTGAACAAGAATTCTACTCTCTTCCTCCATGTTCTATCACCTCACCTCTGCTCTAAGATAGCATTACTGTACTTTCTCACACACTGTGTATAAAGTCGTATCTATACTTTCTTACAGTTCACGTAGTTACCATAATATGGTTAAAACGGAATAAAAAGAAAACAAAAAAAATCCAAATATATTTTTTTTCTTTGCATCCTAGAAGAGAAATATCTGCTGCTACTTAGGATTGAACTCTCAAACTTTCAAGTAAGAGACAAGCATCTTCATTACTAAGCCACCAAATTATATGACAATATCTCTTGCAAATAGTGATTTGGTTTAGGGATTATAATATCTCTTTTTTGTTGTCATTAGCCATCTAGTGGCTTATTGGGGCAATAACACCATTTCTGACAAATTTTAAGTTCACAATACTGAATAATTGGGTTATCAATTTTGCTTCAGTATTACCTATGATAGTATGAAAACAAAAGATTTCAATCAACTGAAATTGAAAAGCCTATGTTATTTCTCCTCTTAACTTTTGACAAAGTTGAAGCTAGCTATACATTAAGAAGCTGTAATATTCTAAAGAATCATAAGATTTTCTTGTTTATGGAGCCATTCTGTCATAACCATAAATTTAAAAAAGTTAACGAAAATATAGTTTTTCAATTGGTAAAGTGAATAAAAATCAAATATAAAATGACTATATTACTCCTTATATTAAATTTCTCTTTGTTTGACACTTATCATTTTTTTCATTACATCTCCTGGAACCAATTGATGAGTACCAAAGTACCACTGTAATTAAGTTTACTGGTAAATTTCATTTTGTAATTCTCCTTGCAGAATCTAAAACACTTAATATAAACATCACCTATACTAGTTATTTTTAATGTCCTTATATTTTAGCATTAAGATTGCATTTGAATCTTAACAATGCTAAAATATATCTCATTAAAAATTTGCACTCAACTCCCAAGCAGGTCTCTTAGCAACTGGGACCTCCTGAGAGTTATAGTAATTTAAACATGTTAACCAAGTGTAATAAGGTTGAATTCAATTATTTGAATTACATAAATATAGCTAGTTATTTAGAGAGATTTCTACTAGAAATAAATACATGCTTCCAGTACTTTATAAAACGTGAAAACACTATGGCATGTGACTGCTTTTTTTTTTTTTTTGCTTTTCTTCTCCAGGGAAAATGGGAAGTTTTCTAGTCTTAGTAAATGACAAGATCCTGAAATTTTCCATTGCAATGTTAGAGGCGGGTGGAGTATAAACAGCCCAATAACCATGATTGTTTTCAGATTCTGGAAGTCAGTCTAAAATAAAGTAGAGCACTGCAGGATTACTCCTGACAACTATAGGAAGTGGCCTGCTGCTTCCCCGTCATCCTAACCTCATGGTCTACTGTCCAAATACTAATCAAAACCTAATCTTTATTATAATTGGTCAGTTGGCTATGTTTTAGCAGAAGTCAACTCCAAGCTACAGATATCCGTATCGTTAACCTGATAGCCTCAGCATCCTAAAGAAAAAAAAAAGTGAGTAGAGGAAAGGATTCAATCAATTCAATTTCTTGTGCTTCTATCCATGATGTTCTGCTGAAAACTTTACAAAAATAATTTGCTTCTACTTTCTTTCCGGGTTTAATGGGTAATTTTGATGCCCAGCTCCTTCGTAATAATACACCAACAAAACACCAAATTCTTTGCTTAATTCTAAGAGTTGGAAAACTCCCCTTAGCCTAAGTGTGTTTCTGGGTGAGGATATGTGTGCTATTGGCACCTAAATAGTTGTTGTGAAGTATTCTATCTTAAGAGTAGCTTTCCTAGTGGACATTAACGTCTAATCGGTGTTTCTTAACATCAATCAAGTTTAAGATGAATGGACTCCCAACTTCCCGGAATGAAGTCTTGGGGGTTTAAATCCACACATCTTTAAACTTGACTGAGGTTGAGAAACACTGAGCTACTCTAAACAATTACTCGAACGTAAATCAGTAGCTGCGAGCAGATTTCCTAACAGCTAATATCAAACATAGCCTATTTTGACACAATAGGGATCTCCTCTCCTCCACAGTAATTTTTAAAAAAGAGTGACAGGAGAGAACGCCACCTTTCCCAGACGACGCTTCTGCCCCACCGAAGCGGGAGAGACAAACGATAAACTCCCCATCCACCCACAACTCTCCAGAGCTTTCCAGCACCAACAGGAGCAACCGCCCTCTCTCAGGCTACGCCTGCATATCTTCCACTCCCCCCACGGCGTTTCTGGGCGCAACGATATCAGTTCCGGGACAAAGAGCAAGAGGCGGTTCTGAGAAATGGTTCTTCCTCAGACTATATAAAGGGCGCCTCTTGAGCACGTTCTTCCTTTGGGCGGGTGTCTGTGCTGCGCTGTTTCTTTGTTTCCTGGCTCACCGCTGTTCCCTGGGCCTCTGGTGCTCACTTCGGCCGGGATTAAGTCGGTCAGGAAGGCTTCGCGGCAACTATGGTGAGAAAGAAGTCCGGGGGGGGGCGGGAATATACGAACTCGGACGCCACGAGAACTTTTAGGCCACCTTCCTTCCTTCCTTCCTTCCCGCGCCTGCGTCGTGCTCGCTGGCAGCCCAAAGGCTCTTCTTGATTCTCGATGGGGACTGGAAAAACGAGGCCTGTGCTTTGGGGAGGGAAGGGGGCGAAGGGACTGGTACTTGTCTTTTGTTGCCCCGACGCAGCTTATTCGCCACTGGGGTTGAAGTCCGCGCAGGTCGGAAAGATCCCTGCAAATGGTCCTATAAAACGATCTGTCAGAAATCTTAAAATGTACCCAGAATTGGAGACAGTACTAAAGCTTAGAATTCTACCAAAGCAGGCCAAGTTTCTTTCCAGAGCTAGGTATTCACCATGCCTCTCTCCTGTTTAGGTATAAATACTCCTGTATTTCTGCATTTGAAACACGAAAATCAGCAGGTTATCAAAGACTGGGGGGGTATTTTTTTTCCCCCTTTAGTATGAGTAATGATAGAGACCTGAAAGAGGAAAAAATTGTCAAGTTATTGCTCCTTAATTTAAATGTTTAAAGATTATTTTTGTGTTTGAGAAGATAGACTGTTGTTATAATACATGGATTTCACAATTCTGGCTAAAATTATGGTTCAAAAAATTCGGTGCATTATGACAGATTTGCATATTACAGTTCACATTGTTTAATGAGTTAAAATGGTATAATTTTGATCTTGCCTAATTAAAATCCACAGTTATAATTTCCTCTTACTAGAAACAAACTGAGCATCCTTCAGTGGATTAGGGCAACCTGTTCTCCAAGGAACGCACAGATTGCTGGACAGTCTGAAAAGTTTTATTACAGACACCCTTTATCAAAAAGAGCACAGACAAATATTTATATATTAAGATGTCATTTCTCTTTGTGTGAGTAGTACTCCCTCAACAAATCTTGGAATAAAATATAAGTACTATTTTTGAAAGTCTTTTTTTAGTTTTTGATAATAAAGTCTGTCTATTACTCTACAGTTACTAATATGTAAAGCAAACCAAGAATTGAACAGTTTCTTCCACAGATTTTTGTTTGGGTTCCAGAAGTACAATTTTCTGTTTCATTAGATTCCTCCTAATTCCAGCACTTACAGTCTATTTGAAAATATCTGATCTTAAAAAAATTGAAATGCTAATTTTCATCTTGGTTTGTTTTAGGCATTTAAAGATACTGGGAAGGCCCCTGTAGAACAAGAAGTAGCAATTCATCGAATCAGAATTACTTTGACAAGTCGCAATGTGAAGTCTCTTGAAAAGGGTATGTCACAAAATAGAACAAACATTTTTAAATGGTGGTAGTTTACGTGGTGGTAGTTTACATTGTTTGTGATTACACAGACATGGGGATATCAGAATATATTTTTTTGACTCATATTTTATATTGAATCATAAAGCAGCATTGATGTGCTTGGCACTTGTATTAATTTTGAATTAAGTCTTTATTGTTGATATAGAACATTCTACATTGATTATATTAGTGCTACTATATAGTTGGCAATGAGGACAAATGTTTAATTGAACTATTATGATAAATTTATACGCTATTCTGAGCCAACATCCAAAACAACGCTATAGTGACCTGTTTGTAACATTTAGTTAAAATTCTTGCTTTTTTTTTTTACAGTTTGTGCAGATCTCATCAGAGGTGCTAAGGAAAAAAATCTAAAAGTGAAAGGCCCTGTTCGCATGCCTACTAAGGTATCTAATTTGTGGAAAGTTTCATTTTTCCTGTTCTATATCAAATTATTGTATTAGAAATAGTTTGGTTATTGAATGTATCTTTTTGCTTACATTTTAGACACTGCGAATCACTACAAGAAAAACACCATGTGGTGAAGGTTCTAAAACTTGGGATCGGTTCCAAATGCGTATACATAAGCGTCTCATTGATTTGCACAGTCCTTCAGAGATTGTCAAACAGATAACTTCTATCAGCATTGAACCTGGAGTAGAAGTTGAAGTTACTATTGCTGATGCTTAAATGATTGTTACATGTATCAATAAAAGCTGTTAAGTTTTTATCGTTGCTGGTTGATTGTGGTAGTGACTTTATGAAGATTTGAGAAGTCTGGTGATCAAGGTATCCTATTAAAAGAAATAGTGTCACTCCATAATATCATTCTTGTGAGTTTAATTCTTCGGTCCTGAAATAATTTCTATGATGGACAGTTTTAACTCTAAAAAAGTCACTAGACCTGTTGCGCACTGTAATCTAAAGCCATTTTTCCTTTATTTTAAACTTATCAGAGTCCAACAGTTCCTGACCTTTTTTCTGGAAGTCTCCAGAGTATAAGTGCAGTATATACTTTGATCAAGTCACTTTTTTCACTTCAGGTAGTCCTTGACTTACAACTATTAATTTAATGACCACTGGAAATTACAGCAGCACTAAAAAAGTGACATGACTTTTTCACACAACTGTTGCCACATCCCCATGATTACATTATCAGAATTTGGACACTTAGCAACTGGCATGTGTTTATGATAGTTGCAGTCTCCTAGAATGAGAAAAAGTCACAAAAATGGGGCAAAACTCACTTAATTGTAAGTTGAAGATTTCCTGCAAATAATTTTGGAGTTAATACAGTCAATTATTTATACCTTGCAAAAAATGTTGGCTGTATTTGAAAAGAAAATGTTTTCCTCCAAATAGATTGCTAAGTTAGTACTAAATTGCTTCCTAAGCAGATTCACCACAGATAAAAATACACATTTTGGTGGGTCTTTATAAACATTTCTTTAAAAATACAATTTTTAAAAGGCATCACAATCTGTTTCTAACAATAACAACATGAAATGGACTTGTCATGAGTGTGTCTCCTTTCCTGTTACACAATTATGTAGACTGAATATTTTTAAATTTAAGCTTGCGATAACTTAATAACTGTTAAATTATAGTGTGAGACTGGTAGAGCTTTGAAGTAAGCAAAGATGGAAGTTGAACTAAAATTTATTTGCTTCTTCTATTAGACATTTGAAATTGTCATAATTTACAGGGTTGGTAGCTTCAGTAGTGTTTGTTAATCATTATTACTCATTAAATGTGAAAAATATTTTTGCCTAATGGTTTTAGGCCAGGGGTCGCCAACCTTTTGGACCTCAGGGACCACCAAACTCATATTTTTAGATCCCAAGGACCACTAACTGGTTCTGTGGGTGTGGCTTGGTCATGTGACTGGCTGGGCATGGCTTGTATGTAAATATATTTATATAAATAATGATTTTTTTACAAAAAAAGAGCAACTTTTACCCAAAATCAGGCAAAGCAAGCAGATTGAGTTGCTCACAGAATCATTCAGTGATCTATCTGCCATCGGCTAGCTCAGTCTCTCAAATTTCCTTGCCGTGAGTGCACTGAATTTGCTTGCAAGCAAACCTTCAGTCCTAAGGTTTGGTTGTGCTGAGCCGAAGATCTAAAGACTAGCTAGAAAGCAAGAAATCCAACCATTTCCTGCTTCCTAGCTAATCTAAATCTCGGCACAGCAGAACAGATGATGGTTGGAAAAAGGGAAAATAGCAATTTAGCAGGCAAGTTTACTGGGTAAGGAGTGAGTGGGTGGGGAGGGTTCCTGTGGGCCATGTGGGTGGCGCAGCCTTGTGTTTCTGCACAGCCTGGATTAATTGCTTTGTGGGGGTGCTCTGGGGGTGAGATTTCTCTGGCCCACCAACATTTTCTCACGGCCCACCGGTTGGCAACTGCTGTTTTAGGCCATTGTTCAATTTTTTTACATTGCTTTGTTAATGCCCTCTAGTGCAGGGGTCCCCAACCACCGGTACCGGTCCGTGGAACAATTTCTACCAGGCCGCCAGTTTGCTGGGCGCCACCATCTTGTTTTGATGAAAAAGTGCTTCCGGTGAGCTTTTCCGGGTAGAAAGCGGCGTTTGGGTGCTGAAAGAATCCTCGCGCCTTAGTTTCATCGAGGGGGGGGGGCGGCTTCGAACAAAACTAAAGCGTGAGGATTCTTTTAGCACGCATGGCAAGGCGGGCCAAGCGACCATCCCGAAGCCGTCATGAAGCCCATCGACACAGGTACAAAGGAGGAGTTGATGGTGGCGGGGAGAAGCGGGGGGCAGCTGGCTGGCCGGTCACTCGGCTCACCTTGCCATGCATGCTGATGCTGGTACCGGGCCGCGGATGATTTTGTGATGCCGGTACCGGGCCGCAGCACAAAAAAAGGTTGGGGGCCACTGCTCTAGTGGATTATTGCAGCTACTGTAATTTTAAGAAGAAAAAGACTAATTCTAAAGCTACATTATATTTGAACTTTTCACAGGAATCTTTCTAGATGTTAACATCTGACAAAAAAAATGTTGATTTCATTCAGTGCTTATTTGCAGCAGGAGCTATATTACATGCAGTACACCGTTGGACATTTATAGAAATATAACACTGGCATGTAAATATGCAAAATATTTTTCTAGCCATATAATTTAATACTGGGAAAAATCTGCATATTTCCTTGCAATATGAGGGAATTTGTCCTCATATTCTCATAATCAATTACAGTAATTAGTGTTTTTGCCAAGTAGAATCTCCTAAAAACTACTAAGACTTCGTTGTTCTGGCAGCACACAGAATAATTTACACAGTAGATGCAATATTAAGATGGATTAGAAGAAACTTACATGTGTGCTAGTGTATGTTATCAGATTCTCTAACATGTATGATCACCAGAAAAGTTGCAATTCTACAGGTGTATGTAAAAAAGTTGGAATATGACTCATTGAGTTTTAATACAATTCACACAATACAAGCTCTAATTCAATAGTACTAACTTGAACTGACTTAACTCCCACAATATGCAAAGCCACAGTTTACATAATTATTTAGTAAGCTTTAAAATTCATACAAAGAATGAGTAATGATTTATAAGCATAGTGGGTGGATTTATACAATAGTCTAAAATCCATTTTTGCTTCGAGGTACACATGAAGAGAATCCATGCCAGATTGTCTTTAGAATAATGTGTATGGCAAAAGGACTAAGTGGTTTTGTTGCAGTTGTCTAATTTCACAAAATTTCCATGATATACTGGACCATTAATTACATAGGTTAAAATGTAATTGGCAAGGTTGTAGTTAGGTGTGCTTTTCAAATGCTAACAAATGCATTAATGTAGACAGCATCTTGTGCAAACGCACCCCGATTGGGAGAGGTCACTCATATTTTAAGCTGTAATCTTCAGCTGCATTTGGAAATGTCAAGAACTAAATGTTACATTCTGAATATAAAACATTATGAGCTGCAGTCCTTTCATATACCTTTCCTTACCAGTGTTATGAATCATGAATACTAAAGTCTAAAAGAGTCACCATATAGGTGAGGGGAAGCATGAAAATTAAGTAATAAGAATGCCAATTTCCATGAATGAATTGTTACATCTCCAAGCACTTTAAAATGTGTGGACTTCAACTCCCAGAATTCTCCAGCTAGTCCATACATCTTAAAGTTTCTAAGGTAGAGAAACATTGTTTTAAAAATGTTAAATATATGCACCTGCTCATATTAGCCAGAAATACTTTATTCCGTTGTTCTGAAGGTTCACTGAAACTATTACTTCAATAAAAATATTTTCAGTAAACATCTATGGACACACAAACTACACCTCTTTGCTGATAACTTCTAAATCCAAATGCTTATATGCACTATATACAATATTGACATCCCAATAGCTGAACTTGTTTAGACAGAAGTCTGCTCAATTAAGCTTACAATCAAGTGTGGAGATTACACAGCTGCCCCTCCCAGAAGTATCAGTAGGATATGGGAAGGGCATATAAGCATAAATTTACTTGCTGGGTTCTAATTGGTCAGTAGTCACTTATATAAAACTTCAGGTATACAATAACTTTTGCTGGGAAACTTGGAGGGGAAAAAAATAAAAATTTTAACTAGAAAGGCAGTGCTTCTATGTCTGTAACTTCCAGAGAAATAAAAACAGGTAAAATACAGTTCAGGATAAAAACAGAAGTCAAACGTATTTGTAATAACTATAAACAATGTGTAGAGAAATGTATGCTTATTTAGAGAATCTAATGATGCTTATCCTGAAAAAGTTTGTGGCTAATTTGTCTCTCGTGGTATACTCTGCTAAGCTATGATTTGTTTAAACCATGATCTATTAAACAACCTACAATGGCTAGGTTTACTCAATATATTAAGCCATTATCAAAAAAAGCAACTTAAGGTGTAATATGTGTGAAAGACCTAAAATAACCTTATTTAATGTAAAGGTTAAACTTGAAATGAGGAAAATACATAAAATAAGTATCTGGGTAAACAATTATAATTGAGTACATTTTCTGAACCAGGTTCTCTAACATAATCTAGAATTTGAATCATAAAAGACAGCTACTATATGGTTTGGTTCAGAAGCTCTTATTGACTATCCTTTGGAAAATTTACTTATAGAGAAAGGTTTACTTGTGGTTTATTTGTGGTTTACTAATTAAAGCCTTACATGTTTTGTATTTTCACAAAACCATACCAGACTAACATAATTGGGCCTAGAAAAATTCTGAAAACTACTACAGGACAATAATTTATTCTTCTCTTAGATTCTGTTTCTCAAATAATAATGTACTCATTTAACTGGCTACATTGATAAGTTTGCCTACAGGCTAGTAACCATCAATGCCAATTTGAAAGAGATCTTGAATAGATATTTTTTAAGATCTGAGACTGCTGAAAGTGGCTTGAGTGGCCACTTTTCACTTCTGTTGATTAAATAATCCCACAACTGGAATTGGACTGGAAATGAATCAAATGGAGTTTACAAATTCAAAAAGACATTCTTTGATCTGGAATTCCATTCTTATGACTACTAGGCCAGAACATAAATAAAAGGCTTGGTTTTCAAAGTATAGAAGCAAATCAGTTGAAGCCAAAATAGGATGTGGAGCTAAGTCAAAATCAGTTTTTATTTCTTGCCAAAGCAATGATCACTTTTTTTAATTTTTTAATGATCACTGCATGATTGTAAGATCAATTGATCTTACAACCATGCAGTGATCATTAAATTTATTTTGTGATGGGCTAAAAGTTCTTTTTTTAATATCATTAAAGTTCTACCTGGGCTAATACATCATATTAAGCCCTTAGTTTTATCTTGTGCTACATATGATTTTTGTTTTGTTTTGGTGACATTCAAGAACCATTTATCTTTAACAAAGAGAAGCTTAAATTTTGGTGATTTCATGGATACAGCTAAGTATTTGGTTTTGTACAAAAACATAGAAGTGCTTAATTGTTGCCTTTACTTTTTATTTATTTATAAATATTTTACGTTACTTCGACTTCCTGCTAGCTCATAGCTCTGATGTTTCCCAATGATCTTCCCTCCAACTATTCATTTCAAAAATCAACTAGCTGAGCAAAAATAAAAACCTCTCAAGTTGAGCATAACTGCTGACAATTTCCAAGCACTATGCGGGGTTGGGGGGAGAATATATAAGTGATCTGCCATTCAGGAAGAAATTTGATCAACTTCCTATTCTGTAGCCTTAGGGCTCAATTCTAGTTTGTTTCTAACCCCAGGCAAAGTCAACTAGCTGCACCACCTGCAATGTCTCAGAGTACTCTTAATTTATCATTTGTGGTGGATTTTAGATTCATCAGTTTGGATCCTGAATGATTAAGCATATTTGAATTTAAATCAATGGATCTTTATGGTAATGAAAATTTGTTATAATTGGTTGTCTAATAAATAATACTAGGTTCATAACACTAACTCTACAGTTTTTTGTTTGTTTGTTTGTTAAAAAGGACATTACATACAAGCTAGGATTTTTTTTTATCTGCTGTCATATAGTGAAGAATGAATTGCCAAGAAAATTATGGAACTGCTTTCATGGGGTGTGGCATGATAGAAGCAGTATCTCATGAAGAATTGTCTGAAGTATCTAGTCCTGAAGAACATCAAGAAGTGAAGGTAAACGACTTTCTGTTTAACCACTAAGGATGTGTGTCCAGATTTCTGTGGCTTGATGTAACATACTGTTTGTGAATGCTAAATTCTTTAACCGTCAAGTCTATAATCCCATGAAATCATACAATGGAGAAAGCTCCTATCCCACTGATGAATCTTAAATTATATCATAAAAGGACCAAGTGATTACAAACATAATACAAAGAGTTAGAACAATTTGTTGTTTTCATTACATGATTGCTTCTCACAATGACTGAAAACACAATATAAGGAAAATGAAAGTTAAAATGACCATGTGCTATGCTACCAGATTAATGGACCTAAGCAATAAAAATTGCTATCAACTTAAACTGTGTGGTTTGATTTATGGATTGTGTGAAGTAATGGTTTACTGATTCATAATTTGTTGTATAAACTACAAGTGGTTGGTTCACAATACAGGCTAAATCATAGATTATGGTTTATAAACTACAACAGTAGTATGTAAATCTAACATACCTCATTATGGCATATTGTGATGCTTGAACCCTGACAGAAAGTTTGATCCCTTAAAACCAGAAATACTTTTCATCCCATCACATATGTAGGGTAATTAAATCATGAGCATGAACAGAGATGGTTTTACTAAAAATAATGTTTGAAAGAAGTAAAATTTTAGGCACAAATTTAAAATTGAGGCAAGCCAGAAAGTAAATGGTAAGATATTCAAGACTAGTAAATCTAAATGATAAAATTGACATAATATATTTATTAATTTCTTCTTTAAGGAACTATATCAGCCACTAAAAGTTTACTTGAGAGTTCGGCCCTTCTCAAAGGCAGAGCTTGAAAATAATGAAAACCAGGTTTGTTATACATCATTTTGAATATTCAGAACTAGTAATCTAAAAATATTATGTTCACTATTTTGGTTTCTTAACAAGCTCTTAGGTTGTTTTTCATCATTGTCTAAGTATCATCTATACTAGAATGTGCTATTGATTTGCCTTAACAATGGTTTTGTCATTAACAGAAGTGTGTCTTCCAGTATATTTCTAGTTGAAATTTCTGAAATAATTGCTGCAGAACTGTTATTATGGCTCTCATGTTACAAGGGGTCCTCATTTAATGACCACTTGTTCGGTGTCTATTTGAAGCTACCATGGTATTGAATGAGGAGACTTATGACTGATCCTGTTGCAGCCATTACAGTGTATTTGTGGTCATGTGGTCACAATTCAGGCAATTAGGGCATTACAAATATCCTCACATGATCGCCATTACTGAGCTTTACTGCTGGCTTCTGACTGGAAAAGTCAGTGGGCAGACTAGCAATAGGCTGCAAATGGCAATCATGTGACATCATTGCCTAACAACTATGCGAGATTTTTTAATGACCGAAACCAGATCTGACACAGTTGTTGGAAGCCAATGTGATGACATCTTGCTGCCTAGCAATAGAGCTGCTGCTCCCAATTACTGTTTTTAAGTCTGTACAGTCTGTACATGGCAGCCATTTGTTTCACCTGTTCAGTTAGGAAATATTTTGGTATAGATTTTCATTTTATGAATTTAAACATATTTTAATTTAACTTGTATGCTTTTAAATAGTTTGATTTCTATAAAAGACTGTGCTATTTCTAATTTTAATATGTTTTTATATTGATTGTGTTTATATAGATTAAGTTGTGCTTTAATTGAACAGCAGTATGAAATGTTTTAGCAATAGGATAGCTCATGCATTTTTAAAATAAACATACAAATAAAATAAACAAGTCGGTAAGTTGAAATGTACAATAGAGCATAATATTTAGATCCTAAATTCTAAATATGTTGGTTCTCCTACCTGAATGTATATCAGAAAATAACTTCTCCTGGTATAGAACATTTTAACAACCTTAGCAATGTTAAGATGTATAGAACTCCCAGAATTCCCCAATCAACACAGTTAAAGTTGTCAACATTTGAAAAACACTGCTATAGAAGAATATATTCTGCAATTTCTACAACTCTGGGCTCCATTGAATTGTTATGAACAGTAAATGGATAATACAAGGGGTTTGCATATACTGCATATCTTGGACATTGTGTCATATCATTTAAATTTGTAAAAGACATTAAAAAGTTTTTGTATTAAGGACTGCTTAATTATTGAAAATCAAGAAACAGTAACACTCCAGGCTCCAAAAGAATTGGCACAAATAAAAACTAATGAAAAGAAGATTGGACATTCTGCACATCAATTTACCTTCACAAAGGTAAGTTGCCCCTCTTTTCCTTCATGTCCCAAATTTCAGAGTTTTGAAACATAGGTAAAATAGTGTCAAAACATTTTTTTTGCTTCCCACTTTTCCAGGTCTTTAAGTAATCAGTTTATTTAGTTGAACACAGTACATTCCCAAGTAATATATAACAAATTGCAGTCTTAAATATACACGGATATTCTTTTATACATTATATAGTTAAGTACAAATTAGTTTTCAATAGTAACTAAGTAACCAAAAATATTATCTTAAGGGAGAAACTAATCATTATTTCAGTGGAATCAAAGCTTTCAAAATCATATTGGCTGTTACATCATCTGGTCCAATCATCACATAAAACAGGGCTGTCAAACTCACGGCCCACAGGCCAAATGCATCACATGCTGGCCACGACCATGCCCGGTTTAGTGGAGGAATAAGTCATATATGTCTGTGTGTGTACACACACACACACACACACACACGCACACTCATCTGCCATCATCAGGCTTCTGTATTGTGTTCGTCTGACTCACAGACGAACACAATACAGAAGCCTGATGATGGCAGATGAGATTAAAAAATCTAATAGTGTTTTTGGAAGAATCTGCACATTCCTTTTTAAAAAAGGGGTGTAAAGATTGTTTGTACAATCTCATGCATCCCATTTAATATGTCTCTGAAAATAACTTGTATTCTCTGTGTAGGTTTTTGGACCAGATACAACGCAAAATGATTTTTTTGAAGGCACAATGAAGGACATTGTAAAAGCTTACCTTGAAGGAAGAAATGGGCTTGTTTTTACTTATGGCGTTACTAATGCAGGCAAAAGTTTCACTGTCCAAGGTATAATCTGAGGTTCAAAATTCAGAACATCTTCTAATTTACAGCATGAAAGGAAACAAAATTAATTATATCCTTAGGTTGTCCAAAAGATGGCGGCATTCTTCCTCGTTCCCTTGATATGATCTTTAATCATATAAAAGGAAGACAGTATTCGAAGATGAATTTAAAACCTTGCTTCAGTAATTTTACCAAAAGGCTAAATGATATGCAAGTTAAGCAAGAAAAATCCATGAAAGCTGCACTTCTTTTTTCTTTGAAAGAGGTAAGTGGACCAATATGTTTGGTATTATCATGTGTTAAAAATCTTATACTGTAGGGCTTCCTAGGCAAAACTCCACATGACCTTAAGTAGAAGTAATTCATTGTGGTTCTTATTTAGCTGTGTTTATGTGTAAGAATATAACCAGGCCAGTTAAATGTACCTAGAGACAGACTTTAAGATCAAAATAAATAAAAAATTAAAGAAATTGTCCCAGAAAGCTCACATTTTTGTTCTAAAGCTAAAGACGAAAAAGAAACTACCATGCTCTTCCTGTAGAAAGCAGTGTGAAGGAGATAGATCAAGAATATTATTCTTAAATTTAGGATCAAACAGTGCAGTCAAAGGAACAAAAAAGAATGTCATTTTTTTCTATTTCTGCTATTGTTCATGGTGGTTAATAGAAGAGAAGATGTAGGGTTGATATGTAGGAATTGCATTTCCAGTAATAGCTAGACATTCCCTGGAAATTCCATATTCCATACAGTGCTAATGATGAACAAGGATTATTACCAAGAAGAACCCACCATTTCTTTTTATTTATTTATTTATTTTTGTCAATTGCTTACAAGATAATAGGTATAAGTAAAAGCATAGTTATGAATAAAAGAATAAAAGAAATAATAGGACAGGGACGGTAGGCACGTTTTTTTCTAGGATAGGAAGCTGGTTGTCTTTTTTCTTAGCCAGAATTTGAGACTGGAATAAGACCACAGGCAATGAAAACATTTAGTGGTGTTTTCTATATAGAACAAAAACCATAGAATGAGTTAAGCAAATCCATCGATGTGCTCTTTAAAGTGGAAGGTGATTTCTGCCTTGATATTATAGTCCATACTTTCACCTAGGATACACAAAGTTAATTACTGGGGAAAAATTAAATATAAAAATAAATCTAAAGAAAAATACATAAAACAAGAGCTAAAACAATTCCTAAAGCTGGACTGAAAGTATTCTTATCTGCAACTATTTTTGCTTTAAGAAGGATGGGTGAAATAATGTTTTTAATTATCATTTTGGTGATCCAACATACAGTTGAAGTATTTCATTGTACATAGTCCTTGACTTACAACAGTTCATTTAGTGACCATTCAAAGTTACAATGACACTTTAAAAAGTGACTTAAGTTTTTAACACTTATGACCATTGCAGCATTCCCATGACCACAAGATCAAAATTCAGATGCTTGGCAAAGGATTCATATTTATGACTGTTGCAGAGTCTTGGAGTTATGTGATTACCTTCTGACAAAGTAAATACGGAATCCAGATTCACTTTACAATCAAGTTACTAACTTAAACAAACGTAATGATTTACTTAAAAACTGTGGCAAGAAAAGTCATAAAATGGGGCAAATGTTTCACTTATAAATGTTGGGGTCAGTTGTGGTCCTAACTGCAGGACTACCTGTATTTTACTTTTCAATTAGTTGAAATGCTTTCCAGAAGCTGGAAAGTGTGACTTGATTGGGTGGGGGCTTGGCTGTGTTCTGATTGGGTGGGGTGTGTTCTCATTGGTTGGGAGTTTGGCTGTGTTCTGATTTGGTTGGGGGTTGGCTGTGTTCTGATTGGCTGGGGTGTGTTCTGTTCAGGTGGGGGCTTGGTTGTGCCTGAACAGAACACACCCCAGCCAATCAGAACACAGCCAAACCCCAACCAATCAGAACACAGCCAAACCCCAACCAATCAGAACACACCCCACCCAATCAGAACACAGCCAAGCCCCCACCCAATCAAGTCAAACCCCCACTAGCAGTTAAAAGGAAGAAGCAGCTGCAAGCTCACATTACTCCGAGAAGCACAAAGCCGAAGACACAAGCCTGAAGATTTATTTATTTATTTTATTTATTTGATTTGATTTGTCAATTGTTTACAAGATAAGTATAAGTGTATACATAGTTATGAATACATGAAATGGGTACATAAGAAAAATAAAAGAAAAATAAAAGAAACAATAGGACAGGAACGGTAGGCACATTGGTGCGCTTATGCACGCCCCCTAGTGACCTCTTAGGAAAGGAGTGAGGTCAATAGTAGACAGTCTAAGGTTAAAGTTTTTGGGGTTTGGGGAAGAAACTACAGAGTCAGGTAGAGTATTCCAGACATTGATCACTCTGTTGCTGAAGTCGTATTTCCTGCAATCAAGCTTGGTGTGGTTAACCTTGAGTTTTTATCTATTGTGTGCTCTTGTGTTGCTATGGTTGAAGCTGAAGTATTCATTGACAGGCAGGACATTGCAATGTATGATTTTACATACCATGCTTAAATCAGACCAAAGACGGCGTAATTCAAGGTTTTCTAGTTCTAGAATTTCAAGTCTGGTGGCATAAGGTATTCTACAATGAGTAGAGGAGTGGAGAACTCTTCTTGTGAAATATTTCTGGACTTTCTCAATTGTGCTAATATCAGATACGTAATGTGGGTTCCAGACTGATGAGCTGTATTCAAGTATTGGTCTAACAAATGTTTTGTATGCTCTAGTTAATAGTGTGATATTACCAGAGAAAAAGCTACGTAGGATTAGGTTAACAACTCTTAATGCCTTTTTGGCTATGTAGTTGAAGTGGGCTCTAGCACTTAGATCATTAGAGGTGAGTATTCCAAGGTCCTTTACAGAGCTTGGATCATCAACAAGATCTTGACTATTCAGGTTGTATTTTATTTTCTGATTTTTTTTTGCCAATATGTAAGACAGAGCATTTATTGGTTGAGATTTGAAGTTGCCATTTGTTTGACCATTCTGATACATAGTCAAGATCTTTTTGAAGGGTAGCAGTATTGTCTGTGGTATTGAACAGCTTTACATCATCAGCGAAAAGAACGCAGTTGCTCTTAATATGATCACAGAGGTCATTTATGTAGAGTATGAAGAGAGTTGGTCCTAGAACACTGCCTTGGAGGACACCACTATTGACAGGTACAGAATTTGATAGGACGTTCCCAATTTTGACCATTTGTTGTCTGTTTGACAGGAATGCTTCTATCCAGTTGTGCAGTTGTCCAGAGATACCATAGGATTTTATTTTTAGGAGTAGTTTGTCGTGTACCACTGAATCAAAGGCTTTACAGAAGTCTATGTAGATTGCATCTATTGTTTTGCCCTGATCAAGTTGTGTAGTCCATATGTTTTTGCAGTGTAAGAGTTGCAGATTACAGGATAGTTTTTTTCTGAAACCAAATTGTTTATTGGAGAGTAGGTTATTTGTCTCTAAGTGGAGGATGATGGATTGGTTAATAATTGATTCCATGACTTTACAGGTGACGCAGCATAAGGAAATTGGTCTGTAATTTTCAACTAGGCTGGGGTCTCCCTTTTTGAAGATGGGGATGACCGTGGCTTGTGACCATAGGTTAGGCAAGGAACTGGTTCTGAAAGATTTTTCAAAGATTATGCTTAGAGGTTTGGCTAAGAAGTAGGCACATATTCCATCCGGTCCAATAGATAGAGATGGTTTTAGATTGTGAAGTGCTTTTCCAACATTGTCTTCTGTAAAATCGATATGTATTAGATCATTGTAGTTATCTGTGGTTCGGCTAGGAAATACTGGGCATGATCCATTGCTGTTTACAAATACTGAGCCGAAAAATGTGTTAAAGATGTTGGCTTTTATGGTGTTGTCGTTGCAGTCTTTACCATTAGGTCCTATCAGGGGTGGGATGGACCTTGAATCTTTTAGTTTGTTGTTTACAAAATTGTAAAAAGCACGGGTGGAATTGGTGCTTAGAAGGTTTTCCTCTTGTTTAATGTGATAATTGGTGCATTCGGTCTTTATCTGGTGGCATAAATTTTTGTATCGGCTTTTGAAATTGGCAACATGACCAGATTTGTTTTTCCACCAGAGTGATTTCTTTTTGGATTGAAGTTTCCTTATTGTTATGGGTAATCTGTTTTTTTGTTTTGTTTTGGGAGTTGTTGTTGGTACATATAGTTTGATGACTCTTTTGACTTCAAGTAAAAATATGTTGTAATGGTCTTCAACAGTACTGCATCCAGTGAATAGAGATTGCCAATCAAGGGATGAGAGATTGTTGTCTATAAGATCATAGTTGCCTTTTTTCAAGTTATAATTGGGGATTACATCATTGTGGTGGTTTTTGTGTGGACGTATGTTGAGACAAAAGTCAATCATATTGTGGTCACTGCTGGAAAAGGGTTCTTTAGTTTGTATTCCGTAAATTAAATTCAAACTATTGCAGAAGATGAGATCGAGGCAGTTGTTTAGTCTAGTGTTGTTGGTTACTAGTTGTTCCAGTCCCAGATTTTTAACAGCATTGTAGAAGGTTGCGTGTATGGTTTCAGTTGTACATTCATTTAGGGTCCAGTCAATATGAGGTAGATTGAAATCACCAAGAAAGATAAAAGGGTATGGGCAGGATGCTGCCCATGTTAGTAGTGTATTTAGCTTGTTTACATGTTCGATGTCATAATCAGGTGCTCTGTAACATAGTAAGAATCGAATTGTGATATTTAAGGATAGTTCACAGATAATGGTCTCAGGAAGAGCAAGCTCCTGGGTAACTTGGATATTTTTTAGATGTAAGGACTTTTTATAGAAGATAGCAACACCACCTCCTCTACGAATTTCACGATCTGATCAGTAAACATGATAGTCTCTTACTATGGTAATGGAGTCAGGGAGAGATGCATTGAGCCATGTTTCACAGACAAATATAATGTCGAATTTAGCCATATTTAGTAGGAGGAAAAATTCAGGTATTTTATTTACAAGGCTTCTTGCATTGAGTAGCTTGCATTTAAGGCCAGCAGTAGTTGGAATTGAGGTAGTTAGGGGCGTGCAAGCCTAGTCTTGGGTGATGGTGGATTGGTTGAGGTAGGGTTGTGGTTGAAGGTTAAAGCTGAGTTGCGGGATGTGTGACTTACTTTTGATACAGTCAGCATGGTAGTCAATGTACAGGTCCTTCTCACCATTGTCTAGACGTTTTTTGAGTTCAGTGCGGAGTACACGGGAGCGGGCACGTTGCTGTATGGTTAGGTCAGGGCGACAATGGAGGTTCTTATGGTTGGTGTTGGTTTTGGTGAGTGAATTTATAGTGTAAATGAATTTGCGTTTGCTTGATTCATTTTTGCAAATGACCCTGCAGAAGCGTGGGGTCACAGAGCTGTCTCTGTTTTTGAGCTCTCAGCCAATGCGGGAAATGTCAAGTATTTCATCAGGGGAGATGGTTGATGCTTGATAATCACTGATGATGTTTCGAACAGTTGTGATGTCATCATTATCATTGATGCCCTCTAGACCAAATAAGATGGCGTTTGGACGTTTCCGTTCACGCTCAACAGCTTCTCTGATGAGGATTGGGATATCAATCCCAATATTGTCTGGGTTATGTTTTTTTGTGGATTGGGTTGTGGATTGGGTTGTGGTTGTTGGGTAGAGATGTGGTTTGTAGCTATTGGATGTTCAGGTTTTTGCGTTGTGTCTTTTTTTTCAAGGTTGGATAATCTTTCTTTTTAGGCGTCCAAGGATGCTACTATGGTGTCAAGGGATGTTAATCGTGTTTCAATGGTATCAACTCTTTCCAACAGATCCAGTTTGGGTCTGCATGATTTGCAGAGATATGGAAACTCATTGCATGATTCTAGGTATTGAATCATTTGCTCGGGTAATCCCAAGCAGTCATGATGAGCGTATTTGTTACACAGAGAACATTTGATGGAGTTTTCATTATCCTTTAGAGTTTTGTAGCATTTAAGGCATGTGCAGGAGTCTTGTGGTTCATTGGTGGGGATTAATTTCTCTTTAGGTTGTGGTTTGACATTGGATTTTTTTCTTGGCATGGTAGGTTTGTTAAGATAGTACGTTGATTGAATTAATTAATGGAACAATTTTGGGTAATCAATATAGCCAATATCACACCAATCAATCAATTGCAGTAATCTCTCTAGTCAGATAATTTCCTAAGCAACAATCAACCTAATCAATTAATTACACTAATCACTAATCAATTAATTACACTACTCATTAGTCACACTGTTCAATTAAATTCGCTAAATCACTGATTTTACTAATCAATTAAATTACATGAATCTTGATCTTTTAAACTAGTCAGTAATCACACTATTTGCACTAAACACTCTAATCACTAAGATGATGAATGAGACGACTTCAAAACGTCGCCTAGATACTTCCATACGCGGGAGAAAACCCAAATAACCAAAGATCCACATACAAATACCCGCGAAAACTTCAGAAAACATACATACATACATATATGAGAATGGAAAAACTTGTTAATCTCTGGGAAATCTTGACATGTTTTAGTGTTCTCGGAAAAACATATATGTGAAGTTTTGGGGAATATGCATTTTAATGCTAGATTCATTAGAAGCTATAATAGCTTTTTTTAAAAAAAAAAACCATATTTATCTATACAATATTTTTAAGGAAACTGAAAATATTTGGAAACCTTCAGATTCAATGTCATATTGCTACAACTCACCAAACCTTCCTTTGGACCAGTTAGGTAAAGTAAATAATGAGTATTCTTTCTTTTTTTCTCTCTCTCTCTTTACAGTATGTGTGTATCTGTGTGTGTGTGTGTGTGTGTGTGTGTGTGTGGTATGTGTGCATGTGTATATATTGTTAGGATAATGTGAAAAAGTATCATGCACTGGAGATAGATAGATAGATAGATATAAATGCAGAAATTTAGTGTATTATTATGGAATGTGTCAAAACAAAGCTATATGTTTTCCACCAGATCTTGAAAGCCAAGATTCTGAAGCATGAATTAGCCATGAAATTAGATCCTTAATACTAGCACAAAACAGGAATAATAATGTATCTATAAATATGAATAAAATGACAGGGATAATAATGTATCTATAAATATGAATAAAATGCAATTGGTTTGTTGAATAAGTGTTGCTTTCTATTCTTTTTGCTATCCTTCAAACTTTTGTAAACAGATTACAAGACTGAATCTGTAAAATCAGAGGCTTACACCATTGGTCAGAAAACCTTGGCATCACTTTGGGTTTCCTTCTTTGAAATTTATAATGAATATATTTATGACTTACTGGACTTACTACCAGTCTTGAAAAATCAGAAGCGTAAAGTTTTAAGAATCTGTGAGGATCAAGGAGGAAACTTTTACATTAAAGGTAACAGTGCCACTTTATTGTTACTCATCTAGCTAGATAATTCCTGGGTCTAACATAAGTTTCAGTGATTATTTTGGTAGCCCGGTTGTTAGTTCTTAGGATATTGTCCAGCACTAAAAGCATAAGCAATTTTTGCAATAGCAGATGAAATCTATTTCTCCTCTTAGGTAAATTCAGAAAATGCTTATTGCAGAAAACAAAGGCTTAGTTTCATACAAAGTTTGTTACTTTTTCAAATGCAAGTAACCTAGCTTAAGGTCTCTTATTTAATGAAAATCCTTTTTCATAATAGAAGATGACAGCTGTATTAACTTCTGTTGGTTTCCAAGTTACAGCTTGGATAAGAGTGCATAGTAAATTGGTTGTTCTATAACCTATAAAACAGTGTTATATTTTTTTGTTAATAATCACATTTGCTGATTTTTTTGGTTAATCTTAACAACAGCTTTATTGAATGTGTAGGGTTCTTGTTAGGTATATGTAACTCAGGCCAGGATTTAAATATTATTTTATAAATAGAAATCTGTCACAAAAATTAGCGTGAAATTTCAGCTCAAAAACAGTGGGATAACTCTGGGCAGTAAAATATGCCTTTTATACTGATTCTCAGCTTCATAAGAAGTCAAAACCCTATCTTATGTCATCACTTTATTCTCTTTTATTCATCTTGTGTCATCTTTTTATTCTGTTTAAGTTTTCTGTGCATAAAAAAGAAACCTGTGTCTATTTTCTTATCCACTATATTCAAAAGCAGGGTGAGTTTGAACTCAGCAGGAGTACTTTCTGAATAGTCATGTATAGGAATGCACTGCAAAGAAGCAACAAGTTGTTATATCTTCACAGTGAATAAATAGAGCTATAGTTTCATTTTTAATGTATGCTAATGTTATCTTCTTTCCCAGATTTAAAATGGGTCAATGTTTCAAATTCAGAAGAGGCTTGTAAAATACTTAAAATAGGAAACAAGAATAGAAGCTTGGCATGCACCAAGATGAACCAGCAATCTAGCCGAAGGTTTGCTTCCTTTAAATTAGTTTTACTCTTCCTTCTTGAGCTAATGACATTGCATGCAAGGTATAATAACTGGTATGATGAACAAGGAATGAAGAAGGTATGCACACAGGATTGACTACAGCTTACACTAAAGAACTGCAAAAAAAAAAAAATCCTTCCACCCACAGTTTTTGGCAGATTTCAGTTTTCCTCTGTGAACTATTATGAAATGGTATTAAGATCTCATGTGATTTGGATTATATTCCTCTGTTAATACAGCCTAGGACTTTTGGCTTTTTTGCCAGCTGCAGCACAGTGCAGTGTTGCCTCATATTTAAGTGGTTGTCCACTAGGACAATCCACCAGTTTACTAGTTTACTAGTACAGTCCACTAGTTTACTCAAATACTTTTCCAAACTAATAATAGTTATGCTATTCATATGCCACAATTAAATATTAAAATTCTTGACAAAGATTAGAACACAACATATCTGTTTTTTTTCTAGTCATAGTATATTTTCTATTCGACTCCTCAGTTTGAGTGATGAAGATGTGCCATGTACTCTTGGAATCTCTGAGTAAGTGTCACTTCACTAATGATAGAGTACAGTAATGTAGATTAATTGATTGGTTGTATTTGTATGATGTCAAATTTCTAAGACTCACAGTAACAACAACAAAAAAACCCATATACAATAGTTGAGAACATCCCATTAGTTCCAAACTTCCCTTCAGAAGATCTTTGTTTTAACTAAATTCTGCAAAGTAACTGAAGAAGGAATTAGCCTTACTTTCAAACAAAGATTCAAAGTATAAGGCTATAATGGGAGAGGGGATCCTGGCCTATGACTATTATTAAGTATTGTACCTTATGATTCTTGACTCTTGACAAATGTATCTTTTCTTTAACATACATTGAGAGCATTTGCACCAAGACAAATTCTTTGTGTGTCCAATCACACTTGGCCAATAAGGAATTCTATGCCAATAAGGAATTCTATGCTGTGCTGTGCTGTGCTGTGCTGTGTTGTGCTGTGCTGTGCTGTGCTGTGCTGTGCTATGCTAGCCTCAGCCATACTCACTTCATCGAAGTGTGATGATACCAGTAGTTTTTCTCAGGAAAAATGCATTTGACAGTTTGCATCTAGTTGGAGAAGGTACTCCCGCTGGTATCTAAACATAAGTGATACAAAGTTGTATAGGTTAAAATAAGCACTTTTGAGTGTACTTAGAACTTACTGGCAGGCAATGTAAGATTCACAATACAGCTTTTAAATGTTGAAAGTATCTAAAAGAAGTAGCAGGCATCTACCAATGACCAGACTGCTGCATTTTAACTCCAGTGCAGTTGCTGGATTGTCTTCAAAGGCAATTTCATGTGGATTACATTGCAGTAGTCCAGACAAGTAGCAATAAGGCCATTAATCATTATGTGCATATATTTGTTTGCTACAGAATTGTACTATAATAGCTAAGAGTGAATTCGTTTACATAATTACAGCCTTACAGTTTAGCTATCTTAATGAAAACAGTTGCTCTCATTTATTTCAACAAGTGTAAGATCAAAAGAAATCAGATGGATGTGTTGATTTGTACAGACTTTCTCTCTGTGACCTGGCTGGTTCAGAAAGATGCCATAAAGCTCAAACCTTTGGAGACAGACTGAAAGAAGCTGGCAATATTAATAATTCTCTTCTTATTCTTGGAAAATGCATTGCAGCTCTAAAACAAAATCAAAACACAAAGTAAGTAATATAGATAAACCTTGGTACAACTTCAGTTTAAAACTATTTAATGTATTAATAATGTCAAATAATATGAAAGGATAGTTAAAACAGTCTATTGTGATAGCGTGACATAATACTACTGTCAGAGTTGCCCTGCCCAGGACACAGGTAAATAATTCTACAGGATTCATCCACATAAGAAAAATTTCTTTATATACAATACCATATAGCAGAAGTCAGCATACAAAATCAGAAACACAGAAGCAATATTCACAGAAGCAAGTAATTACAGAGTAGAGAAATATAGAGGCTTAGATTTACAGAGGCCTAGGTTACAGAGGACAAATCAACTCTTATATACAGTTCAATAAGTCAAAGCCACGCCCAGATTCCAAACTGTCTCTTATGGCCCCATACAAACAAATACTATTCAAACAGCCCCCATTGGCTGATCTGATGCCATGTTTATTCAAACAGTCCCCATTGGCTGACCTGTTGCCATGTCTATTCCAGTTCATGAACTCAGGGATGGGATGCTAACGGTTCTGCCCGGTTCTATAGAACCAGTAGCTCTGAAGAGCAGCAGACACTGTGTTTGCTGCTGTTTGGCCCACCCACCCACCTGGGCTCTTACCTGTCCTTTATTTCCTGCTTTTTCAACCTCAGCTGCTTTGCAAAGCACGGCTGAGGTTGAAAAAGCAGGAAAAAAAGGCTTTTCAAATGCTGCACAAATGCTGCACATCCGCGCACAGCGCTTTTCAACTGTCCGGGAGGCACAGGTGATTTTTTTTTACACGCATGCGCAGCGAAGCAAAACATAGTCACCAAACCGATAATAACATTGGTTGAATCCTACCCCTGCATGAACTATATACACTGACATTTACTGCAGTAGATAACAAAAATACAAAATCTATATCATATTTCAGGAGTGTTTTTTTTTTAACAGTTTATTGTACACTTACCAAATTGTTTTGTTTGCCAGTATATTTCTCAAAGATCACACTTTTCAATTGTTATACAAAAAAAATGTTTATCTCTCCTTTTCTCTCACTCTTACCTTACATATTTGGATTTTACAAATTATCCTGATTCTGAAGTTAACATTTATATAATTTTTACTCCAAGATTAAGGCCAACTTATATTCCTTTCCGAGAGAGCAAACTGACTCGTCTCTTCCAACCATTTTTCTGTGGTAAAGGCAAAGCCTGCATGATTGTCAACGTTAGTCAATGTGCTTCCACATATGATGAAACACTTCATGTAATGAAGTTTTCTGCTGTAGCAAAACAAGTAAGAAAGATGCTATATCCTTCACAATACTCACATATCTTGTGCTACCACTTTTGCCATATTAATTGATTTGTTTTCTATGGAAGCTTATCTTGTCTGAATTGAAAAGCGGACTTTACTCACTTCTTTCTTCTTTGATGCTACACTACACACCACACATTTAATTGCTTTTTGTGTGAGAACAATAGTATTCAATTGTTGAAGCTGCTGTTAGTGATTTTTCCAATAGAAAGTATACATAAGAGGTGTGACTTTATAGATTCTCAAATGTTGGGGTCCAGTTTCCTCCACCCTCAGACTGAATGTCCAATTTCCAAATAGGATGGAACAGATATTCCCTCATTCTATATAATAAAATAAAATTATGCATAAATAAAAAATTATGCATTTGTGATGAAAGTTTAACTTTGAGTGACAGGGTACATAGATTTACTGTGAATGAGTATTTACTGCTGAGAACTGCCTTTGTTTCCAAAAATTCATCAAACTGACTAGTAGGTTTACCACTGCATCTTGAGTTACTACTAAAGCTAGTCAAAAAAAAAAAAAAACCTAGTAAGAGCTAGTAAAAATAGCTAGAGGTATCTACTTTTATACTAGCACAATCTCCAGCCTTCTAGCCTTAAATTACCTCTTGATGGTAAACTAAAAGCTTTTTCCCTTAAGTTAATAGAATTTCTCTGATAGTTTTCCAAAGAAAGTAAGACAAAAAACAAAATAAAATAAATGATCTTACCATTTTAATCAATCTTAAAATGTGTTTTGTGTGTATGTGTTTTAGGTTATTCCAACATTTCAACACAAACTCTTCGATTATTTTCCTCCAAAGTACAGCAGAAGAGAAGATAAACCTACAGTGCATTTTGATGATGCATCAATTGAGACATTTCCCACTTATGCCAACATTCCCTCTTCCTCTGAAGATGAGGAAATAGATATTACTATTCTGAGCCACGAGGTAGTCAAAAACCAATTCCTTACAATAAAGTATGTTCAGTGAAAAAAAGATCATTGTGCTTTGTTTGACAAAAAATTGTTATGTAAATTATAGATGGTTGGAAAACAAAGTTGTAAACCATAAGGTGCAATATGTAAATCTAAAATGGTTTAATTAATGTACCAAATGTCTTATGGTACGATGAAATGAAGGAACCCATAACTTTTCCAACTCAAAGCTGTTAGATGTGGTTTGTGCATTTGCAAAAGAACTGGAAAAGTTGATAAGTAAACTCAGACTACATGTTGATTGTGTCATAGACCTAGTAGTAAATTTAGTAAATGTGAAAGTAGAAATAAAGTCAGAAAAAAGCAGAGAAAGTTTATCATCTTGCAATAAAAGCCACTGATTTAGGCGTCATTCTCTTGAAGTACCTGATTTTTTTTAGAAGATAGAATAGCTTTCTATTATCTAGGAACCTCCCTAAAGAACTACAAATATAATTAAAGAAGACTGCATCTTTTACACAAGCTTGTAATTCAGACTGGAGTGGGTGCATATGTTAGATTTAGAGCTCTTCTCCCATATATTTCCTTTCTGAAATTCAATATCCAGAATAAAGACTTTAAAAATATTCAATTGCTCATCACCACTAATGAATTTCGGAAACCAAATGAGAATGGCAGGAATTTAAGCATTATGTTCCTTGCCTGCAGTTTCATTCTGAAACATCTGCAAACTTGCAGTAAAACAGAAGGAGTCACTGGTACACTGTATATTTTTATTCCTGCGGTCCTATGCAATATCCATTCTTAGCTGAGAAATCACCGTCTGACTTCTGCATGAACAGTTATAGCATTAGTAACTAGTTCAACTACTAGTACAATGGTAATAATTTTTCCATTTATTTCAACAAAATATAATATACTTAATTAGGCTAAGCTTTTAGTAGAATAACTTTTAAAATCAATTCAGTTCACATGTGAAATACATTGGGCCATTTTTAGTAGTACTGCTCAACCTGAGATAAAACATCTAAGAATAAGTCTCCTGGCTAGTGAGATTCCAATATTAGGTTTGACTTCTTTGTGCATGATGTACCATATCACTTCCATTTTTTTCATGTTTCTATATGTGATTCATGTTGATATTGTAGGATCTCTTGAAAACCACAGAGATGCTAAAGAGTAAACTGATTGCCGAGAAACAAAGCAAATTACTTCTTGAAGTCGAAATACGCAAAGAGATGGCCAAAGCAATGTTTCAGCAACTTATGGAAACAGAAGAAGCTTGGAGGTATGCCATAGAAAGTTATATTGGTAGGACTGACAAAAGTCATCTTCCTGTCCCATTTCAAGGGCAGCCAAATGAATCAGCAGTTGCATAAAAAGACATCAAGTTATGAATATGAACTGCAGCAAAGTTAGACACTTTATCTACCTTATTTTTGTATAGCAGCTATTTATGTTACTTCAAAAGAATTAGCTTAAAACTTATTTGCATTTTGTTTTATTAAAATTAAAACTTTATGGCAATTGTTGTGGCTGTTCCACATCATTTCCAAGTCTTATGAACACTTCTATGCTTCTGTAACACACAGAAAACGTTGGTAATCTTGTGGAGTATTTTATGAGATTAGAACTTCTAATTTTAATGCGTTATTTCATTTCCATATTCTATCCAACTAACTATCAATAAGGTCATTCCATCTTTAGAAAGCTAAAATACATGGCTTATTCATGTATGTTTATTTGGAAGGGACTATTAGATCAAGGCTTTGTACACCATTTATGTTTTATGAAGTATTATATCAGAAGGAATTCTGCTGTTTACGAAAAAACTCATATTCAGTGGAAATACTATTAAACAAAGACAGAAGTGGATACTCAAATGCAAAGCATTCTGTGTATGAAACAATTCCTGAAAGTGAAAATTATAACAGAAAGGATATTTGTTCACAAGAAATACAATACAAGCTATGCTAATCACCTAGCTAGATACTATACCAGGAGAGTCCAAGAGCACATGCCTGGGAAGAAAACAAGATAGACATAAGTAATCCCAAACTAACAATAATTTGGACACAGTGCAGAAAATTCTTAACTCTCTAGCTCAGTGTTTGTCAACCTTGGCAACTTTAAGATGTGTGGATGTCAACTCCACATAAGCGTGCATAAGCGCACAATCGTGCTTACCATCCCTGTTCTATTGTTCCCAATTATTCATATCCATTTCCTGTATTTATACTTATGTTTATTATCTTGTAAGTTATTGAAAAATAAAATAAATAAATAAATAAATAAATAAATAAAAATTAAACTCCCAGAATTCCCTAACTAGCATGGCTGGCTGTAAAATTCTGGGAGTTGAAGTTCATGCACGTTAAAGTTGCCAAGGTTGCCAAGGTTGATCAATAAGTCACAAGGTGCTGCAGAATCAGTGCTCTTGGTGTTTACATCTTCAATGGACGGAGAGAGGAATTCACTAACAGCCCTTGTTAACGGATTTGATAAGGAGTCAAACTAGCCTTACAGTATCTTTTCTGCTTTCTGGTTATTCCAGGTTATTTAAGATTTCCCTTGATAGAATTATCAGAGGTATAGTAAGTGTCAAGATATAACTAGCTAAATAAAAACATCAATAGGCATAATGTTCTCATAGCTGATGGCGAAAGCCAGGCAACTTTTGCTAAGTTAAATAAGTTAGACCTTGTTAGGACCTGGATGGAGGAACCAACTGGAAAATCCATGCTTTCAGGGTAGAATGGAGAATTAGAAACAACAAATAACAAACCAACACTCAGAATAAGGAGATGGAATGGCAAATCATTTTGAATGTATTTTTTCTTTTTGTGTACACTGGGAGCATATGCACCAAGACAAATTCTTTGTGTGTCTAATCACACTTGGCCAATAAAGAATTCATTCATTCATTCTGTATTGTGCCTAGAATAATGCATGAATTTGCTTATGTAATTCCCCAGGAACTGAGTTTAACTGGAAGGCAATTTTTCTTTTTACTTTGTGAAGTATTTCAAGCAAAGCTAAAATGATGACAAGGCAAGTGGATTGATGAAGATGATTCTTTCTATTTACTAGTGGGGGAATAAGATAGATGCATTATGGGTCCTTGGGACTCACTGAACTGGCACTGATGATGTTACCTTGTCTAGGTAATGAAATGTCTGTAAGAAAACAAAGCTCAGAGAGCACCAAGGACCCTTCATTTCAACCCTGAGCTACAAATAGTTTCCTTTATAGATGCATTATCTGAGAAGCGGGGAATAGTTGAATATGAACATGCACTTCTTGTATTAAGCTTACATCAGTAACCTGATCCAGATATGGAAAGTTCTGACCAAGTTCATATGTAAAAGGAAATACCAAACAGCTGATACCTGAAACTAGTTAGCATTATATTGATTATTGTCAATGGTTTTGTCAATGGTTACCAGTTGAAATCAAAGTAACAGAGCAAGGAATTGAATTTAGCAATAATTAAACGCTAAAAAGTTATCTGTGTTCTGGTTGTTACACATTGTTGATCTAGTAAACGCTTAGAAGACTTGAAAGAAAGTTATGAAGAAAAACTGGAGAATAAATTTGTAATGTATAAAGATGCCATAAAGAAGCATGCATATACATGTGCAATGGATCAAGTTGAAGAACGTTATGTTCCAATAGACGAATTCATAGCTGAACAAGAAAAGGTTCAGGTATGCCTGGATTTAACCTATTGTAGATTTTGAGATTTTTGTATAGTTATGTCCAGGATTTCTATCCCAAAGTATAGTTTGGTAAATGTAAATAATGAAAATACTGTATAACTCAGAGTACACTGAATGGCTTGTTTGTTGATTGGTCACATTTGTCATGTTTACAAGGCCGCATAACTTCATAAAATCTCTGCTTACACAAGCAGAAGTATAAAAAACTTTTAGAAATAAAATTATTTATTCATTCAATACCCGTAAGACAAAACAGAATGAAGCATGAAGCAAAAAATGGCTTTTTGTGCTTTTTAGAAAGTTTCATTTTGATTAAGGAAATAGGTTTTGAATTATCATTTAAATAACATTTTTTTGGAGGAGGGATGAAGAAGAATCATGTTAGAGCAACATTCAAAATGATTTTTCTTGCACTTCTAAAACTGTTGTGATTTGTATGAAGCCCTAAACTATTATAGAATATTATTGCTCAGGAAAGAGAAATGAAAATACTAGAGCTGAAACTAAAACTTGGAGAACAAAATAGTCTGCCTTTGGAAATTCCCGGTTCAAACTCTACAGAATGGAATCTAGGTAAGAAATCTGTGTCCTAAGCTTGCCTATAATTTACAATGCAGGTCAGTATTCTTACCCTTGTTTGGTGTTCACAGATGCTCAATGCAAGATGATGGAAGAAACTTCAGGTGCTTTACAGAGAGATGAGGTAACTTTGTTTATTTTAAAAATACTACTAATAGCAATTTGTAATCTAAAATGCACATTATCATAATCATTCTCTATATAGATTAAAATATATATAGCAGTAAAATAATTGTAAAAATATTGAAAAGAAAAAATAGGAAAAGAATTAAATTGATACATAGTTCCAGAAAAAAACATTTAAAACATGATTTCAGTGTAGATAATTCTAGTATTATTAAACACGTTTGCATATCTTGAAAGATAGGACAAGTCTTGAGCATTAATTTGAGTATTTCATGAACATATGAAATGATTGCAAGGGTGTATAAAATTAACTATGGATCTTGTCCCAGTGCATGACAGCAACCTTTCCAAAGTTGTTTGGTTTGAGGATGAAGTGAACTGACTCACTGCACTTAGACTTTACATATTTGCTATATTATAATTGAGCTATTCATTGAAGGTGCAGCTTCAATCACAAAATCTGCTGTTGTTGGCTCTAGAGGAATTCTGACACATGGACAGTCATCAAGAGACCAGCTACTCAATTTTTTTTGCAGTCATTGCCTTACCTGCAGGCTTAGAATTTAAAGATTGATACAAAAGAAAAGCAAAGAAATAGGACAGAAGCTGAAATAGGCATTTCAACAATAACTTCTAGAGAAGTTTATTAAAGCCCTGTTTCATATATAATGTTCAAGTGTTGGAAGAAAATGAAGAAGGTCAAGGATTCTTTTGAAGCAAGTTGTAACTAAGTTAAATTTGCTTTTCCAACTGACTTTTTCCCCAGTGGATTGGATACGACTCACAACATTTGCCAGCATATTAGAATATTGTATTCCTAACTTATCCAGATTTTATATTTTATCGAGATTTTAATAGTTTCATGTAGTATGATGAAAGACCATAAGTTGGCAGTTGATTATAGCATTATTCTCATTACTTTCAAACACTTTGTTTTGCAGTTAATAAAATCACTGAAATTGAAAATTCAGAAGTTAAATGAAATGTTGCAAGATGCCAAAGAAGAATATAGAAAAATAGTTGAGAACACCACATTAAAGCAGATGGTGAGGCTTAAAGTTGGTCACATATCTATTTAATATGTATTTAGAGATATGTGTTCTGCTACAAGACTCTAATATGCTGAGATATGCTTTTCAAAGGCTTCTGTGCTCTTGGCCTTATTTAAAATCATTTTAGCTTCTTCACTGATTTTGCTTTTTCAGTTAAAAGGTAATGGTGAATACAGGTAATTCTCACTTAACAATGCTAATTGAGACTGGAAACTTCATTTTTAAGTGATGGGATTGAAAGTCCAAAAATGCATGACTTAGAGCCAACAGTTTCAGCGGTCTTGGTTGCCATTGTTAAACAAGGACTGTGTGTGTTGTTAAGTAAGAACCTTACCCTCATGGGACTGCAACTTCCAACTTTCTGCAAGCTTCCCCTTTGATTTTTCTTGTGGGAAGCTGTTAGAAAAGTCATAAATCACATCACCACAATTTATGCTCTGATGTCCAGAAGTCCAAAATCTTGTCCTAACTGCCATTCATACAGAATTGTTTCAAGTTTGAACAGACATTGAATGAGTGATTGTTAAAGACCATTTATAATTTTACTCATTTATTAAATGAATATGCATCCCATCTCACTATCTAAGCAACTCCAATAGAAGACACTAAATGGAATTGCACTCTGTTTACTCTGATAGGAATAAATCCTGGTGGTTATTAATACTTTTTGGAAATGGCTGTGGTGCCTTTTCAGAACCTTGAACAACCATGTGAAATTGAATATCCAAATTCTATTTACTTTGCTTACCATGACTACTTTACAATTAAGCACTAGACCAGGGACTTCCAAACTTGGCGACATTAAGACTTGTCGACTTCAACTCCCAGAATTCCCCAGCCAGCCTTAAAGTCACCAAGTTTGTGGACCCCTGTGCTAGATTGAGCGAAGACAGCAATGTTGGAGTGTCTCTTTCCCATATTTTTAGGGGGGAAAATTATTTAGTTAGGATGTGCAGTTTTGGAAGAAGCTAGGGCAGTAGGATTAAAAAGACAATGTTTTAATTCTATTTAAACAAATCTTGCTTTCATAGGAACAAGAAACCATTGGCCTTCAAAATAGGCCTAAATGTGACCATGAACCTGATGCCACATTATCTCACCTACAAGAAGAATTAAAGGAAAGCAAAGGTCTATTAAGTGCAGAAAGTATTAAGCAACATAAATCAAAAAAGGGCTTCTTTGCAAGTCTGAAATATTAGTAACAGATGTTCCTAAGACATTGAAAAGTAAAAACTGCAAAAACCTGAGAAGTCACTTTCTGCATCACCCAAATTGATGTCAGTAGCACATAAAACAATATTGATCAGGACATACTAAATCAAAATTTATAAAATTGGAAACCATAGAGATATAAACTTAATCTGAAAAGGAATAAATTGTCCTATATTTTGTTCCTGATAACATGGGCATAAAAGAATTCACTTGAAACAAATTGTTTTTATCTTGGTGCCAAATTTGCCATTTTCCTGATGGTGGGATTACAACCCACAGAATTTGCTGTTGTGTCAGGAAGAGTTATTCTACCAATATATCTTGTGGACGAGGGAAGCATGCTAAATAATATTTACATTAAAATCTTCTAAAATTCCTATATTCCCATTTTCCTCTTTTGTAAACTTATTTTTTTTTAATTGTTGTAACAGTGCATATAATATTTAGATCTTAACATTCACATAGTTTAGGTTTATAACCATTGTGAAAATGTGCAAAGATTACTTCTGTTTTTACTTCCCAGGAATTCAGCCAGGACAACAATTTTAATAACTGACATGTTTATATTTTGATACTATTATGACTAATTGTTTGACACTAATAAATTATTATATTTCTTTTGTACATGTCCAAAATCTCTAATTTTTCCCTTTCCATATAAGTGCAATAAAACATAGAGAATTCTAAAGACATGAAATTTGCATCACTTTATATATTTAATTAGTAAAAGAAGACTGATATTTTGTAGAAGCTGTCAGAAGTATATGGGGTATATATGAGTGAGGTGCTTTCATTCTCTGCAGTTATTATTTGTTCAAAAATTCATATTGGTTTCTAAAAAAATCTAGATGTATTGGTCCATGGTAGAATATATTTTAAAAATTCCAAGGAAACAAAAAAATACCATAAGAGCTAGAAAAGACATTTTATGGAAATATTTATTTTATGATAATTTAATAAATTGATGTAACTGAGCATATCTTGTAATGATTATAAGAGAAGATACATTACAGGAAAAATCAAAATTTGTGATATTCCAGATATTGTCTAAGGACAGTTTCTAGCATCCTTTATCACTGACCAGCTAACTAGGACTATTTGATGTATTCAAACTCCAGCATAATGGATCATATTCTGGAACAGATATGTAAATCCAGGAGAATTAATTTGTTAAAGAAGCTGTCCATTATTGTAATAAGGAATAAGAAATTGACCTTATATTGGTTCAGATTTTCAATAATGCTTATTTATTAAAATCACAAAAACATTGAAATTGTATTTACAAGTTGACAGTCTGATTACCAGTCTACCAAATAAATTTCTTCATTAAAAGTATATAACAGTATTGACCAGCACTACTGAGCATAGGTATAATCAGTGGTGAAAAGCATTTCAGAAGATTCACCCAAAACACTGTCCTCCCAATATATTATACAGGACATGTGTGCGTGGGATGATGGTGGTGTAGAATTACTAAAATCCTGATGCACAGTATTGTGTCTTTGGAAGACATATTGTTTTCTATGAATTGTGTTCTAGGACTCTTACTTAAAATGTGTTCAATTATTTTTCACCATATAATTTGTGTGTGCCAAAACATACTACTTTTAGTTGCAATATGCAATTGTATTTCTAAAGCTAAACGTTTTAATTGGCTTTTTCCCTAAACACAGTTAATAAAATGACATAATCAGAGGGGGAAAAAACTAGGAATGGAAAATAGCTGCTAAATTCCAGAAAAACACAAAATATTATTCTAAAGTGATATTTTCTTTTCAATTCAAGCATATTTCATACTACCCATTTTTGAAGGATACCTTTAAAGAAAAATTTTCAGCCATGCTTAGAGAATAGATTTCTACAAAAACATTTTTTTTTTGCAAAGAAATGGTAGAATGATAAAGGGATTCCCTCCAAACTTTTGCAGCTTTTCAGTAAACAAAATGCAGGAGCTCATATAACTTCTAGCTCAGCCATAAAACTATTTTTTTCCCAGATACATGTTGCACAGGGTTATTTGGAATAAGTGTTGATTTCCTTCATGGAGTTTTGATTTGGCACCAGGATTTTATACAGAGAATGATGATCTGTTATACCATAATTCATTTCAACTAGTTGTTTACTTAATATAAATACAAAGAAAGCATCAGTGAAGAAGAAAAACTTCTAAGCCTTCAGCAAGATGTTGATAATCTGTCTTGCCCACTTGAGTTCTAGCTTTCCATTTTGAGTACCACAAACAATTAGGGTATCCCAACACATGTATGTGTGTAAGTATAAAAGAATTGGCTCAATCACATTGTCTTATTAAAAGGTCCCTGCCATTTGGAAATGAAGAGAAACAATTCTTTTTTTCTATGGTTGCTGCTGATACTGTCCTTCAGTAGCTGTGTAGAAATCATCAAGGACACTTTGTAAATATTCAAATGTTGGTCTCTCTTCTGCTTTATTTTTCCAGCATGTTTTCATAATATCATAAAGCTCAGAGGGGCAAGATTCCATGCATGGCATGCGATAACCACGTTGAAGGGCTGCCATTACATCGGAATTACTCATACCTGAAATAATTTTTTTAAAAAAGTAAAAGTTATTTTTAATATGATTGGTACGAGAAGAGCTGATTTAGAAAAGGAAAATATACATTTCTAAGGTAAATCGTGTGCTTATATCCATTTGATTCACAAAATGGGCAGGATTTGCTTACTGGAGAAATGCAATATTTAGGTAATTTTTTTAACCTAAATAAATTATTTGTGAAAATGAATAAAAACTTCAAAACACAAAAAGGGGCATATTGTTTTCCAAAAGCCTAATCTACATTTCTTATTTCTAAGCTTTGAAGAAAAAACTTGCCGTTGTGTACTCAGTTAATAAATGTTCCTTGTAACCTGGGAATGAGTAGGACCAAACCTCAATTGTTTTGGCCTCTGAGTATTGCAATTGGTTTTCCTCATCCAGTTCAGCAATAGCAGTAATGGGCCAAAGCAAACATTTTCGCCTTTGCCCACAACAATAGGAGCAATTTACTCCATTATCCAAGAATAATCAGATCTACACTTCCATTGTCTAGCAAAAGATGCAACTAGTGAAGTAACCTAAATGGCTGAACTCTAGTTACGTAACTTTACTTGTGGGTTGTACTGGTGTTTTATTATGGCTTGAATAATAAAACACTGTTCCACCTGATGTAGCTGCAGCCATACTTTCCTACCATCTTTTTCTTTTACCTTTTCACCAAATAACTATGTTCAACACATACCTTTTATTGACTGTGATACTTCCCTATATGGTAAAAACAAAACAAACCAATACTGTACATAGGAAGAAGCACCAACCTGGATAAGGAATTTTTCCATAAGTAATTATTTCATACAGAAGAACTCCAAAGGACCACACGTCTGATTTAATAGTAAAAGAACCATAGTTAATGGCTTCTGGTGCTGTCCATTTGATAGGGAACTTTGCACCTAGAGAAGTACAAATAATTCCATCTTAGATCTAGACATTGAAAAGTGAAGGTAGTTAAGAAATTGGAAAGAATTGTGAAGTGACTGGGTAATGACTTCTAGGAAAACATGAAAACCTATTTTCTTCCTCATCCCTGCCTTACCATAATGGTCCTTCATGAAGAGAGAACAAAAAAGGAAAGCATGCAGATCTTGGCATCTGGAATTCTTCCTACCCCTTTTCCAACAGTGGTCTCCATATTGTGAATGTAATGAAGTAATGTGTTTCTTCCACTTGTGTGATTATGACACAGGAAATTCAGGTTGGGTATATAATCTTTGCTCTGAATTGTGCAACTAAGAGGGAGGGGGCCTTGGAATGGAGGAATTGTCAAAATTCCAGGTTGCTGCCCAAATCTCTCTTTCAGAGAAATGCATTATATGTCTCCTCACAGCCCCTACCCACTGCATTGTTTGTCCTATGGAAAACGACACATTGTTCAATATATTAAATTTAATACATTAAATATATTAAAAGTATAATTTATTATACTTTATTGATTAGAAACATCTAAGTGACCACTGATAAAAATCTGCCCCATCATTAAATATATTAAAATTTAAAAAACAGTACAAACCTTCCCTGGCTGTGTATTCATTATCTTCAATAACTCTTGCAAGGCCGAAATCAGCAATTTTACACATAAGTGCATCTGAAACTAAAACATTTGCTGCTCTAAGATCCCGATGTATGTAATTTTTTCTTTCAATATATGCCATCCCCTCTGCAATCTGCAAGAAGAGATAAAAAGGTTTTAATTTTTCTACTGTGTTGCTTATATGTTCAAAAATATGTAAAAACAACTCATTAACAATAGTTTGTGTTCTATTTTAGTATATCAGTTTTATATACAAGCCTAATGTCTCCTTTTATTTGTATCTGAAGAATACTTGTAAAAATTTATAACCTTTTGTTAAAAGGTGGTGATTATTTAAGCAATATTTTGTAAAATTTGTCTAAAGGTTATATTTGGATCTGTTTCCAACCCATAGGCCAGCAGCTTAAATACAAGTATGACATTTTCCATTGCTTTGCAAACAATAAAAATAGAGACAAAGCCACTAGTTGTGTTCTATTTAAATAACTGGTATTTTAAGTTATACTTTTTAAAATACACATTTTATTTTAATGGCAATTGCTTTTCTAAAATTTATTAGGACTGCAAATCTTTGAAAGGCACTTAATTTTATTTATTAACAGATGTACTGTAGAATCAGGATCAATTTGTAATGCACTGTTTTATAACAACATATCATAAGTCAAGAATAAAGCAAAAATAATGTCAATACATTTGGTTACTAATGCCACAGTGAGAATTGGTAAAGGATTCAATAGGGGTTCAACAGACCTTGGACAAATTCTGTCTTTCTGAAAGATGGCACCAGGCACCATCTAAACTTCTGGTGAAAACTTTCCAGAAGGTTGAGATAGGATACCCAAGAAATATATACAGGTAGTCCTTGACATTTCTTGCCACAGTGGTTAAACCACTACAGTTGTTAAGTAAATCTGGCTTCCTCATTGACTTTGCTCGCCAGAAGTTTGCAAAATAGGATCACATGACCTTGGGACTTGACAACCGTCATAAATATGAACCAATTGGCAGGCATTTGAATTTTGATCATGTGACTATGAGGATGCTGCAAAAGTTACTGTGAAAAACAGCCGTAAGTCACTTTTTACTATACTCTTGTAACTTTGAACGGTCACTAAATGAACTGTTGTAAGTCAAGGACTACCTGTACTCCCTTTATGCCTCCAGTCTTTCCAGCCTACATATGTAGGGAACTCCAAGTCTGTTTTAAGTGCATGTGTACCATATAGGTCCAAACTATCTGAATCTGGCATATACTTATTAGTAAAGCCTGAAAGGTTGAAATAAAAACTTGAACTTGAATAAATAAAGTCACTGTATTCACTGGAAGTTGCAGTTAAGCTGAAGCTGAATTTCAGCAACTCAAAAACAGTAATACTGTAAGTAGGTGCCTGTACATTCTTTAAAAACACATAAGTATACGCAAAAAGAGAAACTGTTCTTTTCTTGTTCCTCTTCTTGAGATCAGATAATGGAAAAATATTTGTGACGCTTCTCATTTTCCTATCACAATTGCTGAATTCTTTTTTTAAATGTGAGAAATAGTCTTTAGATTAAATACGTTTTTAAAATAAATAAAATAAATGAATTTAAACTTAAATTATGATTTATAATCTTTTTGAAAGCAAAGCTGAATGTCCAGATAAAATAATTCATTGCACTGGGAAAATTAAAAAAACACCCTGATTTTAAATAGAAGTATAAAAAGTTGTTGATGTTAAACTAGTCTGGGCTAAATTTTACAACAGAAAATTAAGTTCATGTTCAAAGCATACTTGTTAGAAGGCATCCTGTTATCTAGTGTTTTGATTTGGGGTATATACTGGCCTAGACACAATAATAATTAGATGGGTTTAATAGATAGGTTTAATTGAAACCTATCTGAAGTTATGAATATTTAGATCTATTTTTATATATACTGTTTCACTGTGCTAGGTTTTGAAGTTAATATCTAATCGGATAGTAATGTATTCTGGCTAGTTGCTATTTTATTTAATGAGAAAGAAACGAGGAAGATGGTAAAGTGAAATACTATTTACTAAATGCAGTGTTTTTCTCTTCCGCTCTTAATTGCAATGGCTTTGGCTTCACTGCATCTGCTTCCTAGTAGTAACAGGGCCCATCCTCATAAATGATCCTAGCTTTAAACTCATGCAAATTCTGAAGATTTCTAAACTAGTTGGAAGGAGCTCAGTTTCTGTTTCTTTTTCTAAATTGGCTTGAACTTAAATGGGCAATGCATTTACATGGCTAAAGAAATTTAGTTCCTAATGATTTTTCATGATCCAATGATTAGTCATTATAGGTCTAGAATTCTCTTTTCTCAAGTTTATAAACGAGAACAACAATGAGTCTTCTTGGGAAGTCAGATTCACACCTAGTTGACGTTTCTTGTATTCTCTTTTGCAGTACTAAACAGTCATCGTAAGCACTTAAGGACTGCAATAACTTCTGTAGCAGGAAAAAAAACCCAACCTTTTTCTGCTATGTTGTTCCTTGAAGTTAGAATATGAATACTTATTCCATGACATCAGAAGAGCTCAGACAACAATTCAACATGGTTGAAAGCTCTATAAACATAATTAATTAGTGCTTCATAATTAAACTGAAGCTTATGTAATAATACTAGCTTTGTTGATATACCATAGTTATGGTTTCCAAGGGATGCTTGTAATCAGGTTTATAGTTTGGTAACAGTTTATACACTTCAATCTAGTCACATAGATCTATTATTTTCCTATAGCAACAAGAAGACTTCTTTAATTTATATCTAGTTTTGTTTACCTGAGCTGAGAAGTCAATGAGCTTTGGTAGTAGTAATTTTGTCCCTTCTGTACTCTTCAGAAAATCCAGTAAGCTTCCTGTGTGGAGTAAGCAAGTATATTGGCAAAAATACAAATAAAACAAGTATTCTGATCATCTGGTTTTCCAGATTATGCTAAAGTATGCAATTTTAGATTATACTTTACTGACTAACCCACAAGTGACTAAATATGGACCATTATGGATGAGTGCAAATTGTGAACTTTAATTTACTTTAATTTATGAAGGATAGTTTTGTCTAGAGAAGAGCCAACTTCCAGGATGAAAAGCCAACAATTCTGCCAAGATTCAGAATTTAATGTAGATTGACTCTCTATTTCAAATCTAATGACTATCAATAAATAATATTTTTGACATAACATTCAATAATGCATACCTTTTGCCATAAATTCTGTTATAATGTAAATAGGTTCTTCTTTGGTGACTACAGCGTATAGTCTGACTAGCTTGTCATGCTGAAGTGTTTTCATTAGGTTAGCTTCTTCCATGAATGCTTGGACGGACATGGTACCAGGTTTCAAAGTTTTAACTGCCACTTTGGTATTATTATTATAATAACCTAGAATGAAATTGACAAGATGAATCCAAAAATAATTACAATTATTTATATTCAATTAATACACTACTAAAATATCTAGATGTGACACTTTTACTATGCTGTATATATGCAAAAGTCCAACCTTATCCAGCCTGGTGTACCCCACACGTTAATTGATCTGGAAGAAGAAATTTGAATCTTGCATTTACTAAATGCAAAGTTTATTATTCATTGAAGCAACTTTTTTTCAGGCTTCAATATGATACAGAAAAAAGATGCTGCTGTTTTTTATATCTATACTTCCAAATCATCACTGTAGAAAATTGGGGGATGAATAGGTGTACAAGAACACTAAGCTCTTAAATAGCGGAATCCTACACCTAAACCACAAGAAGGAATATAATACTCATGACAAATTCATATCTAATATTACAAAAATACAGAAAAAATGTATACATTTAATTTATTTTATATTAGGAAGATAAATAAAGAATAGTTTATTTATCTGTTTTCTCAAAATTATACAAAGTGGCTTATATGACAGGTAATGAGGGAGGTTAGGCCCATGACCGCTCAAATAAACTGATTGGTAATGATTGTAAGTCTAAATCTTCTGGGCAGAGCTAAAGGGGTAACAACATTTTATTTCAGATGCATTTTTGACAGAATCCTGTTCCAAAGTTTTTTAAAATTTAATTTGCATTTTATGTTGTGCATTTTTTAATAAATTTTATCAGAATGCTTGCTTTCTTTTCTGTATGATCAATTCCCATAAAAATAATAGGATGTATTCCTGAGCGCACATATTATATAATGTTTTGCATACATTTTTTTCTCAAAGCAGATACTTTCTAATGAAATAGAGTTTTCTCTTGTCCATGAGACCCTCATGTTATAATACAGTTCAGGATGTAAAATGTTGTGAGATTCTTTGCTGGTTTTGGTCACTGGATTAAAAAAGTTTTTCTTCTATATAATTTAAAACATAATAAAGGATTAGTGTTATCCTTTATTATCTCCCTTAACTGTCTTATCTCATTAAGTGTCTTGGATTTCTTTGCCACAAATCATTATGAAGCAAACAAGGCAAAATATATGTCCTTTTGGAAATACAAAGAAAAATGAAATCTATACACTAATTGTGATCAGTTCCAGGACATTTTTATATGAGGTGTATGACAAGCTAATTTGCATGTTGGCAGACATGAGCAGTAGCAACCTGTAGTTTGGCTCTTCAATGCAGTAATTTTGTCATTGTCTAGCAGTTACTTAAAGGGTTACAGTATGCCAAATTTAGATGTCAAAGTGGCTACATAAACAAGAGGAAACATCTTGAACCAGAAACACCCTCTTTTTCTTTTTTACATAAAGATGCAGGAACATAACTTCCTGAAATCGGTTCTTCCTTCTGCAGATGACAGCACTTCCCTAACCTATAGTAGAGTATGTCCATTCATTTTGCAGAATTTTTGGTATGGCTATACTAAATAGCAAACATCCCAAGATGATGCCTGAGAAGTATATTATATCTGCATGTCTAATATTAAACTAACAAATCAATCATCACTGTGACAGGAAGTGAAGGCATGGCCATATGGAGATGGGTTCCTAAATTGAAAAGAGAGGCAGTCATTCGGTGGGCAAATGAAAACTTGACCATGCAACTGAAGTCAACAATCATAGTCAGCCAAGATTTGTTCTGTGCTACCCAGCCTTATCTGCCAAGTACTGCATAAAGCCCTGTTTCATGATATGAGCAAATAGTTTTTTTCTACATCCCTGAGCAGTGGTGGGATTCAAATTGTCTTACCACCAATTTGGTGGGCGTGCTTTGCGTGCAAGCATGGCAAACACGCACTTTGCACGCATGCAGAGCCTTTCCTACTGACCTCCTGCACGCTTCCTGTGTCTTCAACAGCTGACGCACGGCAATCCGCTGTGCCGCACGATGCAGCTGAGCATCAAAAGCAGGAAATAAAGGTATGTATGGAGCCAGGGTGGGCCCAGCAGCTGATCATGGGAGCAAACTGATTTGCTCCCACATGATCTTCGGAGCTACTGGAGTCACTCCTGCTCTGACCAAAGAAATGTTCAGGGTAATTGGGCAATAACAAAGGCCCATTTTGCCTACTCATGATCTTAGGAGCTGCAACGTCTTAGGAACTGGCACTCTACTAGATTTTTTTGACAACTATTTGAGGGATGTTGGGGACACATTCTCTGACATCTTCTGTAATCTCTTTTTTTCTTACATAATCATTCAGTTCAATGATCCTAATCAACATCATTGTTTCTTGACTGTTATAATAAATCCAGCACCAGTAATTATGATTACAAGAAGTGCCAGCAAGATCATTCTTTACTAGGTTCACAAAAATTAAGTATCAGGTTAAACTTCTCTCTCTCCTCCCACCCCCATGATTCTGAAAAAAAAAATAGTTGAGAAACAATTAAATTGCTTTCTTATGAGACTATGAATAAGCAACGGAGAATAGTGGTTAGAGCTCATAGGCCACCTGCACTTATTTGAACATAGAACTTCAGTTCTGGGAAAAAAAACATTTCATTTTTCCAAACATTCTGATCTGGTTCATTTCCTGCACTGTATCACTGAAAAGAAACATGTAGCACACAGCACTGCAGTACATCTTTTGAATGCAAAATAATGCTTATTAATAACTTATCCCAGTTGAAGAACAGATATCATTGTTGACAAGTATTCTAAGGTTTGCTTTATGTATGGTGACTATTTGTTTTAGTTTGGAGTAAGGGTTTATAAATTATTTTATATTTCAAAGCAGTGTTAAGCCAATTTTAGAGCTTTATAATACTGTTTTCATGTATTTCCTGCCTCAAGATGCCAGAAAATAGCATTCCCATTTCTCAGTAATCATGTCCATGATAGATATTACGAGGAAGACTCAGGGGCCATAGTTCCTCTATCCTCTTCTACTTACTCTCTGCTATTTACATGTTATAAGCATATGAGAAATTGTCTTTATAATACAAGTGAGTACCTTACCCATCCAAACTTCTCCGAATTGACCCGCTCCAAGTTTTTTCACTAATTTGATTGAATCTCGAGGGATTTCCCAGGCATCTTTATCCCACGGTTTCTGTGGCTTAGGACTAATACATGCTTTCTCTAGCTTTCTGCATAAGCCATCCGCTTGTTCTGTTTAAGAAACAAACATCCTATATTTGTATAATGATACATTTTCAGAGCCTGTATAGCTGTATTTTCTTTCTAGAGGACAGGATTACATTTTAATGCCACAGATTCTGTGGCATTTGTTTTTCATCCTCAAGTTGACTATCAGTTAAGATTAGTGTGATCCTGTGATGCAGCCGCAAAAAGTTATATGGGGATAATTACATTGGAACTATGTGTACTTATCCAACCTTTCTTAAGGGAAATGAAAGAGCCAAAGATACCTATATAAAATGTTATTGTGAATGAACTAAATTGCACTCCCTTTAATATCAACTGTGGTTTTTCTTTCCCACAGCAAATATGTTCACAAGACTGCCACAGTGTTATACAAATATTTACAATGTTGATAATCTGAAAAGTATTCTGTTTCAAGCCAATCTGATATTCCTCAAGCTGCATTTATCTTGGTTTCACATTGATATATGCCTTTTGATTATTTCAATCTGCTCCTTCCTGAAATTTCTCCTGGACTTATACTATGCTCACCCTTGACACAATTATCCTATAAGTCAAAATCTATTTGAATTTGAAATGCAGAAATGTTTTCCATCTTGGCTAGTATTTTATAGGTACTTTAGAAAATCTGCTGACTTACTTTGATAATGTTTGATCATATCACTGATGCAGGGAAAAGTAATTCTTGGAGAGATGTAATACCCTCCATTGTCTAAGCTTCTGATTTTGTAGTGCTTAACAACATCACCATTTTGTCCATCATGGTCTCTTATGGATAATGAATAACTACCTGTGGACAAAACCAAACCAACAATAAACCATAAAATAATTGCCATTTGGTTGCTATCTTTAAAATAATAACATATAAACAATGTTAATAAAGAAAAGGTTAAACTGTGTCAGCTTTGTAAGGTAGTCCAGACAAGGAGCCCACCCAGAAGTACTACTTCTACGTTATTGTAAGGTTGTATTCATATAATATTGCAAGTCTTAAAGTAGGTTTCTCCCCCATTGCTGTCAAAACCCAAAATATTAGGAAGGGTCCCTTTTGAGATGTTTGCCTTCCCATCTCCCTTCTGCATGCTAATTGCTTCATATCTGAGAATTGTTCTGGATGCTTCTCTTCCTCCATCTCCCAAAGTCATTGCTACCTACTGTCGCAGTAAGACAATAAACGCTAGGTCCATCAGATTGATATTTTTCTAACGCTTACTAAACAGATTGCAATAAAACAAAATTTACTTTTAAAAAACAGGCTTCTGTTAGCATTCCCTTTTGTTTAAAAATGTTTCTTTAAAAAAAAAAAAACAACATTTTTCCTGGGTGAACAATTCTGACTCTTTCCAAACAAGCAATGATTCAGAACAAGGAAAATAATCATGGGACTCTGTTTCTATTTTTCCACTATAGTTAATCATCTTATAAACTATTTTTCTCACAGTATCACTCATTCCAACTGCATTTCTTACACATTTGAACAATTGTATTATGTTATAGCTGAATAGTGATAGAATTTGACTTTAATAAGAGTCTCAAATGATTGTAAAATAGAATCCTAATCATTTCCACCCCTTAAACACTTTCCTTTTCATCATACATCACAAACCTGGAAACCATAATCATATGGCTGAGCTGGCATCTGGTGGAGATGGAGGGCAATTTAACATTTTTTTTCTCTATGGGTTCCCTCAGGTTGTACTCTCTCTCTATTCTTATTTAACAGTCAACAAAGCCACTAGGTCATAAATCATCAATACCATATCCAGTTATATAACTCCCAACCTAGAGCAACCAAGTCATATTGCTAAGGTTCCTTCCCAATCTCTAGAAAACCTGGAGTCCCTGAATGGGAAAGAACAGCTGTCGCTCAGACTTTCCTCTGTCCTCCTTCAGTTCTGGATAAAATTGTATTCTCTCAGACAGAACTGGAGCACAGTTTGGGGATCCTTTTATGGTCTTGGCTCTGCTGAAACGGGAGACAGCAGTCTGGGCCAAGAAGCTCTTTCAGATACTAAATTCCATACTTTCCAGATTGGGGGACAATCACTCATGTCTTAGTCGCTTTTCATATGGACTAATGCAACATGCTCTATATAAAGCTGCCTTCTACCTAGAAAAAAATTTATTGTATGAATAATTACAGGTATAAATTGATGTACCATTGTGTGCCATTGCACACGGCCATATTATTTATGAGACACCTGTGCCTCCTTCTCTCATTTCTTGATATCTGGCAGGTAGGCATGTTTCAGGTCCCTTCTTATGTTACCTGGCAGAATCCGGCTGCCATGCCTTCTCTGTCACAGATGGCCACAAGTCTGCTAGCCTTTAAGGCCCTGAAAACCTGGCTTTCACTGGGCATTAGGCCTGATCTTTTTAATGGATTGTGCATTTGTTGACCTTGATTGTTTTGCTGTTCTGTTCTGGTATTCCCTGTTTTGTTTTTATGCTATTATCCAATTATAAGTTCTTTTGTTAAGTTGGGAAGCAATGTAAATCAAAGGAAGAAAGCATCAATTTAAATAGCAATGTATATTATAATTAAAGATAACCCGAAAATCTTATTTCTGGTCAATAACTCTCTTTAGAAGGAATCTAGAAAAAGTAGGAAAGTCTGTTAGATTCTGGTTTGTTGATTGTAAGAAAGATTTTTTTGTCATAGATGTTGCAAATATATTTGATCATACAGAAGCTTATTCAAAAGTTTGTGTCACAAACATGTAAGAGACAGAAAATTGAATTTATTTTCAGATCCAATGAAATCCAGAAAACTTACCTTTTAATGTTTCACTCTCTCTGATCAGGAATGCTCCAGGAGAATTTCCTGGAGCTAGAAGTTGCCTTTCTGCATCTTTTCTGGTTATGTCTTTAAAGAACCATCTGAAAGTATTATTTTAAAAAATATTTTATTTTTATCCAAACATTAGAAAAAAAGCAAAGAAAATCAAATACTTAAAAGATAAGAAACCTACTCTTCTGTTTCTAAAGTATTGACTTTTGCAACATAATTGCTTGGGATAAATCCTTCTTTTTTCGTTACAAGGGACTTAGCCCTCCACCATTCACCATGTCTAAAAAAAAAGAGTAAAATAATCACTGTTATTTTTGTAAAGAAGACTTTACTGATCAACCTCAGTAGCATTCAAAGAAGCTTACATTTCAACTGAAGGAAATAATAACTATTTTCAGACATCATACTAATCCAGGATTAATGCTTTGGCATGAATCACATTCATTGAAATAGTTGCCTCATTTGGGCCTTTTTACCTAACACTATTTGCTTTGTTTAACTGTAGATGTAAATAAATCACAGGTAGTTCTCAACTTATAAGCCGGAATTACTGTCGTAAGTTGTTGTGGTCATAAATTTTGGCATCATGTGACCAGATCTCCAATTTTTCAACATTTCTTGTGGTGGTGGTTAAATGAATGATGCAATTGGAATGAGAAAATCAGCAAAAAAATGTCACAAATCACAGTCATGTGACTGCAGGACGTGCACATGGTCATATTGATGATCATGGACCATGGGAATATGTCTGCTTACCACAACTTGGGAAATGGGTGGTAAATAGCTTTTCTGGGTATTGTTGTAACTTCAAATCCTTGTTAAGTAAGTGGTCGTAAGATGAGCATTATCTTTCAAAATATATTTTGTTCAATGCCAGAAGTAACCTCATTCTCTGATGGTAAGGCACACTACGATACCAGGGAACTGGACCCATTCTTAGGTGATTTAATTTTGAGCTGGTTGTTTTTATTCCCTCTTTGCCAAAAGCCTGTACCTCTGTTTTTATAAGGTTACTGTAAATGTGATTTTTGTATCTTTTTACATCTATGGTTTTTATATGTGGTTTTATCCATTTGTTGTGCACCACCCCTAGTCTCCTTTGGTGAAAGACATCTTCATTTGCCCATAATAACTTTCTCAGACAGGCTGGGTAGAAAGCTAAGCCAGTGAATCCAAGCACTTCTGTTCCTTTCACAGCTAAAGGTAAATGGTTTAGTATGCTGCCAAAGTATGCCCAACATATTACCTGTTAACTATGTTAAGAATCAAAACTGATTTGAGACCTCATGCATATTAAATCCTGCAATTCACTTCCAAAACTAGTATTACTTATCACACAGGTTTAGATGACTGCATAATTTAATAAATATATAGGTCAGCATTAATTTCTGTATTTGCATTTGCATAGAAAGTGATTTGTTTTTTTATAGCAATAGCTAGAGATTGATAGTTTTTATTAAACATAGAAAACTGATGGCAGAAAAATACCCAGGGGATTATTCGAATCTGCCCTTTGAGGTTTTTGATTTTTTAATTAAAAAAAAAAACTTTGTCAGATAGATTATCCCAAGAATGTTTAAATTCAGTTATTGATGATTAAAGCAATATTTCATGGACAAAGAAAAACCATGTGACTTTTAAATGGAAAGAAATATTACACAGCTATTAATGGCTATGGCTATATAGATACAGTATATGTATGTTTTAGTATTATACGTTTACAAACATGTTAAATGAAGATAAATGGGAACAAAAACTCCCTTTAAAACCTGTAGGACATCTCCTTCTGAACTTCTAATCAATTCTTCAATAAGAGATCCTGGAGACTGAATTTGAAAGTATACACAGGGTTGTGCAATAGTCCAATGTCCTTTTATTATACCTTTCCAATTGGTCATCTGGTCAGAACAGGTTAAGTTGAATAACAATCCATTATCTTGTGAACTTCATGGCCAATAAATGCAGTCCTTCCCAGTTTTTACCCAGCACAATGCTACCTTCATTAGTTTTATAACATGAACCAGGTTTGATCTACTAGAATTAAAATGGCCAGTTTAATTGCTGAGCATACCCCTAACCTCATGATTACACAGAAGTAAATAAAATCAGGACAAGACTTCTATACTTATACTTACTCCTCCAGAATTCTCATTTTTTCTCCTTTTTTAAAGGACAAGTCATCTTCATGCATGCCTTCATAAATATATAAGGCTATCACAATGTCCCCATGTTCTTTCTCCTCATCTAATTGAGAAATGCAATAAATATATTCTTACTCATTTATTACACTCAAACAATAGCAATTTGTTGTAGCAATCAATGATTTTCTATAAACATACCTTCATGATAGAACCTTTGACCTGGCAAAAGAATATCTTCATTTCCCTAAAACAAAATAATACGTTATTTGATATCGTCAAACTTATTTTAATTTAAAATACAGATCCTATAGGGTTTTTCTTATGCTGATTATTTTATTTTGGGTTGTATTTTAAATATCTGCACTTAGGTTTGAAATATCCACACATACAAATTTATCAGGAAATTCCTGTCCTAATAAAGCCATTTTGGAAACTAAATGATTGCTCTTTTACCTGAACCACCATGGTTCTTCTATAAGCTTCAATGCTATATAGATTTATAAAAACATTCCTGGAAAAAATTTGCAAGAGCCAATTGGGTGGATGTCTATTTATAGAACAACAACTAGAAAGTGTTCAATATGCCTATAAAAATGAATTCCATGTCAACAAGGACTCGTATACAACCTAATCTGTTCCACTGGACAATGAATAAAATTTATTCAAAGTCAGCATGCATTTTTAGGTTATTTAAAATTGTTGGACATTCTGCAATACTAGGCTATTGCTAAAAATATTTATGGCACAATTGAACATTTTGGCTGGAATATCAGTATTTTGTGGTTTTTCTGAAAACAAAATTGATCTACTTTTGGTAAAAACAAATTTACTTATTTGTCAAAATTATATTTTTATATATACATTTATTTTAATAGAATGCTTTTCCATTTTAAAATGTGGTTTGTGAATATATTACTAGATGATTGTCGATTATTCTTCAAAAGCTTTTTCAACTATCCAGTAAGTAGAGTAAAGTTGATATATTAAGGGATTCTTGGCACAGTGGTCCCCTCCTAGATCACTTGAGTTCCAACTGTGTTATTCTGACAGAAGGCAATCCAGTGCAGAAGTAGCTAACATTTTCAGTGATGTTCCAATCAGCCCACAACACTGTAAGAAAATTAAATGGAGCATAGCCTTGCATTTTTTTAAAAGGGGGAACTGGTGAAATCCAGCCAATTCTGAAATCCTGCTGAATTGAAATGCTAATCATCAGCAATGCTACTCCTTATCATGTTAGCAGCTCATGTAACTTGTAAGAAGAATTGTCTGTAGTTGCCTAGGCTGAATTCACACAAAACATGTTTTGTTAAATAATCTAGAAGGACTAAAATTATATATTGTATTAATCTAAAATATAATTATAGTTAATGCAGTCATCTTGCAGTTGGTGGACACTTTAGGAGTTATGAAGGCAGATTTTAAATCTTGGGTACCAAATGGCTACTGCGATGGGCAGTAAATGGAATAGAAGCCCCATTTATCAAATGGTAAGCTGCTTTCCTCCACTGCTTCCTGAGACCCTTTTATAGCTTCCTGAGACCCTTTTCCATAGGGCTGTGGAATAATTGAGATTTGAATAAAAAGGTGATTTAGAGAAAGTGTGGACTCAGACATTCCATGTACTGTCACTTCCTTAATTCAAACGCATCTTTTCCTGGAGTTGGAAGGAAGATTAGAAAAAGTTCAGCTTCTAAAAGGATTTCCATCAAAGGCACAATGAGCAACTTGGTGCATCAAAAATTTTATTTTCTCTTTAAAATCCAGATTGCTGTACATTCCTATTGTTTATCATCTCATCTTTGCATATTATTTTGGGGGCAGGTAGGTAGGTCCAATAATACAATAAAGTGCCATTCAATTTTTAAATAATGTTCTGTACCTGTTCATTGAAATGCAGATTTTCTTTAAGGCAATACTTTGTATTCTATTAGTTATTCTTCTTCATTAAAAACAACCTCAAATGAGTAAAGTCATGCATGGCAAGCTTTAGCACAGTATGTAACCCCAGCTGGTATTCTTACCATATGATAACTAAAAAACAGTTATCCTGTAATGGATAAAATTGCCAGGTGCATTATCTAGTTCTTGGTTCCCAAACTTTAAAAAGAACAATAATATTCAGTTTTGGCTTTAAGACTTTCTTACACATAGGTTTCTGTTGCAATTTATCTTTCTTATCTGTAGCAATTTTTCTTAAATGAAAAAAAGTATTTTATGAAGGCATCCATCTTGAAAATGGAAAGCCCAGCCTCCTCTTAGCATATGTTTTATGAGAATTAATACAGTATCTCTGTAACCTTTGAAGACTGCATAGTTTAAAAAATATTTTTGAACCCTGAAGATGGTAAAAAAATTAATACTTAAAAAAACCCCTGCAAAGCTCCTTAGACACTTTGCATGCAGCGCTCTGCAAAAGAATTAGCATTAATACTAGGCCAAGGCCCATCTTAGTTTAATACAGGTAGACCTCGACTTATGTCCACAACTGAGTCCAAAATGTCTGTTGTTAAGTGAAACATTTGGTAAGTAAGTTTTGCCCTATTTTATGACCTTTCTTGCCTCAGTTGTTAAGTGAATCACTGCAGTTGATAAGTTACTAACCTGGTTGTTAAGGGAATCTGGCTTTACCATTGACTCTGCTTGTCAGAAAGTCTCAAAGGTGATCACATGACCCTGGGACACTGCAATGGTCATAAATATGAACCAGTTGCCAAGTGTCCGAATTTTGACCATGTGATCATGGCCATGCTGCAAAGGTCGTAACTCTGAAATACAGTCGTAAGTCACTTTTTCAGTGCTGTTGTAACTTTGAACAGTTACTAAATGAACTTTTGTAAGTCAAGGACTACCTGTAGTTTATTTCCTACAAGAATAAATACTTTCACTGTGCTTGCAGTCAGTGTCTTCTACCACTTCCCCCTCTGTAGCTGCATTGGGAGGCATTTACTCCCAACCTGAAGTCTATGGAGAATCATCCAGGTCATGGTTGTCCCAAAGATGCTTTTTTTCAAAAAAGCAACAGGGCTTTCTTTGTTTTTCCTTGAAGATGTTTGCTCCTCATCCAAGGGGCTTCGTCAGTTCAACTGAAGAAAATTAATTCTAAAGCAATTTCTTCCATCGTGAATGTGTTAAAAAAGAGGGTTTTTTTTAAAGAATGTATTTCCAAGATACTACAGTGAAACTGACACTGCTTAATGATCTATAAATGCAAGGTTATATATTTAAACTGCTCTTAGTTGGAACTGCGGACTCAAAGACATAAGGTTCTGGATTTCAGGTACATTCCTTATGGGCTAATGAACCCTCTGCCACAAAATTAAACTGCAGTCCATGAAAATGTAATTTTCATTCTGGTTATGTGTTGTGTTGGCTGTTTTAATGAAATAAACACTTAAGATATGCCAGTCAAACTGCAATCTCAGTGTTGGAATTCTTCCCTGAAACTATCTACTTACTGGCCTTTGCTGTTTATTTGACGTTGGATCCCTCACATAAATAGTTCGTTCAGTTTTACGTACTGATTTGTTCTTCACATCTAGCCCATCTCCATGCAGATTGTCTTTTTGTTTGGATTTTATACATCCCATATTTTCCTGTTGGGACAAAAACAAAACAATGGAAAGATTAGACAAAAATGCTGTCATATGTATTCACATAGTCAAACCTATATGAATTTGCGGGGAGCTTTCCACCTTGGCAGCAGCATATAAATAATAAAACATTGTCCCCAAAGAGATTTGTGTGATATCTTTAAACAGACAAAATCATTTGGGTGTTTAGCCCAAGGTTTCACATAAGGTTTTTATTTTCACTTTGCATATAACCCTGAAAACTAATATTTATATATAGCAGTTATTGTATCTAAATAAAAGGGATTTCTGCTTTATCTTCAGGATCTGACATATATTACATTTACACAATGATGATCATCTATGTTCCATAATTTTTACAATATGCTTTATAAATGTAATAGTTTATAAAGTTGAAAGGTGAGTGAAAGATCGCTATGTTTTGCATTTACATTTGCTGTATGTTCATCCCTTCTAAATTTAAACTTCTCATGATTAATGTCCTGGGATTTAACTGAGGTTTTAGAAATTGGTAAAGTGTATATTGCTTGAGAGAATGCATCCTGAATGTTTACTGAAATCAAGAAAAAAATTCATAAAAATCATGTTAAGTGTCATGATTTCCTGACATTGTTTTTATTATTTATTTGGAAAAATCAGAAGGCTCTTCCAGATTGGTACCTGGTACCGTAGCAACTGCTTTGTGCTCCTGGCAAAATGAAGGAATGGGGTGGGATTCTCCCGGTTCTGTCCAGCTCTGTAGAACTGGTAGCTCTGAAATGCAGCAGACATAGAACCAGTTCTATGTCTGCTGCTGTTTGGCCCACCCGCCTGCCCGGGCTCTTACCTGACTTTTATTTCCTGCTTTTTCAACTTCAGCTGCTTTGCGCAGTACAGCTGCAGTTGAAAAAGCAGGAAAATAGTGCTGTGCTGCTCAGCTGTTTGGGCAGCAAAGCTGACGATGCTCCAAACGTGCATGCAGCGTGCAAGTCGCCAAATCACCAAAGCGGTAGTTACACCAGTCGGATCCCACCCCTGGTTCCATAGCTATCATTTCAGCATAGTTCTAGAAAGAGGAAAAGGCTAGAGCAGTGATGGCGAACTTTTTTGCCATGAGTGCGCAAAGCACAAACATGAGCATAGCCAAAATGCATCATGCATGCCCTGCGCATGCATGTGCATCCCCACGCATGTGCCCCTGCCCTTGTGCAGCAGAAACCTGAGGGCCAGCTGGCCAGTGGGAAACCCGCGCACTTGCATGGTGGAGCTAAGCTGGGGCAATGGCATGCATGCCCATGGAGAGGGCTCTGTGTGCCACCTGTGTCACGCATGCCATAGGTTCGCCACCACAGGGCTAGAGACAAGCCTATAACAGCCTATTAAAAAACTAAAGCAAAGTCAATCTATTGGTTCTTTTATTGGTAATAAGAAAAATCGCACATGAAGCAATATAACACACTGGTAGCTTGATAAAATCCTAGGTATAAATAATAGAAAAAGAAACATAGTTGCTGTATATATTCCTAATATGTACGAAGTGGATGAAGTTCCATCTAAGTTCTCAGAGAGGTATCAACAAATTCAAGGTAATCTTAAGCACTTCTGAATCATAATCATTCAATCAAAATGTTTAAGAAGCATAATCCCAATGAATAGGCATGAAGAACAAAGCTATCTTAACAAGGACTGACCATGTGCTGACAGTACTGGGAAGACAAGGAGAATTCCAGATTAAAAGATTATTGGAATTTATCTGTACTCCCCATTGCAAATTTATTTCAAATCCATAGTTTCTGTATTTTTAATGATGCTGCTTTGAATTCTGGATTTCTGGTTTTGTCAATCTTACTCATTCAATTGTGTTTGGTTTTTGGACTCTGCCTGGACAAATCCTTGTAGCTTTCTTGCCCAGGTTTTTCAGAAGTGGTTGCCATTGCCTCCTTCCTAGGGATAAGAAGAAGTGACTGGTCCAAGGTCACTCAGCAGTTTTTCTTTCTAAGGCAGGAGTAGAACTCACAGTTTCATTGGTTTCCAGCCAACAACAAACTGGCTCAAATTATCTTTAATTAAGAAAAAATGGGTATAAGATGAATAGTGTTAATACACATGCTACATTTTGTCATAAATTCCATTCAGAGACAATAATTTTATGTGTGTTGAGAGTGACCATATCTAGCTATTTATTTTTAGATGCTAAGTACTTTCCTATTTTAACAAATATTTCCTGAGTAATTTTCCTTTGTACAGCAGTGTCCTGAAATCAAAATACAAGTATAAATTATCATGTTGCAACAAGTTTGCAAAAATGCATAAGTTACTTGTACCCATAACTTATCAGTACCTTTAAGTTGACTATCTGACCTTTGATCCCATGAGTTCCTGGGAAAGTTCTCTTCCCTACTTACACATTTGGGAAATATTAACACTACAGGTCAGGCCAGTTGTTTAGTACTGAGAAATTTGTGACAAATCCTTCCCCTCATCTCTTTTTTCCCCATCCAAGTGAGAAAAAGAAATATTACAAATGCTTCCACTGAATGATCCAGAAATTTGAAAAGGGAATGACATGAAGTTTAAAAGACAGAAATATAAAAACACAACTTTGCTTCAATGCCATAAAACTCTGCTCCAATCTGCTTTATTTTTTTTAGATTATTTTAATTTTGTTTTGAAAATGTAGCTGACCTCTTAAGGAATTAGAGGACATTTTTCAATTTATTCTTAAAAGAATCATGAAAGAAAGCAAAATCAAGATTAGCCCAAGTGCATCTAGTGATCTTCACTGATCTATGAAATTTGGCCCTCAGATCTAAATATCAGTTGCTTTTTATTTTTAATGCCAGGCCATTATATGTAAAGTGTCTCTTAAAGATTCAAGAGAGACCTCCTGAAAAGGAGAAAAAGTATCATCTCTTCATGGGCTAAGCATCTTTCTACAAATAAGTGTTTAGTATACTCTAATATTCTCTTTGCTCAGTACCTAAAAATACTGTAATTTAAGATTAAACATATTTGAGAGTTGAAGAATGACTTTAACTGAGCATTTCTACAGCAATGCTTTAAAAGCAGTTTTCACAAGAAAATGTAAATAAGGGTAAAGTTACATTCTTTTATTTTTTCCCCAAATAATCTTTGGTTTGGGTCCCTTACATACAGTTCCACTTTATCAGATTGATCATACTGTAATTAAATCCTTCCTTGCACTCTTAAAATCATTTTTGTTTATTCAGTTAGTCTTCTTTCTGGAAACATTCTCCTTTCTCTACTACTCCCAATTATCTTTTTGTATCTTTTTTTCCACTAACATCTCTGTGAACTACGTATTGCAGTCCTTCAAAGTTTAGAACTTTTGATTGCATTCCTGAGAACAACTTGCACCCTTTAAGGAGGGAAGTAAAATTTGCCAAAGGTTGGAAACTGCTAATGCAGCAAAGGGAACAGATGAAGAAACTGTGGGGAAAGCAACAGGAAGAGAGAAAAGGAGGTAGCCTGCTGTTGGGTAAGAAATTCATGCTACAGCTGTTACGTAGAACACTGATCTTCCCGTGATATCCACAGGTCTGCAAGTTAATTATTTCCTGTCAATCTCGGTTCCTAGTTTTGATACTGGAATTAAATAAATAACAGAAAAAAATATCTTCAGTAAAAAGAGACAAAACAGTAGCCCAGAAATGTCTTGTGTACAAGTCTCTCTCACACATTCTTACTGTCCCAAAGACAGTCTTTATTATGATCCCTGTAAATGAGGGCAGAAGAAACAAGAAAAGGCAGAAATACCATCAGCTTCTCAAACTTCATCTTATTTGACAAAAGAGTCCAACTTTACTTCACCTTTCTTTAAATAGCAACAAAGTTTGAATACAAAATTTAGGTTTTTATAGGCATTATAAGACAGTCCATGGAGTTTCTCTGAACACTGGACAAATAAGAAATGACCACAAACTAATTCCATTAAAGCAAGGCGTCAAACTCGATCGTGTCACATGACACATATTGATGTATTGTGACATTTTTTGCCTCTGCGGAACTGGGGTGGGTATGGTTTGCATGTGATGTATCCGGCCCCTGGAAATATGCTCTTCTTTGATTAATGTTGGCATATGCTCAGCCAGTTAAAGATCTGCACATACTGTTACTCTCTTATGGCAACATCTCTGTAAAGCAACCTCATTGTTATGGGAAACATTAACTTCTGCTATACTGCATAGAAAGCCATATTCTGCAGTAAATACTGACAAGAAAAAAGAAACAATGAGATCTTACTAGCATGAAACAATTAAAAATAAATATTGTTATAAATTAATGCTAAACCATATACACCATAATTTTAGGTTCCATTTCTGATATATTTAAAAGAGTCTTGGATATTAAGATAGGATTTTTTTTTTAAAAATAGGAAGAGCTTCTGCTAATCAAAGTAAAAAAGACTGATGGATCAATGGTTCTGAATCCATACTAGGTTCATGTTACTTATCATATTTCCTACTATTTCAAAAATAGTAGGAAATTATTAGTGAATGACACAATTGTTTAGCTTCATTGTTTGTGTTAATTGAAACTAAACAACCTTCACTGTGCCTCAGTGCATGTGAATCTTGCCAGAATGAAATACATTTCCACAGGCTATATAAACTTGGAATTTTTTCTTAATATAGAGTACTGTCTATGTCAGGATTTTCACACTGTCATGTCAATTATATGAGCACTAGTTTATTAGTGCAAAGGCTCTTAGATTCTCCCCTTTATATGCTAATTCAAAAGTCTCTAAAGGTAAAGGTTCCCCTCGCACATATGTGCTTGTCATTTCCGGCTCTAGGGGGCAGTGCTCATCTCCGTTACAAAGCTGAAAAGCCAGCGCTGTCCGAAGACGTCTCTGAGGTCATGTGGCCGGCATGACTAAATGCCGAAGGCATTTAGTCCCTATTTTTCTACTAGCATTTTTACATACTTTTGAACTACTAGGTTGGCAGAAGCTGAGACAAATCCCTAGCACTGATCACTCTGTTATTGCCAAACTGCCAACCCTTCTAATCGACAAGCTCAGTGTCTTAGCCACTGAACTCTACTGGGTCATAAAGGAAGATTAGCATTAAACATGCCTTTATAGACACCACCAACCCCCACAAAACAGAGCTCTGTTTTCACTATCTTACTTTGCCTACTTACTTGGCAGTATTTTTCATTGACCAGAATACTATTATTTACTTTGGTTGTTAGAGAATAACATCATACACTGTAACCACACTGGAAACTTGGCACGATATACCAAAGTAAAATGAACTATGTCTGACAAATTGTGTCCCGTTCTACCAAGAGTTAAGAATGTTATTTGGCAATTTTCTTTAAAGCAAAAAAATGTTGTGTCTTTCATTTGGCATAAGTCATCTCTCAGAAGAGGCTGCAATTCCTGAAGATTTGATTCAAATTTAGTTTACTTATAAAGGAAAGTAGACTAGAAACTGATTGAATAAGTACAATCTATCACAGAAGGAAAACACAATTGCCACATGCAGCTTTCTCATTATCACTGTGGAGTAGCATGGTGCCTTGGATTTTCAAATTAAATACAATTAAGTACTGAAGAAATCAGTACCAATTCTTTGGGTTTGTGTGTATGTATGGGATGCATACATGTGAGGAGGATTTAATGCCAAGAGTGACACAAGCCATTTGGGTATATCTCCTAAGGAAGACCAGAAATGGCTCTCTATCACCTTCCCATGAAGTAGTCTCTTCTCTTGATCAAATTCTTAGTTTGCTGAGAAATGCCACTCTATTTCTGCTGATGTTTCTTCTTGTTTCTTCATTACTAAGGTAGCCACACTCTCATATATTAGTGCTTAACTGAAAACAGGAGTGTCTGAGTGATCCTGGTTTCATTGCCCTGCTGTCCTCTGCTGTCTGCAGGAGTCCCACAGGGGAAAGCAGTCAAGAAAGAATACACAAGTCATGGGTGACAGGACAGTCAAACTACTTGCTTATCCTATCTGTGGAGCTATCGTGGCTCAGTGGTTAGAACGCAGTATTGCAGGCTAACTCTGCTCACAGCCAGGGGTTCAGTCTTGATCAGCTCAAGGTTGACTCTACTTTCCATCCTTCCAAGGATCTAGATTGTTAGGGGCAATATGCTGACTAAATTTCTAAACCATTTAAAAGAGTGGCATAAAGCATTGTGGCACCATATATAAGTCTAAGTGCTATTGCTATCCTTATACTACCGTACTACTGGTCTTAGCTATGTAGAACAAACTGACAATCCCAACCTCAGCTACAAGGGCTACTGTCCCATCCAGGCATGGAGATTGGTTTTTTTCCCATAGTCCTAGGGAAGATCCATGAAGCCTGGCACAACTGTTGCTCTTCTGCTGCATGAACATAGCCAGACAAAATAATTGGAAGCCAAATGTGGTCTGGTGGCTGGGAGCTTAAAATCCCTGACTTACTAGAGATACACTTGAGTGATTTATATAGATTCTGCTCAAAAGTCCTAATCAACATTATCCCCTTCCAGATGTTTACCATAGACAAAATTGTAGCCATATGAAGTGGCTACAAAAATAAAGTCAATATGTCACTTATTTAATGCAAATTGCTTTATAAAGTTAGTTTCTATTCCTCTTTAAAATGTTGCTTTAAACCAAATTATAATTCAGCATTAGTAGATGTCAGTAGAAAACGTATGAATCCAAAAGATAAAAATTAAATGTATTTATTTGATTTTCATACAACTGTAATCATGAACTTGATTTTTAAAATCAAGATTTAAAAGTAAGAACTGCATATATAACTTATATGTCCCCTGTAATGATTACTATTGGTATTTCTAAATAAACAAGACATAAATCCAGAATTATAAGAAAAGCAGTTGATTATCTTTTCTCCCAAATACACTGATATTAAAGTCATATTGATATAATCACAAACCAGGGGAAGGCATTCGGTGCTAGTTACTAGCTTCTTTTTTGGCATTAAGCAGTAACCACCTTTTCTGCGGTGATGCTCCAAGGAATAAAACAAACTTACTTTAAAGAGGAAATGTTCCTTGTATATAATTTCACCAGTCAGGAGGATCTGAGTCATGCCTGGAAACCCATCACTGTGCTTTTTTTTTGTTTTTTTTTGTCTATGAGGGGTGAGGGATAGTATCTTGGTAGCATTATCACATAAACTTACTAGAGAGGAATAGCTTAACAAAATATCTTTTCAGCAAAACTAATGGATACAAATTTGTGTTGTTATAAGCTGTAAAAGAAACTGTAGTCAATATATAAACAGCAAAGAAAACGAAAACTTTATTTTGAATAGCTAGACTCAGGAAGTAATGTAAATATGTTTTTATATGGTATTTTTTGACTAAGCAGAATATCCTAATTTTCTTGTTATTCAACTATGCAACATGTCCTCAAATATAAAGAACATGAAATCTATATCTAAACAGTAGATAGCGGAAAAAAGAGTACTGATAAAAAAGAATGTTTGTAGATCAGAATTGAAATGAGGTGTCCTTGGTACTCTCTGAGCTTGGTTGTCCCAAAGGTGCTTTTTTTCAGGAGGTAACTGGATTTTCTGGATTTTTTCTTTGAAGACATTTTGCTTCTCATTCAAGAAGCTTCTGAAGAGCTGAAGAAGCTTCTTGGATGAAAAGCAAAATGTCTTAAAAGAAAAACCATAAACTGCGTCTTGAAAAAAGCATCTATGGGACATCCATGACCTGGATGACTGAGAATCTCCATAGACCTCTGAGCTTGGTGTTTTGTTGTAGCTGTTTCATTACCCAAATATCAGTGCACTAATGATGTTACCTAGTTTGAGTAATGAAACGTCTGTAAGAAAACAACCAAGTTCAAAGAGCATTAGGACCCTTCAATGAAGAGCAATTATATCAAGTCAAATTTTTGAGTCACAGAAGTCTGTATTAAGATTTCCTAGTCTATGGAAAAAATATTTTCCAGAACTACAATCCCTAATCCAATGCAATCCTTTTTTCCCCGTGACAGTAGGAAAACAGGTTGCTAAACTTTTTTTAAAAGTATTAATTATTAATAGAACTAAATGCTATACTTTTTATTTTTCTTTGTTCATACATACTCTAGATATAAACAAGATCAATGTACAGAGTTACAAAATAAATAACTGTCCAGCTATAATACAGCTACTTCCTTCTTGGAAATTCCAGCAGAATTAAGTGAGGTATAAAAACGAAACAAAGCATCTTCTTAGTAATAGATTGATATAACATAATAGGAATGGCTCACCTTTTTATGACTAATGCCATAAATGATCTCTCCCAGTTCTAACTGGAAATGCTAGATTCTGTGCAAATGCTGAACTCTGTGAGATTAGTGAGTCATTACCCTCTTACTCTATGTAAATTCTGGCCATATTGGCTTCAGAACTACAAGGCCTTCCTCCATTTCTCATCCCTATAACTTAATAGCTTCACTTCAAATATTTCACTAGAATTCTGATTACTTTTGTTTGAAGTAATCAAATGGCACTAAGAAATCATTTCATAATCATACAGAAATGAAAAAAATATGTAATTAAGCTTCTATTGAAGGAGGAAGATTGTTTTGTTTATGTAAGTGCAAACTATTATACAGAATAGAGTTATAGGAAAATATTATTATAGAGTTATAGGAAAATATTATGAATGCTGTTTCTATGTTGGTATGCTGTTTCTCTTCATTATTTTCTTTCTCTTCTATGTCTCTTGTCTTGTTTGTTTTATTTTTTTAAATCAGCCTTCGTTAAATATTATTCCCTTTATTATTCTTTCTGTTCCCTCCCTACTGATTTACACAGCATTAGTAAATGGTCGATCCGTATTGTTAATTGTGCGGAAGACAACTGGAATATGTGGCATGGCTTAAAATAATATTTTATACCTTTTTAAAACTCTATTCCCTCTTATTAGGGGGAGAAATGCTTTGGTCTTTAAATGTTTCAGCTACAGTATGGATGGTTGTGACATATGCCATTCCTTGGTTTTTGAATTTTAATATTTTGTAATTTCCTTTGTAACAAGACATTTTAAAAGGTTGAAATTCCCAGTTAGGTGCAAAGAATTGTTAGATATAAAGATAGCAACTGAAATGGCTTCATTTTTCAGAACAGACTGACATTGTTCCTAAAGTTAAAAATCTGTTTTAAAAAGTTTGGGCAGGGGAAATTGGTGTGTGTAGTATCTTTAATATGGCAAGAGATATTGGAATTATATTTAATAGGCTTTTGATGAAAAATGTTGTATTATGAGATCAGTATACCGCTATCCTGAATTTCTGTGGTCCAACTGAAGATTCTTCAGAACAAATAACTATTTATTTTCAACACCTATATGTTATGGCTTTGTTTGTTACCTTTGAGTTAATCTTGATTCCTGATAACCATCCAGACAGGTTTCAATAGAAACATTTTGGACATGTGACAAAGAAAGACTGACCGTCCAAAGTCACTCAGGTTGAAGGATTTATGCCTAAGGCAGGACTAGACTCCATAGTCTTGTCTGGTATGGTATCTTTAGACACTGCATCTAATATGTACTAAATTAAAGGTTGAAGGTTGTGTGAATCAAACTTTGCATCCTTATTTAGATCATAGGACATATACAGGTAGCCCTCGACTTACAACAGTTCATTTAGTGATAATTGAAAGGTACAACGGCCCTGACTTCTGGTTGTTTTTCCATCATGTCAGAGCGGAATCCACGATTGTGCACGGTTTTGTTCTGTCCTAGCTTGTTGGAGGGTCCTGATTGGGAGCAGAACCACCCTGAAGGGGTGAAGAAGGGGAGGACCACTTGGGGGGTTGAGGAGAGACTATCTCCCCTCCCTGACAAGATAAGACCCCTCCGAAGACAAATTGCAGTGGTGGTCTAAAACGGCCACCATGGAGATGGGAGGCAGTCCAGGAAACTAAGACTGCTGGTCCAGTGAAATTGTGAGCAGTGTGTGAACCAGGCAATATACATGAACATTAAGGTACCCCAGAATTAAGAAATAAAGAACTATTTTTGATGAAAGTGTGTAAAAGCAGAGACCAAAGAGAGAGAGAGTGAGAAGAAAATTTGAACTTATGAAGTTACCTTTGAACATTGAAATGAATTAATTTGGAGGTGGAAAATTCAGAGGAAAATATCTGATTACAAAAGGCTTGGAAATTACCGTATTTCCCCATGTATAAGCCACCCCTTTTTTCCAAAATTTTCAAGCCCAAAAAGTAGGGGGGTGGCATATACAAAGCAGGTACACTTTTTATATGTGAAAAATGCATAAAATAATAAAGTAGGAATAAACTGGTTTTCCAGCAGTATGCTATACTTTTTTGTAAAAATTGTAAGTGACGATACGATTACGAGTGCGAGTACGCGATAGAAATGCATACGCTAGGCATCGGCCTGAATGCTTCGTTCCTACTCTTGTTCCGATGCGTAGATTGCTAGCGTCGCCCGCACCGCTTTCGGCGTCATGACCGAAGTTGTAGATCTAGACGTCGAATTTTGTTTCTTTGTAAATTTTCTTTCTTCATAACTTGTTTCTCTAATAAAATATTTTTTTCAAAACTTCACAGTCCAAAAATTGGGGGGGTGGCTTATACAAAGGGGGTGCTTATACATGGGGAAATACGGTAAACTGGATAATTATTGGATTTTTGGCACTAAATAGGCATAAGTAAATACTGGAATTGAATGTGTTAAAAATAATAGCTAATAACTAGAATTAGCGAAATTAATATGTTTTTTTTTTTTTAAGTAAAAAGAAAGGTTAGAACAGGGAAACAGAATTGAGAGTGACACCTAATGGTACAGGAAACATTTCAGTGACTCTTTGAAAAGTGCTTGGTCTTTCTAAAATTGGAATTTAAAAGAAAATAAGAGGAACTCCATTAAAATAAAATAAAAACCTTGAAAAAATACTAGAATACAACAAGGAAAAAAGATACGTGAAGAAATTGTCTTAGGATTACTTAGTGACTTTGGGAAAAAGTTGGAAAAGAAATCAACAGAAGGAATCTGGAAACAAAGACCTATGGACATTGTTGAAATTAAATATAAAAGACCCTGGTTGAAATAAACTACTGGACATTTGGATTGGATATAGTTATTAAAGAAGTGGGGGAGAAGAAGCATACAAAATGGGAGAATTATATGTGGAAATGAGATTGAAACTACAAAATATGAGGGAAATGATGAAAGAAAGCATGGAAACGTACAGTATTATACTACAAAAATTAGAAATGGTGATTCAGATTGAAGAAGAACAAAGAGAACCAGAGGGGAGGAGTTAAATAAAGAGGAAACCAGCTTTAAAGAACAAGTGGAACAACGAACATTAAAACAGGGGGGGGGGAATTAAAGTTAAAAATCTGAGGTTTGATGTGATAATTAAAGGGGGAATTGTTTGGAAAGCTAAACAAAGGAAAAGGAAACAGCAGAAGAGGGAATTACAGAGGAAAGACTGAGAAAGGGAGGGGGACAAAATAAATAATTGGAATGAGAAGTGGAGGGAAATAATAAAAGAAAAAAGGGGAATTAAGAGAAAGGAACAAGAGATGAAGGGAAGCAGAAAGCAAACAAGAATGAAAATAAATTATATAGTCAGGAGGATGAGAGACAATGGGTAGAAAAAGAATAGGGAGGGAGATTCTGCAAGGTAATTTGTTGTGATATATAAGAATAGGTATTTTAAAATAGATAAGATTGGAACTGATTTTAAAAGGATTATTGTTAAATCAAATATATATTTGAATGAAATAGATATGGAAATGGGAATTTATTATAAGAATATTAATTGATATTTTTAAAAAGTGATGAATAAAGTTAAAATGAATTATGAGAATTGTAATGGAAAGATTGATATCAGTTTCTATAATTAATTGAATAGATTAATATTTTTGGAATAGATGATTTATATGGTAATTGAGAAAAAGAATACCATGCAGATTCTGACTTACTAATATACAGTATATGCATATGTGATATGTAGTAGTTAGGAGAATATTGTTAGTAATGTAGAATGTTGTAATTAAATATACTATGGTAAATTTTTATAATGAATTAAAGAGAAAAAATTGAAGGAATGTACAAGGTAAATAGGTGGCAATCTTGAATTGACAACTAAAGGGGACAACTTTTTGAATTGTTAGAATAAGGATGAAATTTATTGAATAATGAATGGAATAACAGTAGGTGATAAAATTGCAAAAGTGACAGATAAAAGCAATATGTGCAATGAATATATTTATTTATTTATTTATTTTATTTGTCAATTGTTTACAAGATAATAAGTATAAGTGTATACATAGTTATGAATACATGAAATGGGTACATATAAGAAAAATAAAAGAAAAATAAAAGAAACAATAGGACAGGGACGGTAGGCACGTTGGTGCGCTTATGCACGCCTCCTACAGACCTCTTAGGAAAGGGATGAGGTCAATAGTAGACAGTCTAAGGTTAAAGTTTTGGGGGTTTGGCGAAGAAACTATAGAGTCGGGTAGAGTATTCCAGACATTGACCACTCTGTTGCTGAAGTCGTATTTCCTGCAATCAAGCTTGGTGCGGTTAACCTTGAGTTTGTATCTGTTGTGTGCTCTTGTGTTGTTATGGTTGAAGCTGAAGTATTCATTGACAGATAGGACATTGCAATGTATGATTTTATATACCATGCTTAAATCAGACCGAAGATGGCGTAATTCAAGGTTTTCTAGTTCTAGAATTTCAAGTCTGGTGGCATAAGGTATTCTACAACAGTAGAGGAGTGGAGAACTCTTCTTGTGAAATATTTCTGGACTTTCTCAATTGTGCTAATATCAGATACGTAATGTGGGTTCCAGACTGATGAGCTGTATTCGAGTATTGGTCTAGCAAATGTTTTGTATGCTCTAGTTAGTAGTGTGATATTACCAGAGAAAAAGCTACGTAAGATTAGGTTAACAACTCTTAATGCCTTTTTGGCTATGTAGTTGCAGTGGGCTCTAGCACTTAGATCATTAGAGGTGAGTATTCCAAGGTCCTTTACAGAGCTTGGATCATCAACAAGATCTTGACTATTCAGCTTGTATTTTATTTTCGGATTTTTTTTGCCAATATGTAAGACAGAGCATTTATTTGTTGAGATTTGAAGTTGCCATTTGTTTGACCATTCTGATACACAGTCAAGATCTTTTTGAAGGGTAGCAGTATTGTCTGTGGTATTGAACAGCTTTACATCATCAGCGAAAAGAACACAGTTGCTCTTAATATGATCACAGAGGTCATTTATGTAGAGTATAAAGAGAGTTGGTCCTAGAACACTGCCTTGGGGGACACCACTATTGACAGGTACAGAATTTGATAGGATGCTCCCAATTTTGACCATTTGTTGTCTGTTTGACAGGAATGCTTCTATCCAGTTATGCAGTTGTCCAGAGATACCATAGGATTTTATTTTTAGGAGTAGTTTGTCATGTACCACTGAATCAAAGGCTTTACAGAAGTCTATGTAGATTGCATCTATTGTTTTGCCCTGATCAAGTTGTGTAGTCCATATGTTTTTGCAGTGTAAGAGTTGCAGATTACAGGATAGTTTTTTTCTGAATATATAGAAATGGAACAAGAATCTTAGATAATACTATAAAACAAGACATGAGAATATTTTAAGAAAAATGAAATAAGTTAAGATATGAACTGGAATTGGATAAAATAAGTGTAATGAATTTAATATTTGAGAATATTCAAAGGAAAATAGAATAAGTAACAATGCGATATGAAATTGAATAAGAAAGATGACTATGTTACTATGGTCATGTTTGTATTGAAATGTAAAAACCTGGAACCACACTGTTGGCCAAAAGAGATGTTTTTTAAAATATAAAAATAAAAAATGTATTTAAAAAAAGAAAGGTACAATGGCCCTGGAAAAAGTGACTTATAACTGTTTTTCACAGTTATGACTTTTGCAGCATCTCCTTGATCATGTGATCAAAATTCAGATGCTTGGCAATGGATTCATATTTATGATTGTTATACTATGTCCCAAAGTCATATCATCATCTTTTGTGACCTCTTGACAAGCAAAGTCAATGGGGAAGCCAGATTCATTTAACAACTGGGTTATTAACTTATGAACTGCAATGATTCATTTAACAACTATGGCAAGAAAGGTCACAAAACTGGCAAAACGCACTTAACAAATGTCTCACTTAAAAACAGAAATTTTAGGCTCAATTGTGGTTGTAAGTTGAGGACTACTTGTATTTGGTTTTAGGCCCAACTTCTTTGTCACCATTCTTGCCTATATTTACTCTGAAGCTTTGAGTGCATGACATGAGGAGTTTTGTTTATCAGACAGTTTGCCGCAGAGTGCGATGCTGATTAGGGCTGAAAGGAAGTGACCCACTCAAGATCACCAGGCTGGCTTCTGTATAAAAAGGAAAACTAGAACCTGGAAGTTCTCCCTGTTGGTAATCAAGCATATTAATTATTAGACCACGCAGAAAGAATGTACATCTACATTTAATTTAATAGTTATTGGCTTGCTGTTCTCTTCAACAGGAATATATGAAACTGGCATACAAAAACATGTTTTGCTAGATAATTTCTATCTAGCTAGATAATGCTTCTTTAATATGTGGTAGAGATGCCTTCAGAGCCTTTTTACAAATGTTTATAGGTGTTATAAAGTTTGTGGGTTTGAAAAAACTGTTGATTGTACTGCTTAACAGGAACTTTAATTCATCATTTCTGAATGATGATAATTATTTTATTAAGTAGAAGAAACTGAAAAAGCAGGGTTTTTAAAATTAAGATAACTTGATTGTGTCTTGGATATTAAATACTGCTACAGCCTTTATCTTTGGATGAATCATAATTTTCATAAATTGTAAACATACAAAGATGCTACAATCAACTAATGTTAAAACTCAGGAGGAGAAAATTAAATGTCCACCTCCTAATCAGTAAGCTTTATAATTTTAAAACATTTTTATTACACTAAGACACAAACTTGATCACGTCATAGGCTGCATTGTGATATATTGTGACATTTTTTGCCTTTACAGAGCCGGATGGGCATGGCCTGTGGGTGACATATCCGGCCCATGGGCCACCAGTTTGACAGGTCTGCACTCAAGCAATGACATTGGGAAAAAGAAGAAATATCTTAAATATAGCTAATATTGATCAATCTACTAAGAATATAAAATATAATGTAAGATGTTACATTGTATGTGAGATTTTGGTGCATTCTCCCATGATCTCATTACAATGTATTGCTTTAATGTTTAAGATATAATTGTTTTATTATATGTCACCTACAATCATATTACTGGGATAGACAGTTATATACATTTGATAAACAAACCAAAAAATTGACTCTAAGTTTGATTAGTATTTGGAGGACTTTTATTGTCATACATTTTAAAATGAATTTACAATGTATAGAATTAATTTTGTTGTATTTAAAGATCTGGATTGAAATTGGACTGTGGTTTATAAATCAGTAATCTTCTTTCATAAGAGTCCTGAACATCTAGCTCTTTTCTCAAGCTCTGGGCCAATGCTCATTACAAAATCTGATTGGATTGTAGTTAATGGTTGTAATTTCTTTTTCTGGCATAAATTAGCCATCATAGTTGTTAAATCAACAAGGGTTGTTTCAAATCGTGTGAAATATGTTTCCTAGAAACTTAAAACTACATATAGTGCTTAACAATCACAACCACAATTGGAATTGGCAACTCCATCAATAAGCAATGCGGTTAAGTGAAACATCATATAGCCTCATGTTTGCCATGAACATTATGCAAATCACCCACAGTAATCAAGCAAGAGATCATGTGATTGCAACTTTTAATTTTACTGCCAGCTTCTCTACTGACTGATTATTGGAACTCAACTATGAAGCATGTAAATGGTGAGCAAAGTGCCCAAATTATGAACATGAGACCACATGGATGCTGCACTGGTTTGTAAGTGTGAGAATCAATGCAGTATAAAAAAAGCTACTTTTTCAGTGTCACCATAACTTCAAACAGTTGCTAATCAAGGTAGTCATTAAGTGAGTACCTTCTATAGGATAATATTAGAAAGAACTAGCTGCATGTACAGTATATTGGATTCTTTAGTGAATGTTGAGTAAAAGTTACTTAAAATCACAATTCAAATGTCAAACTCTTAATTTGTAGATGGTTTTTTATTATTATAATATTTAGGATTACTAAAGAACTCTGGATTGATTGCTATGTATTAAAGATGCACATTACCTCTTTCTTAGGGCTGAGAGAGTGTTACTGGCCCCAAATCACCTGGCTGCTTTGTCCCTGCGGCAAGACTAGAATTTAGTCTCCTAGTTTCTAATCTAGTGCCTGATTCTCATACCACATAAGGTGGAATTAGCTATATTAAAGATGTCCCATACAAATACTTCAGCTTCAACTGCAACAATACAAGAGCACACAACAGATACAAACTCAATGTAAACCACTCCAAAATTGTTTGCAAAAAGTAACACTTCAGCAACAGAGTGGTCAATGCCTGGAATGCACTACCTGACTCTGTTGTTACATCCTCAAACCCCCACTCCTTTAACTGTAAAGTATCTACTACTGATCTCCTCACCCCATTCCTAAGAATGTAAGGGGCGTGCATAAGTGCACAATCATGCCTACCGTACCTGTCCTATTGTCTCCATTTATTCATACCTATTTCCTGTATTCATACTCATTTTACTCTTATACTTATTATCTTGTAAGCGTTTGACAAATCAGATTAATAAATAAATAAAATAAAATATATTTATCGCTGTAGAATGCAGAATTCAAAAATTAAAATCATTGGTTATTCTGATGTTAGCCTAACATATGTGCATGTTTTCCCTGTGTCTATCCCCATTGAAAAAATCTGGTATTCCTCAGAATTCTAAATAATCTTAAATTGTTGGAACCTATTGAGATTTCATCTCCCTTCTCTCATAAGGTTTGTGTTGAGGAGTTCATCCAACCAGTTGTTTATCCAATCACATTTTTCCTCAGTTTTCAAAAATCATCTGATCATTTGACTATCTTTCAAAATGTTTTATTTTATGTTTTCAGAACACATAAATACATTGGAAGGAGAAACAAACTGCCAACAAGTGCTTTTCTCTGCTTTCTATAAAACAGGGTTTTTGTACAATCTAGTATGCATTGTTTTTTAAATACAATGGAAACTCTGCAGATGGGCCTCAAGAACTCTTGATTGATTAGTTTGGATAGCAAACATTTCAACACCCCCTGAATTAACACAGTGGATGCAACTTTAAGAAATACAACAAAGTTATAGATTTGTAATACAAATTTGACTGGTTTTATATCAGATTAGCAAAATACATGTGAGAACATCTGGAAATATTCTAACCCATAATATAGTATTATTTTTGCCTTAAGATAAAATCTGAATCTACAATGCCATATCACCATAACCACAATGATAACAATATAACAAAATGTGCTTTGTGATATAAAACCCTTCCCAATGCACCCATTCATACATATAATTATCTAAGGGATGTTGAATTTTCACTGTCACATCTTGGTTCATGTTAATTACTTTTTTCATCTCCCTGGAGATGCCCATGCATTCTTTAAGTGAATCACAATTATGAAGTTGTTTAACAAATTAGAAGTACGTGGTTGAAAGAATCCTGATCTATATGAGCTTCTAACCAATACTTAACCTTTTCACCAACAAATATAGTGTCTACTTAATCTGTTTTGTTTTGTTTTACTTTAGTATTTCTTCATTGTTTCCATGCCTGAAGGAAGACACACATATATTGTATATCTAGTTCAAATATAATGTTTAGCCATAATATAACCATTATGACTAAACATAAATGTTCACCTTTCAGTATTTGAAAATTTGATAGTAAAGCTATGTATAGATTCAGATTCAAAAAGCAAAATGGGATTCTGATCATAAATGTCCTTAAACCAATTATGTCTTTTCCTATCTTTATTTAGCTACCTTTTGTTTAAGAAGACCTTAAGAAAACACGGAATGATATAATGCAAATTTACTTTGAACAAAGACATAAAAAGATAAAAACTTTCACACCTCCCTTGGACTCCCAAGGGAAGTACCCTTATGTGGGAAAACCCTGGTCTAGGGGTATAATGTTCCAAAGGGCAGATGGTCCAAGCATATTTCCTGGATCTTCCTCACAAGACAAAGTTAGTAAAAGGACCTGAAGCAATGGTGGGATTCAAAATTTTTTACTACTGGTTCTATGGTCGTGGCTTGGTGGGTGTGGCATACTGTAAAATCTCCAGCCCGAGGCTCTTTTGCGGGTTCTCCAAACTATTGAAAATTTCTGCTACTGGTTCTCCAGAACTGGTCAGAACCTGCTGAATACCGCCTCTGACCTGAAGCATGTTCATCCTCTTGCATTTGGTGAAATGGCAGAAAAGGATAGTACCTCTGATCTATGTTGGTAAGAACCATATGTTTGGTATTTTCATTTTAACTCATACATGCCTTAATTTTGAATTTAAAGTTTGTAAAGCACACCATTAAACAAAAGGACGCTTCCTCTGCAAAATAACTTTCACATAAAAAGCAAATGTAAAAAGCATATATTATTGATGTAATGTGTTGAAATCCATAATGACAAGACTGAAAGATAAAATGACTTATATAAATATTTAATCTGTTAATTCTATTTACAAGTTGCTTTCAAAGTTTACATTTCCCAAAGCAATTACAATGACCACTGGTTCATTCACAGGAAAGGGAAAAACATATAGAAGAGATTGTAAAAAAATTATGCAGCATACATCAGTAACTATAAAGGTAGTCCTCATTTCATGGCCACAATTGTGACTGGCAACTCTGCCCTTAAGCAAAATGCTCATTAAATGGAAATGTATTTGTCCCATAATTTTAATCCAATTTTCCTTTCGTCATAAATTTACTTTTTCCTCACCATCCTAACTGCGAATAGCTGCTAAAGAAGGCATTTGCTAATCAAGGACTACCTATAAAGACTTTTGCTTTTCAAAGAGCCAAGGTATTTGATCTGGAAAGTCTTTCTCAAAGATATTTCCCAGAGCCACAATTGAAAAAGTGGAATTCTTAACAGGACAATCTAATTTTCTTGGTGACTGGAATGTATACCTGCTCCATCACTTCATTGTAATGAGTGTATTAGAGATCAGGGTATCCTCACAATATTTGTGATCAGAGTTATATTTGGCCTTTCAATACTATGTTGCAACATGCTTGAAGAACAAAAAAGAAAACATTAAACAATAATCTAAAGAATTATGGATATATTTAAGGAAAATTAGAAAGATGTATTATTATTATGATGATAGTTAAGAGATCTATACTTAGAAACCTACATGTTTTTAGTAACAAAGTACTTAAAATAAATTTATCTCAAACACTGGATTTCCTGCTAATGTTAACATGCAATAATGAAACTTCAAGAAAAGGAACTTTGAAAAATATTATCCACACGCACTTTCTTCAGTAGCCGGGTAGCTTTACATTTCTTCAGTCACAATATCCACATTATAATATGGTAATTGTACAGCTTTTTTGCATTAGATTTTCTTTTTTTTTAAGGCAAAACTTCATTTTTAATTAATTGAAGCTCAAATATACTAAGCATCTAATTTACATAGCAGCCCATCTCATAAACATGATTCTGACCAGTGAGTCATAAAACAAACACTATAAACAAATAAAAATAACCATTAAAAATAATTCAACATATACAGTAAATAAGACAGTGGGAGAAGGGAGCAACATACTACACACAATTCAACCACCTCATGGGCTCTCTATTTTCATGGGCTCCCCAAGCTTGCTGGGGAAAAAAAACAGATTTTGAGAGAATTCTAGAAGACCAAGAGGGTTAGGGCTAATGTCACCTTGGGGCTAATGTCATGTTTGTGGTAGGGTGTGTGTGTTAGTAGATTCCACTGCAGAAAAGACCCGCCTACTGATTCCCATCAGATGTCACAAGTACAAATGTGACTTGTAATATTCCTCTCCTCCCAGACCTTATGGTATGATTGTTAACAGTGTATATTGTAACAGACCATTTATGACATTTATTTCAAAGCATTCGTGTTTTTAAATGAATGATTAGAGATGACTCTCAAACTCTTAACAGGAAATGTCACAAACTTAAGTATCTGAAAGGTGGCAGATAGCAAAAAGTGTCTTGCGAGGAACTTGTTTGGTTTTTGTAGGCACATCTGAAATTTTGAGAGACCAGTATAGGCATTTTCACAAAATGTCTTGAAAAAAGTTTAAAGGTTTCATGTAGAACTCCAGCAAATCCTGGGATTTAATGAGAGAATTACAAACCTAGAAAATTGTTTTAATAATTAACCATGTAACTTTATTCTCCAAAGACTATGAATATTTGGTTGTCAGGCAAGTGACAGAGACCTGAACATTTTTACTGATGAAAATTATATTTATTAAATGTACATGCCATCATTCTCACTACTAGTGTGACTCCATGTCTCCATATACTGCTTGGGTTTGTCTTTAACAGAACATATCTAGATGAAATTAAGAAATTCTCAGCTCTTTCATACTACATGTGCCTATCCTTATCTAATAATAATTATATTCATATCTTCTAATGTTTCATTGTGTTGACCAAACAAAACCTATTTGCAAACGTTAATAATGGATTTTTTTTCCTTTTCTTCAGATAGAAAATTTGTCACACTTTATATCCCAACAAATATACGGAATAATCAACATAGCAGCAATTATGTATACTGCTTTAAATCTAAATTTGCATGCATCAGATGTGGGTGGGTGGAACTATAAAGTCATGTTTTGGCTGGAACATTCTAGCCACCAAGATGCAATTGCCTCTTTTTACTATCCTGACTTCTTTATATGCAACGTGTGCAAGGGCACTCCAAATTGCCCTTTTACCATTAATCTTTTCTAATTAATTTCTTATTAAAACTGGAAGATACCTTGCTGCAATACATTCCGTATAAACATATACTTATTAATATGACTTTTCAATTTGAAAATAGTAAATCTCACTTATCTAAGGAGTAAACTGAGAATCAAGACTGATTAAACAATTTGTGACCAAACACTATCTATTCTAAAGACCACTACTATCTACCTATAAGCCCTTTTAGTGAACACAAATGGATTGTAACTACGCAAAATATACACTATGGTACCTTTGTTCATTGAAGCATCAAATGTTTCAAACATATGCACACAAGAATATCAATCCTACTCCAAATGTAATTGGTCTTTTTTTAATATAATGACTTAAAAATCAGGAAACAATTTCCCCGATTCAAGTTATAAAGAAAACCCTTTTAAGAATAAAATCAATTAAGTTTATTTGTCTAGCATTTTAAGTAATTGTTTAACATTCCATTTTGAGTAATCATTAACTTTTGCTTGTATCAGAAGGCTATAAAAACAATGGATGAGAATGCTAAATAGTAAACAACTATTCTGATAGCCATATCAAGATTGTGAAATAAGTGAAAATCAATGAGCAACAAAACAGAAGTATGTGGTTATGATGAATACCCTATATCAAGACTGCAGTTTTTTATAAAATTTTAAGTATCTAGAACATCCTCACAGGTAAATAAGGATAGGATTGAGGAATTGAAGACAGTTAACTTCAATTGTTCTAGATTTTTTAAATAAAAACCTAATTATAATTAATATTAAGTAGAAAAAAGAACTTTGTATCATCTTGTAGCAATTATTTAGTTGAAATATTACTAACATTCAAGAGCAGATCTATTATTATTAAACTGCACAAAGACAGTAACATATGTTCGCAAGTGTTATCTGGTTGAGAAAAACAATAGTATCTATAAGTGGGGAAAATAGCTAATATATTTCTTAAATAATGAATCAATCATGTCATAAAACAACCTACTTTTAATAAGACTGAAAGTGTAGTGACACTTGCAACATTCTGAACAAGAGGGAAAATGTCTGTCAAAATTAAACAACTGAACTGCATAAATTTACTTCCCTATAAACTGATAGAGGAGCTATTGTAATAATAGTACCGACTTCCTTTCAGCTAATGCAACTGTAACATAGCTGGTATACAGATAAAACTTCCTCTAAGGGTCAGCTGTATAAACTGCCCATTTAGTATCACACTTCCTCTTTTTTTTCAAAAGAACTGTTCAGCATACAGTTCAAACTGCAGAGCATTAAGAATTTAAATAACAAAGCAGGAAAAGGCACTATGTTGTAAATGGTTTCAGAGCATCATTAAAAACATTTATTTGTACCCCTTTGCTAATGTTCCAGTAATTCAATTCTACAAACTACTGTAACAATTTCATCTTATCCATGTGGACAAAAGTCCATATGAAAGTGCATCCAAAGCATCCCTAAATAATAATATTGCATAAAATAATGTCTAGACTACTGGACCCCAGATTGAAATACTAATTTTGCCCTGAAGCAGAGTTCAGAGACTTAATGAGCCAGTCACCTTCTCCCAGCCTTGTGGCATTTTTGCAATGATCAAATCAGAAGGCAGCAAACTAGGCATCTTGCTTCATCCTTCTGAAAGAAAGGTGAGACATAAAGTAAGCTAAGAAATACTTACAAATTAAATCAGTTGCTCTCATGATATGCTCGTCAATGGTTTTCTGAACTAACCCATTTTTTTTAGGTTCACAGACTTCATTGCATCATCTATTACTGGTTTGAGGCAGAGTATTTCATACAATGTCTAACCCAACTAACACCTAACAGTCTGGGGAAAATTGGGTTGGGGAAGGTTGATATTCCCACTGCCTCTAATTTCACAATATATAAATACTAATATCACACGTTAATTACTGAAGACTAGATTTGGGACTGAAGCCTAACTTGGGATAATTTCAAGACATCTTCAATGTCTTGTAAAACTACGGGCAAAGATTCTTGAATAAAAGGAAAAAGATGGAGACACAATACATGCAAAAGTATAGGATACCAAAATCAAGCATTGAATGAATTTACAATAGACACATTAGTTTGTTGAGAGACAATGGGGCCAGACCCCCCTTCAATTGTCAACTTCGGAGGGCAAAATCTCTTTTTACCTAACTCCCAGTGCTCCACATCCGTCAGAAGGAAATCCGTCAGAAGCAACGACCCACTCTTCAAAGATTATCACAAATTATCACTGAACAAAGCGACAGCCAACTAACCCAAGCAGCTTCAAGTCGAACCGGACGGGTAGAAAGATCGTGGTCTGATCAAAGGAAGTTCCACAGGCTCCAGTAAAACCAACCCATCTCCCAGGACAGGAAGGGAGAAAGGGGACGCCAAAAGCCCCTTAAAGTGGTCGGAAAAGAAGAAGGACTTACCTTCCTGAGCTTGGAGAGTTGAACTCCACACCAATTAAGTCCACCGTTTTTTCAGCCCGGAGGCTGGGGAAAAGGAGAGCGAGCCCGCAGCCCGGAAGGAGCCTCTCTGAGAACGAAGTCGCCCCGTTTTCGGAACTTAAAAACAGGGGAAGTGAAAACCTAACCAAGAAGAACCGGCGAGGCTCATTCTCGCCTCAGCAGCCAGTCCTGCTCGCTGCACAGAGGAACCTCAGGCGCCTTGCAGAGGCTACTGTGCGCTCCGGCTTTACTTCCTGGTCGTGGACAATTTGCATAGTTGTTCTGGAAAGGGCGCACGGGAGGGGTGGGGGCTGCTCTGAGTAAAAAGAGAAGTAGAGAAAATGTGAGCATTTCCCCCAAAAGGGGCGGGCGGAACCGAACTGGCAAGAAAGTTGTGCCGGGAGGTAGGCGCAAGAGCCTCCTGGCAAATGGACCCAAGCCACCGGCTGCGGGGGAGGGTGTGTGCGCGGGAGAGAGGCTCGGCTTTTGGGCTCAAGTAACGCCGGTGGATAGAAGGACCTTCCTCGCTTCGTAAAAAAGGGAACGGATTGGGCCGAAACTGCAGGGCGCTCACAGCTAGTCAAACCCAAATGGACTGCCCTTCAGCTTTCCCCGCCGCTTTTATTCCGATTTGCCTCCCGAAACCGCCGCGAACCGGGTTCCTGTCGAAGCCTCCGGATTACAATTCCTAGAGTTTCTATGTAATATGAACCAATAAGGAATTGGAAGAGTCCGAATATATCTGCTGGGGAAAGTATTGTTGAGGTCACTGGGGTTACACGCAGAAAAAAAAAATACAAGAAATTACAGCCGCAGGTATTTCGGTAGGCTAAACATTAATTTCGGTTCAACTGTGAACATCTTATGATCTAACTCTGTAAACTATATATTGGCCAGTCAGTAAAGGGTTAACCTTTGTTGCTTTTGTTTTCAAAAGTGTGAAGGTAACTTTGAAGCACGTTTGTAATTAAAAGGTCTTAGGTACATATAAATTAAGCACAGATGCGGTACAGCCAATCTACATGCTTGCAGGTACAACTCTGCCAGCAGGGGAATTTGGGAGTTGGTCAACCAGATCAGCAGGTGGGGAGAAAAGTTGTTTTTCCCCCCTTCATGTCTTCTCACCAATTACCCTTTTAAAAAGGAAAACCTAAAATTAGTTTTACAAGAAAGACAAATGCCATTAGATTCTGGAATGAAGACAAAAAAAGGACAGTGTAGTATTCAATCTGAGAAAGACCTCTTGCTTAAGGGGTTTTATTTGATAGCATTACATTTTGCAATCACTTTATCTCACCTTTATTTTTCATAAATAACTCATGCAGCAAACAAACCTTACTCCTGAATGTGACTGGCTCAAAGTCACCCAGCTGGCTTTCATAACTAAGGTGGGATTATAATTAATGGTCTCCTGGTATTAGCCTAGTGACTTAATCAGTAGAGTAAATGGGCTATTGATGGTCATTTCAGGATAAAAACAAAAAAGCAGCATTTTGCCATGAAAGGCCATGATGACCCTAACCTGCTTTTAGTTAAAATGGATTAAGAGAGCTTTGTAGTATTTGGGGCTATAGTTAACTAACCATGATAATTTGGGTATATTTTCAAAGGTGTATTCAGAGAAAAGATAATTGGAGAAGGGCTCTCAGTGCTCCTTAGAAGTGTATCAGGGATGCTGCTTTCAAAGCCATAATAAGGTTAGTTTTCATCTTTACATGTTGTTTGAATCTAACCATTGTGATTTTTAAATACAATGTTTGACCACTAACAATTGTGGCTTATTGAGCCAACTAGAGTTTAGCAAACTGTGGGAACACAATGCACGAACTGCAACTTTTATCTCATCTATCTGGACAATTTTGCTTGCTTTCTTCAGTTTGCTTAATGGAATAATGCTGAATTGACTTTCTTAAACTCCATCCAGTTATTTTTGCATGTAGCACCCAGAATTTTGAACTGAATGTTGATCTTAAATAAATTGCTATCTTGTCTAACTTTGGAATATATGAAGCTGAATCTTGGCATAGTGGTTATTATATATGTTAGATCAACATTTGTTGCCCTCTTCCCTATACAGAAGGTAGAAATTTACCTAACTTTGGCATAAACTATCCAAAAAATGAACTAATAAAAACTTTTGAACATATTTGCTAGTTTTTGGTATTGCCAATGAGACAAGCCATTCCAATTAAAATATTGTGTCATATAGATGTAAACTGTAATTTTCCATCTTCTTTAGGTACAGATAGTCCTTGACTTACATCTGGTCACTTAGTGACCAAGGTTATGACAGATCTCCAATTTATAATCTGGATTAGAATATCTGATTCCCTTCCCCATGTAGTTATATTATCACATTTTGGGTAATTATCACATTTACAGCCATTTGCATCATCTTGTAGTCATCTCACCCACCCACAATTTATGACATTTTTAAAAATGTAAAATACAAAATAAAATGTCCATTGCAGTCAGTGGATTCACTTAATATTCATTGTGCTCACTTTATGACTGCCATGTTCACAATAGAGATTGTAAAATCAGGTGCAGGCACAGGATGACCTGTTTTAAAACCAGCATGACTTATGACCGTAATTCCATGCTCAATTATATATAAGTTGAAGACTACCTATATATAAAAATGGTTATATTATATACATTTTATATGTATTATTGCAAGCAATATATTAGTTTTTTAAAATATATTTTAGTCCATTTTGCTTTTATTCTGTTTCAGAGATAATTTTAAAACAAAACAAAAAAAGAACTATGTAAAGTTACATGTCCGAGATTGTTATTAATAATTGGATTTGTGTGTCATATAGACATCAGGATTCATGTTGAGCTGACTTGCTTAAAAATATTTCTAGCAAATTAAGTATAGGTGGAAGGAACCACCTTCTGTCCTTTGCATTATTAAAGTTTGTCATAAATGCTGAAGAAAATCATCTGGCTCTGCAATACTACTCTGGTTGTATTTACTCAGCATAAGTGCCACTGAATTGAAAAGAGGATTGGAGCCTTGTATTTTAAGCAAGGCTTTCACTCTATGCATGCTTAAAGTTAATTCCCATCTGATTTCATATATGATCCTCCACTTTCAATGGCAGCATGGAGACTTTATATTATTAAAATGGTACAAGATACATTCTCCCTCAACTGCTCAAAGATTGTCCAGTTATAGAACTATGGGTATGAAATCCAAGGAACAATTAGGGCACATTGATCTTATGTTATGCAGTCAGATCATAACTTACAATATATGCTGACTCTGTAAACTGCTTAGAGAAGGCTGTAAAGCACTGTGAAGCAGTATATAATTCTAAGTGCTGCTGTTATTGCTATATGTTCCAAGTCTTTACAAGTACAGTGTCAGGTTTCTAAGTGATGAAATCCATTTAAAAAGAAAAGTACAAAGTCCATCTTCAAAAAAGATTTCTTTTATTTAGGAAAGCATCAAAATTGGCAAATTCCATGGTAATTCCGGATCTGACACAACCCGGAATTACCCCACAATATTACAAGTTAGAAACTACCCCCAGAAGTCATATTCTCCAATAGAAGTAATTCAACGCTGCTTAATGTCATAAATCTCCACCTCAAGGGGCCCAAGCAAGGAGTTTTCCCATGGGAAGGATAATCACCTAGCCAAAACAACTCTCTTTATCTCACTCCTCCCCACTTAGGAATGGGACAAGCCCAAAACCCTTTCCCCCATGATTACGACAGAAAAAGTAAGAAAAATAATATATACTTAGACTAACTAAAATGGCTATACTTATGTCAGTTTTGGGCTTGACATACAGATCTTCACCTGAATTGAAAATAATGTTATCTATCAAAAGGATATTATGGCTTTAAGGAGCTGTTTGTCAGCAGATACCTGTTAGTCAGCTGCACTTATTAAGCTTAAATTATATTATACATATTGACTGTCCATTTCTGTGGGGTGCTTATTGCTGTTTGAAGTGCTGCTTCTATGTGTTTTGTTGTCGTCCTGGATAAGAGGACCTATTTGCCATTTGAAATGACTTCACTATGGACACATGGACCAGCAAGTGCTAGTTCTCTCTAGTGATTCAACATTCCATTGTTGATATGCAGATTGTAAAACAGAATAAACCTTTAAATCCTTATTGACATTTGTTTCATAATTGTATAACTTTGTATTAGTCTTTGTGTTTAATTCATGGGGTGCCAGTTGAAATGATATAAAAAAAACTTTGCTTAATTCCACCATTAATTCATAACTATGGAAACCCAGATATCAAATTTGGTTTCATAAGAATAAATACTAAGGGCCACTGGTCCTATATATAGATTGTTAGTCATGGTAGCGTGTGCCAATGTTGAATTCTATGCTGGAGAAGGTTACTGGTCAGAGAGTAGATCACCAACTGCAAAAATTATACATCCTTGCTAGGCCATGGCAAGCCATCATTAGATCCTATTATCTGTCAACCCAATTATCTTTTGGATTCAGACATTGCATTAAACTGAACTGAATAATCATGTCGAAGCTTAACATAAAGTATTAACCAAGCCATCGTACTGGACTATATAGCTGGGATCCAAAATCTATGTATGTGTAATACTGGGCTTTCCCAGAGCAACATAGACTAGTTCTAAATGGCTAATAGGTGAAGGTATAGTTAAATGATTAAGAAAATGAAAATGATTAAGAAAATGAAATATTTTTCCAATTTCACTTGCTAGAAATGTTTTTATTCTGTATGCTCAGTGTAATGTGCATTCATAAATCATAGCTAGGTCTATCAGACTTCGACAGGCAAAAGACTGGATGACTATTAGACTACAGCAAAGTATAGAGCTATCTAATTGTCAAGGATTTTGCACTTCCAGTTCTGATGGCCTATAGAAGCTGAGAAGCAAGATAAAATGACATAAAAGTGTGCAAGCTTTCAGATTCTTTGTAACTTTTCATCTGAAGAAATGGTACAAAAAAACAGGATGTAGTAAAGAAGCAAAAGATCCAAACTGTAGTTGCTACATAAGCACTAACTGTATTTGTAGTGAGTTGACAATATGGTTGGAGCAACCACAATTCAATCAGCTGAAATCAATTCTACAGGAAGGCTAAAATTTGCAAATCTGATGGTCTATCCTTTATTTACATTCATAGAAAACTAATTCCGCCCTGAATAGCCCTCACTTTACTCATAAAACTGATAATTACAGAAAAATGTATTTAAACTAACATATAGTAAATTGAATTGTATCTATGCTCTGCTGCTGGAAGTCAAGGTTGAACAATCATTGAAAGAAAATAAGAGTTGCATCTTTGATATGTAATTCGAAGATAACACTTTCATCTCTCCATTTAGAATTGGGAGAAATTCCTTTCTGAAATCTTGAGAAACCAAGTGTCAAAGGGCTATATTCACAGGGCAAAGTGAATTTGATTTTAAAATGAACTGATACTTCTAGTTCATCTCTCATATTCAAAATGCTACATTGTATGAACATGTGGTTGGGGGGGGGGATGAAGACAATTCCTCCAGGCCACAGACATGGAAGAAGCATTATCTAAATAATGCTTTATTTGAAATCTTCAATATTTTTCACTCAAGAATTAATGTCAGTGGCAAAAAAGTGCTGATATAGGATGTGAGCCTAAAATAATCCACTGTCCTCAGCCTCTCAACTTGTTGAAAGTAGTTGGCTAAAAGAAGAGAGACCAAGAAGAGATCCTTGCGGACAAGGATCATGAGTGTCAGCCAAGGTACAACATTCTTCTGATACTTTCAGCATATATTCCAATTACCTAAAAAGGGAGAAAATACTACATGATACCACAAGCGCAAATTATTTTTCAAAAGTAGTTTTTTAGCTCTTGCATCAGAAATGTATGTTAACTAATTTTTAAACAGATTATCTCATGCATTTTAAATCACATATTTTTTATAAGGAAGTATACTTTTCAAGGAAATACATTTATTTTTCTCACTTGCACATTGGTACCAAGAAACAAGCAATTTCTTGTAAACAAATATTCCAGAGGGGTTATTTGAGGTGAGGTTTTTCATAAGGAAATAAGTAATAGAATAATAATGGCTTAACAGATAATGCTAAATGATAAAAACATAAAAGAAAGCAAGTATTATAGGAACAAAAATATTTGAAGATAACACACTAAATTGAAAAGCTTTCAGGCATTTAATGAAAGATAATCTTAATTTGATTACAATATTTTCAAGGACGATTTGTTATACTCTGTCACACCATTCTGAATTGAAGTTTTGGTAACTGACAGTAATGAGTTTGTTGAGTTAGCTGGGACTTCTGCAATATTTAATTGTATTAAACATTTTAATGATCAAGTATGGATTTTCTGACAGTTTAATTTATATTACCGTCCTTCTTTGCTTTAGAAGTCAGCATTCCCTGACCTGTTTAGTGCAAGAGGAAATATTCTTTATTCTTTTCTTCTGAATATAACTATACAGCTCACATCAAGTGAAGTTTACTATGACGTGGATAATGGAAGAAGACTGAATTCTGCTTTTTCCTAATTTTTGCATTTCCTTGCTGCTACTTGTTTCTGCTTCAATTCTCATGTTCTGTGAACCTGATAGGCCTGGAAGAGTTAGTTGCCACTTTTATCAGTGTTGCTGCTTTAGAATGCTCTCAGAATAGCTATAAACTAACTATACTGTACATACATGAGTTTTGATAGAAAATAAGCACATTTTAATTATTACAGCAAATTTATCTTCCAAATTCTATTTTTTAAAATTAGAGGAAAAGAGGACACACAAAAATGAAAAGCAAAAACATAAAAACAAAAGCTAGCACCTCAAAACAAAAGGCTTCTGTATAAGATGAAATACTCACATAAAACACCACGTATCAATTTTTTTACACTCATGTTGTGAAACTGCTTTAACAATATTCTGAAAGCAAAACAAAGTCATTGCCATAAAGGACACCAGATTTTCTAACTTGCTATCAAGTAAAAAACATTACTTGTGCTACAATCATTGTGAAGTTACATCCACAAATGTTAGGAAACAAGGAATACACAGGCATGAAATGGCTAAAGCAGAAATGGGAGAACCTTCCTTTGATCCAGACACCAAGTTACTTGGAAGCCACATAGAAGCCAGTTCTTCCTCTAGTGCTTTCTCTCTCTGCCCTGCAGAAAATGGGAAGTGAAACCACAGCAAAGAAAGATCAGCTCCTTCAAAAGGTGCTGCTTCGAAACAGCTTGCCTAGGAACCTTGTTTCAGTCAATTCTCCTGTACTAGACTTCCTTTCCTGACTAGTCTTTCTCAACAAGATGCAACAGATTCAGCACCTGGGCTATGAGTGGGTGTGCTCAATAATTGGGAGGAACTTGAGGGATCACACGCTTCTAAAGCGACCATTTTACTATCTAAAACTTTTCATGTTTCCTCTCCTTCCCAGACATAGAAGGAAAAAACATGGGCACAAATTTGGGTGCACCTAGGGACCTAAAAAAGAGAGACATGCTGTATCATTTACCTTATGATTTTGTCTTAAAACTCAAAATAAATTCAAATTGGAAACTTATTGTTTCTTTTGGCATTTATATTGAGATAGTTAAGTTAGAATTGGGAGCTGCCCCCTTAAAGGAATGCCTCATGGTAAATGTAGTTAATGCATCCTGGGAAATGTAGTTCATGTCATGTAGTTACATCTGTAATCTTGATTGTTCACTGAATTTACCTTTGGTTGGGTTGGGGGAGTTTCATTCACTCTTTCCTGGACCCCAGCAGCATGCTGGTGTCTCACCCCCTTGCTCCTTCATTATGGGGTGAAAGATCACTATTCTTTGACACTATGAAGTCATCTGAGCAAAGAATTGGACATTAAGATGAATCTCGACGTAACAGTGAGTTATATTTGAGGATGCCTTGTGAACCAATAAAAAAACTTTGTATGGAAGCCTTTGTAGAGTTACCTGTTCTGTCTTTTAATTGGCTGGCTGAATATAAAGATAGACAGGTAACTTTACAAAAGCTTCCATACAAAGTTTCTTTAAGGGGCAGCTCCCAATTCTAACTTAATATCTCAAGTAGCATTACTTATATACTGTCTAGACAACACAATTAGTCAAAATCTACCTACTTTCACTATGTTTATTTGAATTTTCTAACTGCAAATCACAGATCCATGAGGAAAATAGTTTAACATGGAAGATACTTTTTATTTCAGTATGCTGAAGAAAGCCACACAATCCCTCTCTGTTCTTTTTAGGCCTTGGTATAAAGTCACTGATGCATTTCATCTGAAAATTCCGGCAGTTAACAAGACAGCAAAAGGAAAAATAAAGGACTATAAGCTGTTCTAGAAAATTTGATAAAACTGAATGATGTGCAGGATGGTTATTGTTTATAGCCTAAATGCAGTTAGTATTTTTGCATATTGAAAAAGGAAATAGGCTTAAAAACAGCAGTACTTTTATCTGCTTTCAAAATCAAGTATCTAAGCGCAGTTGAAGGGAGAAAGAACTCCCAATGTCTCATACTAGACATTTTGCTAAGCATTCCAATTGGTCCTTTCACAGAAATAATTGTATCTTTCATTTGATTAGATATAGTTGCAGTTAAATAGCATGATGATGGTATAATCTAATTAATGGCTTTATTGTTTACAAACTGATTTTTTCAACTTTGTCTCAGTATTCCAGTTAAGAAAAATTGACTGAGGTAGCATCATGTTTTATTTAAAAATAGTGATATTTATATCATTAGCTGACAGCAGTATAGCAGTAGCAATAGCACTTAAGACTTTTGTATTATAATATCCAAATAATATTCCCTACCCACTTATTTTTGTTTCATTTTTTCTTTGCCGTGAAGTAGACACAATGCAGTCATAACAAAATGTTTACTTTTAAGATAATTCTTCAAATCTGCATCTTTATAAAAAATAAATCCTTTAATAAATATATGTTCAAATATTATCTAGAAAAAATGCCTTGGCTCTTTCTTGAAATAATTTTATTGAATCATGTTCTGTTACAGTAATAATATTTATATAATGCTAATCTATTCAATTAATGATTGAGATACGGGAAACATTTTAGTCAAGAACCATAATATAGAATGAAAAAATATTTGCAAAGGGTTTAAAGATAACCATATATCTTTATATACAAAATTTAACATATAATCCTATATTTTTAATGTACAAGAGATTTCGGTGGAGGAGTATTCTATCAAAGGACCTCAAGTTGTAATCATCTTAAGATGTTCAAAATATCTATAGTATATCTGAAAAATCTTGTGATATTAATACATGCTAGCTATTAAGACAATTTGCCTTAATGATCTTAAAGTGGAAATCAATGTAGAAAGAGGTATTTGAAAAGGAGATACAATGTCACCTATCCCTTTCTCAGCCTGCCTTGAAGAAGTATTTCACAAACTAGACTGCGCAAAAGATGGAATAAAAATCAATGACAAATATTTAAATCACTTGAAATTTGAAGATGTTGATACAAAAGCTAAGAGTGGCGCAAAGAACCATAGAAAGATGCATGCTCGGTTTTACAAGAAAGAGACCTACACATGGATTAGAGAACAAACAAAAGTATACAATATCACCAAGAGAGCAAAAGGATTGAAATGGAAATGGGATGGTCACATAGCAAGAACTGATGGCAGGTGGACCAAGGCAGTCATGGAATGGATCCCACTTGATAAAAAGTGTCCATGAAAGTGACCTAAAACAAGATGGATTGATGACATCAACAAGTATTGTGGGCCCAATTGGCAAAAGAAAACTCTGGATTATATGTGTTGGAAACATGCAGAAGATTCCTTCATCCTGCAGTGGACAGACAATGGCTTATGATGAATGATTTATCAAAACATTTAAATCATCAGTATTTTGGTCTACTTATTTCTTTCACCACAAATCTGAGCACTTGTAAATTAAAATTACTACTGTAGCTAATTTGTAATTTCTACCTAAAATATTATTTCTTTCAAAAATATACTAGGAGTCTTAAACTGAACAGCTTTTCTCCTTGTCCTCCATTTATATCAAACCATTTTTACGTGCTTTCAAGCTGCTAGGTTGGCAGAAGCTGGGACAAATTACCTGTCTCTAATTGGATCAATTTCATATAGCTAAGAACTGTTTCAAAATGTTTCTAGGAATGTTTCTGTTCTGGCCAAGAATTTTCCTTAAGCAAAGTTATTTCTTTTTACTATTCCATTTCTTTTTTCAACTATATATTCCATAACTACTATAGATGCTTAGTATTTATTGCTTAAATATGTTTCTTTTAGTATTTGCTTTGAAAAGATATGTACTTTTCTAAACTTTGTGACCACCCTGAAAAAAACCTGAAGAAACCTAAAGAATTCTTCTACTCTCTTATCCACAATGCTATTAGCACTCAGTTTACCGTAAAAATGGCAGGCAGTCCTTTATACATGACTGTTGTGGTTCGCTGGCAGCTGGTACAGACGGCACCAGAATCGGACAATGGGGAAGAATGGGGACCAGTCCGGGAGTCTGGAGGACTCGGACGAGGGTCCTGCATCCAATGCAGAGATGGGGCCAGGACCATCTGGGAATGGGGTGGTGCTGCCTCTGGAATCTGGAAGCAGCGAGGCAGGGGACCCAGGGGAACCTATCCCCTGTGTGTGTGTGCGCAGAGCTGCTAAAAGGCAAGAGCAGCTAAAACAAAAGGGGAAACTCGGGAGTAAGGTCTCCCAGAAGCTATAAAGGACAAAGATGACAAAACCTTTGCAGGAAGCAAAGTAGTTCGTTCAGTTCAGATTCATTCTTGAAGCTCTTTGTACTTCACTTAGTTTCTTTTCTAGTTCATTGGACAGTTCTATTATTGGCAGCACTTCACAGGAAAGAAAGGTGGGTACTTATCTCACGGGACTGATTGAGATTCATTACCAGCTGGGAATGAAAATAATTCCCAGTGTTGCAATAAAACAAGACTTGTGTGTGTAATTACGGTCTCAGAAGCCTTGGTCAGAACAATGACCACTTGTTTAGCAATCATTTGCAATTATGATAGTGCTGAATAAGGAGACTGGTCCTCGAAGTTTCAGCTATTGCAGTGCACATGTGATAACAACTTGACTGCTTGAGAACCAGCACATAATGATGACTGTTACAGCATCCATGATCTTATGATTTCCATTTGTGACATCACTTCCGGCATCTGATAAAAGTCAAAGAGGAAGACAGCAGGAAAGCGTAATTCATGGTCATATTATGTTGTATGATTCACTTAATGACCACAACCAGAACTCTGTTGTATGTTTGTGCAGTTATGCATATTTTTACTTTACAATCACATCACTTAGCAATGGAGTTTCTGGTCCCAATTACAGTTGCTGACTGAATTATCAATGTATTTGTAAATAAATGTTTCATTAATTTTTTTGTGAAATGTATATATGTTATATATAGTTAATTTCTTTTATCCCAGTCAACTTTCATTCATAGGTAATATAGATAAAATTACTCCATAATTTTTTACATTATTCAGACCACTTGGTGATGAAAAGCAATTGATGCAGTATTTCAAAGGTGTATGAAATAAAATAGTTCTTAAATAACTTCCTTCCACTCTGCCTGAAAAAAGCAGGTTCCTCTCTTTTTAAACTTTTCATAGCCAAATTTAAAATGGCTTATTAGGATAGAAACAAATAGATTAATTTCAGTAATGTAAGATTGGAAACAGAGTCTTGCTTCAATTGATTCTCATCTTTTTACTATCAAAATATATATTTAAGTTAATAATATATAATAATATAATTAATAAAATATAAAGTATTTTATTGATGTTTGTGACAAACATTTTAAACCACTGTTTTCACAAGTTCAATACAACATGGAACATTTTGCAATAAAAAACTGACAATAAAAGTTAAAAAAAAGAAAGATACATTACAATTTGATTATCTCTTTTATCCCAATAAACAGCTTACTAATAAATAAGTCAGGATACATCTTGTCTGATTAAATCTCCAAAATAAGCAGTTATGGTCTTCAATCTGTTATTCAGAAAATTTTGTTCTATTTCAACTTTCCCCCCTGGTCCAGCTAACGAAGCTACCTGTAAAAAAAAAGTCAGTATCAGAAAATTAGACATTTGAGATATAGTTGCATTTATTATGGGAAAACCCCTAGTATAAGTTTCAGTAATACTTTATTATTTACCAAGTGGAACCTTTTTCCACCAGCCATTTAATTTTAGAATTAGGGTTACAAATGGTTTCTTTCCATAATGCCTTTTCCCAGCATCTCTTTTAGCATGAACTTATTCCAAACTTATAATAAATGGATAGACAATCACTGATTTCAAAATCCTATTCAAGAAATAACTGGTCATTGGTAAAAATATTTTCCTCATATCAACCCTGAGCTACAAATATTCTCCTTTACTAGTACCAAATATTTTCCCTCTTCCCAAACATGCTGACTGGGTGCACAAGACAATTAAAAAAAAATCAAAAGTGGTAAAAATAAGACAAAGAGAAATTTACGTTCCCTTCCACTTTTTGTCTGTTCCTGCCTAACCCTTATTTCAGGCTTTTTCAGACCTGCTGTAAAAATAGCAGCACATCACATATCAAAGGTCCAGGCTACAAAATATTCTGATTAATTTTTGTTCCTTTCAATATTCAAGTGCTTTATACAGTATATAGACTTTCCTTCTGGAATATGGAAGCTCAATCTGGCTGCAAAAGCTGTTGGAAATGCCCAGGTGCTCATGTGTTCAGCATTTTATGTTTGTTCTGATGTCATCTGGCATGCCCACTGCCAGACATAGTATCAACCCCCATCTATGTCACAAAAGATCCTTGTGCAAGAATGTAGTCAAAATAGATTTTCCCTAACCTCTATCTTTCTGTAAAGGAAAAAAAAAATTGCCTTTTCAGCATCCAGTCAGTCCCACAGAAGGAAACCAAAAAACAAGAAGTAATATATTGAAGCAGGAAATATAAAAACCATGAAGGCTTTTTTAAAAAAAACAAAACAAAATAATTTTGAAAGAGGCAAGAGATAGGCAAGAAAGACTTGGAAAAGATATAAAACCCAAAGCATTAAAACTTGAAAACTCCAATCCCAAAGATTTGCTAAAGTATTAGTTTAGAAAGTATCTACTCAGGAAATACAGGATAAATGTATTAATATTATAAATTAATTACACACTGTACATACACCGAAGTATTTTCTGTATACATTATGTAATTAAGGTATTAACTGGTACAATATATTATAATAGCTAAATAATTAGAATTTAAAAAGATTCAATGACCAATGAATAAGTTCATCAAAGGATCTGGGGGAGGAAAAGGATGACAAATCGGCCAACACAAATGGAATTTTGCTGAACTGTTTGAAAGTTAAGAACTATCTATGACAATTTATTGATGTTCATAAAATTATTATTAACATTTCTATTTAGTACAAAAACTAGTCAGCGTAGAATATATTCATTGTATTATTTGCCACTTCCATTATTACTACTTAGAAGAGTTTCTTTAAAATTTTGTTTAGTCAAATGTATGAAAGACCAAATAATTCTGATTTTTTTGTATTTTACATTTAATGAACTCCTAACTGTTATATGACAATTTTCACTTTTTCTTCTCTTAAGACTTAAACACAAGTTTAAATGCACTGGACTTTCTCTCTGTTTAAATGATTATTAAAAATAAAATCTAGCTATGAAGAGTGATGAAGAGATGAATATTATTTTTAAAATAAATTGTGTGATTCTTTTCACACAATTACCCTGGGATGCAAAAGTAGAAGTAGTCGGCCATCTAAAAAACTGCTTAAAACAAAACAAAAAAATCCCCAAAGAAAAATTCCAGATTCAAAGTTTAAACAATATCAGAAATTGTTACACTGTCAATATACCATCAATATATTGGCTCAATATATTGAGTCAATATACACTCAATATACCGGGAAGGTATATTTTCATTCTCATGTGCCATCAAATCTGTGTTGACTCTTAGCATCCATTAGACCTTCTCTGTGATGGTCCATCCATTCCAGAATTCTTACTGAAGGCACAAGTGATCATAAAATAGGCTACACTATCTTGAGCCTCCTTAAATTGTTCTATTTGTATATGTGCTGTTGTTGCTTCAATAAAAGTTTAGTGACTTTTACATTATTACCTTAAACAAAACTCAGAAAAACTTCCTTAATTGAACTACTGAAATAGTGTAAATTGTACCTAGCCATTTTAACTATTGGGCCATTATGAATGTCCATTATTTTTAAGTGCAGCCTAAACTAAAATCTCAGTTGTGCCAGGTAATTGCACCACCGGATTATAGAATACTAGCTAGCTATTCAATAGTTACTCTCCTGCTCCTTGTGTCAATAAGATACATATCACACAATACCACTAGGAGAGTTATATTGAGAATGTCTTTAACTTTATAATTCAGGATTCTTCACAGGTCACTGAACTTTGACATTCAATACTGTAAGGGGAACTTCTGTATTACACAATTCTTTTTAGAGAAATTGTGTACAGTATTACTCAATTCTTAGTGCGAAAGATAACTGCACTCAATTGTTCCTGCATGTTTAGTCAACAAAATTTTATTCTATTTGATAGCTTTTTCCACCAAATAAATTGGACTTAAGTCTCAAAATTGCTATGCAGATGCAATACTGTATAAACATATATAGAGTGACACAGCACATATAAGTATTTTGGTTTTAAGGACATTAATCCTATTTTAGGGCAATACAATACAATATTTCCTTTCTAAAATGGTTGGAAACAAGGTGTTGAATTTCCACAAGCGTGGTCTGAGGGGTTTCTGGGACCCATAAAAAGAATTGGGGCAGCAAAAAAGCATTCAAGATCCTGATTATCTATTTCTGCATTAAGCAATTTGATTATACTTAAATGACATGCTTTTTATTTTTAGTTTGAGTGTTGTAGAAACTATGTAGTTCTATTCTTCTAACTCATAATGGAGTTCAGTTCAAGTTGTAATTATTAGTATTACACTTTTACATATTAACTGGTGATCCACTTTTTACAGTCACAGAATAGACACCTAATAGGGAGTTCAGGGGATTCAATCCCAAATTTGAATATGTTTATGGGAAATAACTGCATGTGCTATATGGTTAGAGTTCTCCTGCTTTAGGATATTCGGGATGTGTCTTTATCATATCGCTGACCAGGTGGTTATGCCATCTGCAGTCAACAGGGCTTTTAGCCCCTCAACCATCTGGGGCCCCAGAACACGAAGCAGCATTCCTCTTGGAAAGTAATTCACAACAGTAACTCATGTTCCTGTTATTATGAAATTGCATTTTTAGTTACCCTACCTTTAAAGGTAATTAGCAAAAATGCAACAGCATTGTGCCAGCAGCATCTTATAATTTTGCTGCAGGCCCTACAAAGATAACCAGGGTTTCCTGGTTTCTACATGCAATTTTAAATGCTAGTTTTGACCTATAAAGCAATATATGGCTCCAGGACAGCCTCTCCAACTACAATCCACCTTTCTCAGACATCACTTGGCAAGTTGACAGAGTAGGACACTAGGCCAGGATTAGCTGTTTCTCCAATATGGTTCTCATTGTGTGGAACATCTTTTCTGTGGACATTCAGTTTGCTCTGACATTGATGGTCTTCTGGAGGGCTTCCTTTTAAATTTAATGAAGATGATACCATCTTGTGAATTTTCTTTTTCTGTGTTTCTATTTTTGATTTTACACCAGTTGTTTTTATTTCTGATTATGTTTTTTTGTTCTGTGGATATTTTATGTGTGTCTACCATTGAGAATTGTATGATAATAGCACTACATACATTTAATAAATGAATAAAATCAAAAGTATTAACACTTATGAAATGATCTAAGACCACAATTGCTGATTTCAAGGTCTTGAATCTTGTAAACTTCTTTATGGAAGCTTCCCATAAAACATTTTCACAATCATCTGCACTTCTGCAAAAAGAGAACTGGCTCATGTGTACTTTGCAGAATCCCCCCCTTTTTTTTAAAAAAAACCCATATATTACCCATTATCCCTGAAAAAAGTACAATACATGAGTACTTTAATAGTGGTATTTGTATTATAAGTAGATAATTAGAACTTTTTAAGATCTAATAAAAGACTAAAATATCAAGGTATAACTTTAAAAGGTTTAATAATGAATGATAATAAGTTTTAATAAAATACTAAAGGGAATGTTTAAAATATTAGTTTGAATATAGAGTTTAATGGATTAATGTGTTGATTGTTATGGATTTATTATTGTAGTATTGGTTTTTGAAATAGTAGAACGTACTAAGCAGAATCTGATTGGGATTTAGGTGTTATTTTAAATTTTAACTTAGGGGAATGATAGAAAGGCATCATACTCTGATTAGTGATTCCAGGGGGAACTATTCTTTCTTAAATTGGAAATGAGACAGATGTAAATGGAGAAATGGACAAAAGATATAAAAATATTTTTTTTTTAAAAAGCAAGATTAAATATATAAAACAGAATTAAGATGAGACAAAAGTGGAGAGGAGTTATATAATAGATATAGAATGGTAAATAAGATGGGTAATGGTATATAAGAAGAGCGTGAATACAATTGAGTCCATACAAAAAGAGGTAATCTGGGGCCAAGTTACTTTCTAGAAGAAAGTTTTATGTTTTTATGTCTATGTTTTTTTATGTGTGTGTGTTTAATTAAGAATTAAATAATAAAATCTCGGAAGAAGACTAGATGAGAATAATTATAAACAAGCCAGAGGAAAATATAAAGTTGATGACTGGATAGCAGATAAATCAGAAAGGAAATATGATTGAATAATGATTAAAGAGAAACAATGTGGAATTTGGTAAAGGGAATTTACGTGTTTATATGGAAATGGGATAAACTATAAGTACGTGATATAAAGCAATATGTTACCTGCCTTGTAAGGATCTACAATGGAAAGAGGTTTTATGTTTTTAATGTTTAATGATGTTTTGTTTTGTTTGTTTGTTGGTAAAATCAATAAAACTTGTTTAAAAAAAAAAAGAGAACTGGCTGTAATTACTGCTTGCGTCGGAGCAATAATGCCGTAAGTAATGGGACATACTCAATGTTAGTAACTTCTGATTGTCAAAATTTTTGACTGTTGGTCTTAATAAAATATTGATCTGAAAATTGTCTGAAAATTTTGAAATTACAGTACAAAAGTTATAATCTCAATAGGTTTTACTAAATTTTATACAAACTTGGAAAATTTCAAGATCCTAGAGAATAATCTAGAGTCCATTACTATCTATTTTGGGATTGCAATGAACTACACATTTCTTTCATTTGATAGGCTTGATCAACGTGAATAAATGGTCATTTAAATAACAGTTTTATAGCATGGAATGCTATTCTGCTTCACTATCAGCTATCCCAACAATTTCAAAAACTCCAGACAGTATAGACACTGCTTTCTCCTACTTTTTCCGACAACAACAAACCAAGAGTGACTGGCCCAAAGTAATCTACTGAGTTTTGGTGGCTCAGGATAGGACAGAACTTGAGTTTCACACTCCTTATCTACTAAAGCACTACATCTCTGAACTTTTAAAACAAATTAATTTATGTTAAACATGTATTACAGTGCCTGCAAACGTTCTCATGGTTTTAGCATTTATCTAACCCTAACCAGTTTTGCTCCAAATGTGTCCAAACATGGTCTGAACAGTCCATTTATTCTGTTTTAAAATATAATAAATTTTCACATTACATGTTTTTGGAATTGCTACTCCCTCTAGTGGAAATGTAAAGAAACCAAGTTTTGATAGCTGTAAAAAAAACCCAGAAGTATACATACCAAGCTATGTTTTAATTCCAGATAATAACTGTTTTGTTTTTGACAACCCACAGGAGGATATTTACATGTCTACAATTTAAACTATAACAAAACTGGAAAGTCAATGCTACATATGTCACAAATAGGGAATGTTGATAACAGACACAGAACAGACCTCAAAACACAGCCATTCAGTTTTACCATTCTTCCCAGTCTTTTTCTAAACTGTAAAAAGTGATTGTAGGGAGTGCAAAAGTTAGTTTAGTAGAGGAATAAGAGTCTTTAGAACCTTTAGGACAAAATATGCAAGAATTTTGAGAGTCAAAGAGATTCAAAATAACTCTACCTTGATTCTGTTTGGTGTAAAATGTGAAAAATAAGCACTTGTTCTGCATCAAAAATAGATACATACACTACCGGTTATATACTTTATACCAAAATTAGGCAATCTACATTATCTTGGAATTTCATAATAGTTCTGAAGAGAAAGCCAATTCCATCTCCCTATTGAAGTTTTGAAATAGAGGCAAGAAGAAATACAGAGAAGCTTAGCTATAATTACCAAGTAAGATGAAAATTTATTTTGTTTAGTTGAATGAATTTATAGATCAATCCGCAAATGATTCTGAATAGCGTACATCCTTACCTCTGTAAAGTGTGTTAAAAAAACAATACAAGAAAAATAACATCACATTATACAAATTTACAAACAGACCAGAAAACTAATTTACACTTTAATTTCTAACTAAACGTGTTCATTTTATCTATAATTTATAACTCACCTGATCTATGTCAGCATTACGTGGAAGAAAATAAACAATGTTGTTGGTAATCTTCTGGGACAGGTTAAAAATTTCAAATGTAAAATTGTGTTAAGAAAAAAAACCAAATGTTATATTGCAATGGTTCTTTCAGCAAGACAACTTTCTTAAATATACATCCTTCCACATATAAAAACTAAATTCCAAATATTTTTATCTAATCATAATCTAAATAAGAATTATTTCTACTGAATAACCCTTGGGAGGATTTATTGCATTTTTCATCTGTTCAAGAAATAGAAATAGAAAACTGAGCCAGAATGGGAAAACCAGCTTTTGAACTTGCTTCCTTTTTAACTGATGGGGACTTATGAATTAACCCATATTGAAAGAGCAGGTATTATCAGCTTGGAATGGTTAAGTTAGCTCAACAACAGTAATTTCTGTAAGTTCCTTATTATAGAGATGTTTTACTTCCATTCTTTCCACCTCATTTTCGTTGACATTATACTGCATTCTGAAATGAATTAGTGCATTCTACCATGTTTGTTTGTTTGTTTGTTTTTATAGCCTGATTTCCAATAAAGGACTTACTTAAAACAAAACTGAAGCATGCTAATCTGGACAATATTATTACACTGCTAATAATAGCGGTTCACTGTAAGATTTGCATAGCATCTGAAATCTTTCAGCTTTATGAGCTGATTTAATGCTATTAATACTATTTGTTTTACTTTACAGATAGAACTTACTATACAATATACAAAACGTGCAACTTTGTAAGAACAAAAACTGTTAAATCTGATAATTTTAAAAGCAAACATACAAATCTTTCAGATGACTTAAAATTCATTTTTCAAAACTTTGTACAAAATTAGACAGCTTCAAATACTGTAGTTCACATAATAAATGCAAAACCTCCATGAGAAATGATTAAAAAAATAAACTAAAAATCTTACTGATACTTCCTTTGACATCTATTATAATAATAAGCAAACAAAAAGAAGTTTTGTGACTTTTTGAGGCGTTCTTCATGCTATCTGAGCTTGGTTGTTTTCTTGCAGACATTTCATTACCCAAACCAGGTACACAGAACACACCAAAGACCCATTTCAACCCTGAGCTACAACTATTTTCCTTTATTTGTATATGGCTTTTTATTTACCACATTGTTCACTTCTCTTAAAGTTAGAAATCTCTTCCCACTGGTACACAGACGTCAATCTGCAACTTTATCATCTGCAACTTTATCATCTGCTTTGCCACTTTAAACAAGAATTATACAAATTTCTTTTTAAGCTACAAAGATCACACCTAATATCCTTAATTCCATTAAAGAAGATCACTGTTGATTAGAAACAAATAGCACTAGCAATAGCACTTAAACTTATATACTACTTCATAGTGCTCTACAGTGGTCTCTAAGCAATTTACAGTCGGCATATTGCCCCCAACAATCTGGTTCTCATCTTAGCGACCTCAGGACAAAAGGCTGAATCAACCTTGAGCCTGTGAAAATCAAACTGGCAGCCAGCAGTCAGCAGAAGTAGTCTGCAGTACTGCATTCTAACCACTGTGCTATTACAGGCTAACGTTAAAATACAGAGCTTTGTCACTCAAAAGAAAATAGTATCAGTTTTACCTTTAGGGTTACAACAAAATGATTTTTAAAAAAGGATATCCATCAGGAGAAATCATTGTTTGAATATCAAAGATTTCTGCAGCAGCATATTCAGGCCCACCCCAGGGAGGACTCAAAAACACAACATCTGCTTTCAGACTGGATGCCAGCTTCATGAAATCACCACATATGAATTCTATCTGGTCTGCCACTCCATAAACCATGGCATTATTGTGAGCAAGTTGGATCTTCACAGGGTCAATGTCAACTGCAATTACTGAAAAGATGAAACAATTTTAAATATTAGCAGCTTAAAAAGAAAATCCATGAAATAGAAAATTTCAGATACTTTCTAGAAAAATAGTAATTAGCCTAGCTGTAGCTAAAATTATATTTACAGTTACTGCCTACATCTGTAGTTGTTTAACCAGAATAGATTAATGAACTGAAAATTTTTGAAGGGTGTTCTTTTTTTTTTTTTACAATTAAAACAAGGCAACACCTGGAGTTCAATTCCCACAATTCCCCAGCTAGAATGCTGGCAGGGGAACTCTGGGAGTTGAAATCCAAGTATCTTAAAGTTTCCAGGTTGAGAAACACTAAATGGGAACAATACTTATCCTGAACTAGCAATCCATTATTGCTGCTATGAAATATCTAGTAAAGTTCAAACCAAGTTAAAGAATTTACCTCTTTTTGCTGCCAAGGCAAACTGAATAGCATTTCCCCCAACACCACAAAAGGCATCTACTATTATGTCAGAGTCAAAGGATAGCTTTACACGGTCTGCAATGTGTTGAGCAATCTTCTCAGGTGTTACAGAAAACCATCCCTCTAATAAAAAAAAAGCAGTTAATATATTTATGATATGGCCTTAAAAGAACCTCAAAATCAAATAATCAACTACATCAGTGCAACTGCATTTTATCGAATAGCCATACATAGTTGTATAAATTAAGAACACAAGTGTAAAATTGCCCTGCAGAATCACACAAAGGCATCCCTTGCTCAACCTCCTAATTCCCAGGAGGCAGATTTTTAGGTTCCATACTGAACAGCCATCCACACTGGCATGTAATAAGAAATTAGAATTCCTGGTTCTCCTGACATACTGTATGTATAAGTTTGCAAATATACCCAGCTCGTGTGCTCCTCTCGTCAGTTTTTCCTTTCCCATGGCAGTTTCTTGTAATGCTTGAATCCAGCACCCTGCTCTCGTAGTCTTGGACTACAGAAACAATGCTAACCTTTGTTGGCTTATGTTGCTGAGAATTCTGTGATTGACGTAGTCGAGCATCACAGTAAGACACTGGTATTTGGCTCACTTTCTTCTCATGAGAACTGAACAGACTGCATGTACAGGTAGTCCTCGACTTACAACCATAATTGAGCCCAGTATTTATGTTGCTAAACGTGACATTTGTTAAGTGAGCTTTGACCCATGTTAACACTTTCCTTGCCACATTTGTGAAGTGAATCACTACAGTTGTTAAATGAGTAACACAGTTCTTAAGTGAACCTGTCTTCCCCATTGACTTTGCTTGTCAAAAGGTTGCAAGAGATTGTCAAGTGACCCCGGGACACTGCAACCATCGTAAATATGAACCAGTTGTCAAGCATCCAAATGTAAATCATATGCCCGTGGGGATGCTGCAACGGTTCTAAGTGTGAAAAATGTCACTTTTTCCAGTGCTGTTGTAACTTTGAATGGTCACTAAACAAACAAAAAGTTGAGGACTACCTGTACCAGTTTGGTGCTTGTTCACAATAAGTCACAAAAATAGGAAGGGGTACTAGTTCTTAATTAATTGCAAACCTATAAAATGACCACAGCATCGAACAGCAATTATGTATGTGAGTGATTCATCAGAGAACTTGAAATTAGTTTTTAGGTCATAGAATGCAGTATCATTATAAACTTACCTCTATCTAACTGAATCCCTTCATCAAAACGAGAAAACAGTCTATATCGTTGTGCCCAGTATTTAGTCAGCTCAGGATCATCGGCTATTTTGTGAGGAAGGCACTTCACATTTCTGTTTTTCCATTTCTGCATCTTTTTATTTTTCTTCTTTTTCATAGTATTTGCTTCACCTAAGTAAAAAAGAAAATCATTTTTTTAAAAGAACATTTAAAAAAATACCTTTAAGAACACCAAGGAATTAATTTCACCTCATCTTGTAAGACAATATTCCAGAATTTTCTATGCTGTTATGTGCTAAATTATTAGCATCTACTATAGTAAGAAAGCATAAATTCATTGGATATTTAAATGGCTGTATAAAATGTAAGGATAGTATGACACTTTAAAAATGGAAAGGAACAGAAAATCCCACCCAGAAAAACCTAACTAGAAAATTACCATTTGTTATTAGTAAATTATGTTTTTTTCTTATAACATTCCTGTCTATGCACTATACCAGGGGTCTCCAACCGTGGCAACTTTAAGACTTATGGACTTCAACTCCCAGAATTCCTCAGCTAGCAAAGCTGGCTGAGGAACTCTGTGAGCTAAAGTCCACAAATCTTAAAGTTGCCAAGGTTGGAGACCCATGCACTATACAACTATGTACATCTATAAACACATTGTTTTTAATTCCACATACCTTCTGTTTCCATTTGTAGATAGTCTGGAATATCCAGGGGAATGAGTTCTCTTCCTAATGGAACTTCTTCTCCTATCAGCTTTTCTTTGCCTTTTTCTTCAATACTATCAAGTTCCTGGATATCTGAACTAGGATATAGCAAATCACAATTTTGGAGACTCAAATTCTTCTTTGAGTGAGAGGCATTTTCCTCTTCATCTGAATCACTGCTGGTAGAAGTATGATAGAGTCTACCTTCAGATCCAATTTTCACATCTTCATTTGCTTTTTGCAAGAATTTCTGTACCTAAAAATACTATATGTTATAAAATTTAAAATTTAAACAAAAAGATTCTACCTTTAGTAGACACTGCTTCAAAAATTTACCTTGAAGAAATAGAAATTTTTGGTAATAGTTCTCATATGTATGGATCCTCTACTCACATTTAGATCTGTTAATATTTCTTTCAAAATAGACAGTGAAAAAGTGGGCAGAAATAATCCTTATATTGGAATGAATGGTTCTTTCCATAAATAGTGGCACAATCCTATTATAATCTTACCAGTGATATGGTTGCTATCTGTGAGATGCTGCAAAGGCATTTCCCGCCCCCTTAAAGAATTTGAATACTTATGCAAAGACTGAGGCCCTCCCAAATCTACTGATAATCTTCACCACACTGTATACTTAACTCTGTTATCAGAAAGAGGAAATGTTATCTATGTTTCATGTTTGTTTCCAGGACCTCACCATTGTGTTTTTCTTTCCAAATGCTATTATCTTTTTAATATATACACTTTTTATAAATACATGCTACTTCTACCTTTTCCCTTAATGCCTGTAGTGCAGAATGCCATAACACAAGTCACTGCAAGTGTCTGCAAACATTCTATATTGAGAACAAAGCCTTGTAATCATTTAGACTGAAAGTATTTCTTCTTGAGTTCCTAAGTTAAAACTTTCCTACAGCTATCTTTTATGTTGTTACTTAACATATGCTAGAAAATATATAATATTTTATATCATTTAATAATTGATATTATTCAATAGTTAAAACATTAACATTAGAAAATGTAGTCTACTATAATAAAAAAATAACAGAATACTTTGTGTACTATACTATATTACATATGCAAACAATACATACCTTATTTAAGGTCTTACTTTTCTTCAACATAAATGTTTCAGGTTCATCTGTAAAATATGTATGCTTGTTTTTAGTCTTGATTGTTCTGCGCATGTCCAAGAACTCTGATTTAAATTTAATATTTTTATTAAGACGAATCACTTTCTTTTCACTGAATCTAGGAATGTCTCTGTATCTAAAGACAAGAAGTTAAAATTTTACTATTTAGAAAGTTGGCCTACATTTTGTTTGCGTGTGGATATGTGTGAGATGGAGTAATATAAACAAAATTGTTTTCTTTTTAACTTATTAAAATTTATTTATATGCAGTCTATCTTTGGATACAGACGTTATAGCTAGTATATGATGAGGCCAGAATGGATGTAATCCAGTATTTTTAAAATGCATAAGGGTGCTTTAAATCTTGGCTTTAAAACACTTCCAAAACCATACAAATCAGCTGAGTTGATTCAGAGTTAGGGTTTTGAAGGATGAACCAGTTTTTTTTAAGCCTTTGCAATGATTTCTCCACATATTTTGTCCCTTAGTAATTGTCATGTAAACATGCTTAAACTAGAGAAAAAGAAATCTGAATTTGATATTTGGGTTGATATACATATGACTTGTAGACTTTCCATCTGTGATCTCTGACTTTCTCTAAAGTTGCCATATCTATAAGCCTATATCACAAGTTTGTAGATGTTATAATATACTAAAAAGCCTTAATATATTCTGCATCTTAAAAAAAACCCCACATTGATCTCCGGTTCACTCAAGGATTTGAAAGAGAGGCCAGAATCATTAGTATAATTTACATTCATTTCATTCCCTGCAGTCTTAAGAGTATTTTATTATTGTCTTCAATATTATAAATACATCAATATTTTATATATTGAAAAATTCTGGGTAGTCAATTGTATTTAGGCAGCACTGCGGGTTGGGGTAAATCTTCACTTAAAGGCATTGCTATTTTAGGAAAGTTCTAAAACAAATTTGACAATACTGAGATATGTGGACTTCAATTCCCAGAATTCCCAAACCAACATGCTGTCTTCAAATTGCTAAGTTTAAGCAGCTGGTCTATAAGATGTAAAAAAAAACATCTTTAGTATACATTACTTTTGTCCTGTGCCATGCTTGAACCCCAATTGGTAGAAAATTCCATCTGAATCACCCTGAGGATTTTCTTCAACATCTAGTTCATGGCTTGAAAGAAACCACAATATCCATTACAATTAAAAACATGATGAATAATTAAAAGTAAATCTTTGTTGCCTTCTGAACTGAAGATAGAGCATCTTATTTAAAAAAATAAATTAGAAATTACTCAAAGCAATTTATTTCACTCAAACAATTACCTTTTCACTCAAAACAATTTCTTTCATCTAATCAGCAGTGACCAAAACCTACCTGTCAATTCTCTCCCATCAGCTCCCCTGGCGGGAAGATTTCACGGGACTCTTATTTACAGAAACTTTGCCCTTGTGGCCGCAAGGAGGTAGAAACTCTCCACCATATGGTGCCCTGTCTATGTGTCCCAAGACATCTCTGATTGGCCCAACCATTTCCAAATATGAGGACTATGCAGATAAATTTTATTTTTATTATTTTTTAAAGGGTGCTAACCCCACATTCACAGATCAGGTGTCCAGATATTTTCACCAAGTTGTACAGCTGCACAAAACTTCTTAATTAGATCTATTTCATATATAATCATTTTTTCTTTCCCGGTTAAAAATGCTGTATTAAACTATTTCCTTGTTTACTTTACTCTTTTATTTCAAATACTGATCAAAGACTGCATTAAAGATATTTGATTTGATAACACTAGTTGAAATGTTTGTCATGTTTTCCTTAATTATGCAGTAATATATCAATGAAAACTGGCTAAATAGTTGTAATAGTATAAAAAATGCAAAAGCAAACAGTAAAATTTTTCTCCTACCTCCACAGTATGTGCATTATAGCAGAGACAAAACACAATAATTTAGTTATAAAAAGTAACGCTCATAAGTAAATACATATTTTCAGCAGAAAAGGAAAAACAGACTGTATCATGGAACAGAATATCCTTCTCTTTTGCAACATATCTGAATTACTTCTTAAACCAGGGGTGGGTAGCCTGTAGCCCTTGGAAACACCTGCTGAATTTGGCTTCCTCTCATTTTAAAATAGGAATAAAAACGATATATACATATGTACAAACGTATGTACGTGTATATATGCGTGTGCATATATATATAACACATATACAATGATGTCTGATTCCTGAACATCATCTGGACAAGTCCTTATAATTTTTTTGGCAAGGTTTTTTAGAAGTGGTGTGCCACTGCGTCCTTCCTAGTGCTTAGAGAGTGACTAGTTAGCTTTGTGCCTAAGACAGGACTAGAACTCAAGTCTCCTGATTTCTAGCCTGATGCCCTAACTACTATAAAATGGCTCTCACAAAAAAAGTAGTGTAAGGTTAAAATAGATGTACATGTTAACAGAAAAAAAGGGAAGCTCAACACAACTAAGAATGCATAATGAAGCCTCATGCTTCAGCCCTCACCACAACTATCAAGTATACTCCCAAGCTAAATAACATAAGAACAACAATCTGTTGACATAATGGATGACCTGCCTCCTCTTTAGTTTGACCGGTTTTTGCTCAGGGGGCTCCTCATCACCATCATTACTCTCAGATCCTCTCTCTGCTGTGGTATCCAAAAGTTCCTGCTGTGAAGCTAGTATAGAAAAAACATAACAGAATGATATATTTAAAATTAAACACTTTGAGAAAGAAATCACAGTTTAAGTAAATTAATTAATTGATCTATTTACTACACTTTCTGAAAGACAAAACAAAACATATAATACATATTAAAAGTACTTAAGCTTTTATGTTAGCATTAAAACTTGATCATGCCAAGCAACATTGATCACTCCTTATATCAAAAAACTGGTTTATAATAAAAAACAAACACATTTGTAATTTAAGGGTGTAAATCTTGGTAGGCACTGTTACATCATGAAACAGAACAATATTTTTAGCTCTGCTCTATACCTAAACATAATAAAATTTTCTTCAGAACATTGTAACTTCCTAATAGCAGGTATGTGATACAAAATAACATGCACAATTTGAAACCAGATTACTATTCTCAAAACCACATTAATGAATTTACGGATTTCAGCCAAAATGAGATAATAGTGTCCTCTTTATCATTGCACATTTCCTGATAATGAAGCTTGATTTATATGACCATCCAACTCACAAAAGTAACTCTATGCAGCTTAGAGTTGTATAAAAGCTTAAAGCCATCCTTTTAAAGCATTCTCTAGGACAGCATTTAACACCCGAGGCTTAAGGATGTGGGACATCTATGCCCAAAATACTCCATCCAGCTCTGGGACTTGAAGTTTACACATTTTAAATTGCTGAGGTTGAGAATCATTGTTCTAGATTATTCAATAAACTTTAAAAATGATGAAACTGGGTGTGTAGCGTTGTGTACTATGCTGGTTAGTAATGTAACCTCTAAAAACTACCGTGTTTCTCATATAATAAGGCCAGGTCTTATTTTTTTTTGAGCCCCGAAAAAATGGCTAGGCCGTCTTTTCGGGGGGTGACTTAATTTCCCCCCCCTTGCATCTTCGGGCGGGCGGGCAGGCGGGCGGCAATGGCTTGGATGTTGACCTCGGCGTTGGTGGGGCACTTCGTATCGGGGTCAACGCAGGCAGCACCATATCCGGGTATGCAACAAAAGTACTTCCTAATTGGCAAGCCTCCACCACCATTCCCCCCCATTTTGTATGTTTTAATATAGGCCTTAATTTGGGGGGAGGGGCTTAATTTCATTTCATGCCTATAAAACATGCTGGGACTTCCTATTGGGGGAGGCCATATTGTTGGAGAAACAGAGTATTTAAGCCTCCCTTTAAGTGGAGACACTTTAAAGCTTCAAATATGAGGTCCAAGCCAAGAAATGAACAAAAATGCTCTATTAAAATTGCTAAAGAAATCTCAATTTTAAAATCATAATCAACATACATTATATATTTTAAAATGATTGTCGTGATTGTCTAATATGGAATATTCCAATGAACTAAATAGATAATATTCATATTAACAATACTTTTAAAATTATGGTAGGAACAGAATCATCCAAATAAATTTCAGTGCTGATTGCCATTCACAAATTTTTGATGCTGCTAAAGAGCCTGGATCAAGTGATTTTAAACTGATAGAGAGCTCATTTATTTCCAACAGCCACAAAAGATTAACAGCCAGATTAAAACTGAAATACCAACCTGGCTGATTTGAACATCCATTTTTAGAAGACACACCTCCTTCTCTTGTTCCTTTATCTGATTTCTCAGTTTGGCCACAATTGTGAGGACTATGCCTTGCAATGCTTGCTGAAGTTGGTTGTTTTTTAGTATCAACTGCACTTTGCAATTTGCTGTCTTCTGCTTCTTTGGAATTTAGATTTATTTCACTGATTTTAGAAAAAATATAATCATTACTGGAATCATTATATACAATAGGATTTTCTTTGCAAATGTCTAAGGAAGGAGAAATATGAAAAACTGAGTCCTGCACTTCTCCATGGTCTCCATGGCTGTCTGAGTTTAATGATTTTTCTGACTGCTTACAATTCAGCTTTCCGGTATTCATTTCTAGGTCACTACCATGTGTAACATCAACAGTCCAACCTTGACTTGCCCAGTAGCGAAACTGTTCCCAGTAATACCAGTAGAGCTCATTATAGTGTTGCTCCCACTTGTCCTTCATTTCAGGATTATTCCAAGGTTCAAGATTAGCCTCCTCCTGTTTCTTATCCCAGCTTTTCCATAGAAGCTCTTCTCCAAACTGATGCCAGTATTTCTCCCATTCTTCATTTATATGAAGCTCATTCAGTGGCATCCTTCCATTTTTACAGCATTCAGCATAATCATTTTCCTTTTCCACTAAGATTTCATCATCAGAAATAGAATGGTCATCATCATCCTCTTCCAAGGACTGCCACATTGTTTCATGGATATCTTGTTGTAGCAATTTTTTCTTCCTTTTGTTTTTCTTTGTCATTCTGTTAACTATCTTGCCAGTCTTCTCAGGGGCCTAAAATGTAATAGGAAAGCAAGCAAATAGAGTAATTCTGGATTGCATGTTCAGGTTCAATATCCTAAACTTATTTCATTTTCCAATTTGGCACTTTCTGATGGACTGAGATTATACCAGTGAAAATATCAACCATTAAAACTAACACTGGTGGAGACTCTAAATGCTTCCTAGGCATTATTAGAAGAGCAACAGCTAAAAAACAACAACAGGGATTTCTTTTTGAAGCCACAGTATGGCTATTTTATCAATAAAGAGAAAACAAAATATCTTCAAAGATTCATGAACTGAAGCAATATAAATAAGGCCTGCATCTTCAAATAATGAGCTTTTGGATTTCCAGTTTATTGCTTCAATTAATCATAAGAAACATATTTTATTGTTATTTGAAACCCTTTAGGTACATTTGCACTTGAATCTTCTTTTGCCATCAATCAGACAAAATAAAATGTCAGAAGACTGTGAATTCTACTCCCACCTTAATCATGAAAACCAGCTGGGCTACTTTAGTCTAGTTTCCCTTGTATCTGTGATTTAGTTTCCTGTGCAGGGTTGTTGTGGGGAAAACAAGAGGAGGAAAAAGTATATTCACTGCCTTCAGCTACTTATATAGTAATAAAGGCTGGTTAAAAAAAAATCTATGAAATAAAAATGAAGAACAGTAAAACATGGAAATAAAAAGCATTAAAAATCACTATTTTCTTTACATGCAATGCAATTCCACTACATATTTCTTAATTTATTTCCTAATTCAATAATTTAAACTGAATTAAATTGGGTTTTACCGCTTTTGTTTTATTGGCTGCCAAACTGCCAAACTGTAAAGGTAACCCCATACTCTTCATGAGTTCAGTTTCTGAATCTGGTTCGACATCATCCACTTCCAGAGCAAGACTGTTACATTTTTCAATAGTCTCAAAGATTGGTTTCTCCTCTTTTTCGTTATCTTCAGTAACTTCCTCTTCTCCTGTTAATACACAGTAGAAGTTTAGAAGGTAAAGTCCATCAATTTTGGATTTCTGATGAAGAAAACTAGTTTGGTTTAGGTCTAACATCAGGTTTTGGGTTACAGATTCTCCCTCTGCTATCTACCTTTTTTTTTAAAAAAAATACAATGCTCAGTTAAGAAGCACTTGTTCAGCGACCAGATTTAACATGGTGCTGAATTAGTATTTAATAGAATTCTTTAGAATAAAGATGTTCCTCAAAAGTGCATTCATGATAGCAGCCCTCCCAGTCATGTGATCACAATTCATGTGCTTAACAGCCAAGGTGGATTTTCTACCTTTGCAATGCTGGTGGTCACATGATCAGATTTTATAATCTTTCCTGCCAGCTTCCCACAAGCAAAGTTGATGAAGAAGCTGGCAGGAAATTAGAAGTGACTTTTTATAAAAGCTTTAATGCACTAGTCAATTAAACACACCTGAAGATATTAATTCTCATATTGGTCTATAACAATGGTTGCAAAAATCCAAAATTAACAAACTTTTCAATAAAAAAACTCACCTATGCTATCATCAGCCTCTTTAACATAAAAGCCTTTTAAGCCTAGTTTGTATAATTTTCGATCTCTGGAGAAAAATAAATAACATCAATGAGATATGGGACTAAAGCATCAAGGAACTACACAAATGGGTAATAAAAGGGGATTTTTTTTTAGTCTGTATTTCTTGTGCTTAATTTTCTTTCAAAACTTAACTTGGTATATCAGTGGAAAAATTTCAATCCAGCCAAAAATAAGCATACTGCACACAACCTAATTTAAGCTAGAACATGTACAAGAAGGTTGCAGCTGCTTAATTTTATAGAAGAATGAATACTATTGTTAGGCAGAAAGAAAGATCTTCACATTAAAAAATAAGCAATGAAGAAACAGATTTTATCACTCGGATCCCTTCAATAGTTAGAAACGTATAATCAAATGTTTTATTTGATCAGTCCAAAAGCTGGGAACCACCCCTGAAAAAGACCTCTTTTGCATAGGGAGGATATCTGGATGAAATCCCTAAATATTGGCAGACTTGTGCTGAGATAAATAATCCTTCAAATAGCCTTGAAGTGCAGCAGTGAAGAATTATAAAAGGGAAGACTAGTATGTTCAATTTGGTTATAAAACCTATGTAACAGCTGAAGCAGACAACAGATAATCAAAGTTGGAAGGGACCTTATAGGTCATCTAGTCCAACCCACTGTCCAAGCGGCAGACCCTATACCATTTTTGACAAATAGGCAGCCCAATCTCTTCTTGAAGGTCTCAAGTGATGGCACTCCCACAACTTCCAAGGGCAACTTCTGTTCCACTGGTTGATTGTTCTCACTGTCAGAAAGTTTCTCCTTATTTCCAGGTTGAATCTCTCCTTGTTCAGTTTCCATCCATTGCTCCTTGTCTGGCCTACAGGCGCTTTAGGAAATAGCTTGACCCCTTCCTCCCTGTGGCAGCCCCTTAAATATTGGAAGATTGCTATTGTGTCTCCCCTGGTCCTTCTCTTCACTAGACTAGCCATGCCCAGTTCCTTAACCAGGAAGCAGATAAGAATATTATTAATAAAAGCTAATTCCTATTTGCAGTTTAGAAGACATATTCCAGACTAGTTTACAAAGCATCATTCTATGCTTATAATAGTACAGTAAAGTAAGTTGCAGCTCTTTAGTTTATTCTAGTAACATTTCCATGAGTCATACAATATATTAAAACACAGTATGGATTTTTAAAATTAATGGATAATGTGGTTTGTTTACTTTGGGCTCATGTTATTGTACAAACACTACTTGGTTAGACTGTGTTGTAGGATACAGCAATTTCCCCCTACAAAATGAGTCTTTACAAAAAACAAATGCCCCGTCTTTTGCTCCACTTCAAAAAGCATGCCAGGCAACAATCAACCCCCGTGCAAGGATACACTGCTCGCCTTTGGGTTTAATTTCTATTGAGATCCACGCGAGGGTGATAAGAATAACTTCCTAAGCGCTGAGAGGTCGCATGGTCATCTGTTATGCCTTTGAATTGGCACAAGGTGTTCTTTTTCTTGCAAAAGATTAAGAGGCTCGACTTAAATCAGAAATTCAAAATCCTCGGCCCCACATCTCTCCCCTCTCCCAAGCGACAATCGCGTCAATCAGTGTTTTTCACCTTCAGCATCTTTTAAGATGGGAGGACAGCAAGCTGTCTGGGGGAATTCTGGGATCTGAGATCTACAAGACCCTGAAGTTGAGAAACACAGATCTAGAGGCGACCGAGAAGAGCTTCGGCGCCGACTCACTCGACGAACGCCCGGGAGCACAAACAGAAGATGGCTCCCACACCGCTGCTGCAGCCTTCTCCTCTGCTCAGCACCATTCGCACCTCCGCCACCAGCAGGCTTCTCGCGCCCTCGCGCAGCATCGCGATCTGGGGCCGCCGCCGCTGCACCGCCTATTATTCCCTAGCAGCAACTTCGATCCTCCCGAGGGAGCAAGCATGAGGTCGGTCTCACAACGGAAGCGGATCTCCGCGCCCGTTACCCTCCTTGGAGTCCGGAAGGGGAGGAGCCTGCTTGCAAGCAGTTGTCAGCAAGGCCGTCCTTTTTGGGGGGTGCGTGGGTGGTGCGAGGCTGAGTTGTGAGCGAGAATTAACAGCTTTCAGTATAAATTCTGAACGTCCTGTAGAAGACGAGTTCGCATAGAAACAATGGAAAAAGTAGCATTTCAGCAGATGTCTCTAGAAAGCGGCCTACCGCACTCCCTGGAAGAAAGAGACAGAGATGAATATTTTGGAACAATATCTTAGCTGGCTAGAGAATTCTGGGAGTTGAAGTTCACCCGTCTTAAAGTTGCCAAATTTGAGAAACACTGCTTTATAGAAGGCATTGGCAAATCCTCCCTAGTTTAGGTAGTCCTCAACTTACAACCACAATTGAGCCCAGAATTTCTGTTGCTAAGTGACACAGTTAGGTGAATTTTGCCCCATTTTACAATCTTTCTTGCCACTGTTGTTCAATGAATCACAGCAATTGTTAAGTTAGTGACACAGTTGTTAAGTGAATTTGGCTTCTCCATTGACATTGCTTGCCAGGTTGCAAAAGATGGTCACATGACCTCAAGACACTGCAACTGTCATAAATGAGTCAGTTGCCAAGTGGCTGAATTTTGGTCACATGATTATAGAGATGCTGTAACCATCGTAAGTGTGAAAAATGGTCATAAGTCATTTTCTTCAATGCCATTGTAACTTTGAATGGTCACTAAATGAACTGATGTAAATTGAGGACTACCTGTTTACGAATCATGATTCTTCAAGGTGATCTTTTATGATAACCAATCCCTTTGCTTGAAAAACCTGCATATGTATTATTGACCAGTGCCTCATGCTTTGATTTGAGAATTTTCCATTTCCTATGGGAAGTCTCTGTTTCAAGTTACTGTTAATGGAAAACAGGCTAATGATCGAATAAATGCATTTTGTCAATAGACAAAACAAGTTTCTCTGTGCTTTTTGCCAGTTAATGGAAAGCATTGAGCGTTGCAGTTTCTAATCAAATTCAAAGTTTGAGCCTAAGTTCAAGAATCTTGGCCCTTCCTCCCTCCCTCCCTCCCACTTCCCTACAGCAGCCTAGGACAAAATGTTTCCCATTTCTGCTAATTTTTCCCCATCATTTTCTCCCACTAATAGTGAAGAGGTTCTTGGTGATGCCAGCCTTGACATACTCCTTCCTGCAGGTGGAAACCACTGTTTTCATTATGTGCCATCAAGTCAATGTCAACACCTAGTAATCATATAGAGAGATGTCCCCAGTCTGGGCCTTCAGGTCTTGCAATGGAGGCATTCATTGTCACTGTAATAAAATTTGTCAACCTTGCTGGACATTCTCTTTCTTAATTTTTGTTCGAAAAAAGAATTCTGGATTGATTTGTCTAATGATCCTTTTTTTCCCCCTTGGCTGTCCCTGGTATTCTCAGGATTCTTCTCTATCCCCAAAATTCATTCTGAGGGAGTTGCTGATACATGGACTAATTAGATTTCAGAAATAATTGAATTACCTGTTAGAAATAGCCAAGACTATTGCGTTATAATTATGTTATTTAATTATGTGTTTTTAATCTGAAGGTATTTTTGTATTCAGTGCAGTTTATATTTTGAGCAGAGTTGGGATTGCATTCCAAGATGTACAGTATATAAGTATTTGAAATAAATACTTATAATTCTTTTATTTGTAAATATATTCTCCAATAAAAGTTCTTTGGCCTCTATTAATTTGAAAATGCCTTGTTACAATTAAGACACCATTTTCTTGTACTGTATGTATACATAACTTCTATTTTATCTACTTGGGGAAAAAGACAGAAAGAGGGGGAGGGAAGGAGGAATAGAGGCAGGAATGGAGAGGAGGGTAACTCTACCTGTAATTACAGCATAGTAAAATCCATTATCCATTACCACCTCATTTTCATACAATCTTTCACTAGCCCATTAAACACAGGAACTGATACGTATGTTATTCAATTACATAGATTTAGTATTTTTAATATTTATTTGATTTGTCAATCGCTTACAAGATACAGGTATAAGAATAAACATAGTTTTGAATACATGAGATAGATACTTATAAGAAAAATAAAAAGAAACAATAGGATGGGGATGGTAGGCACGATCGGTGCGCTTATGCACACCCCCTACAGGCCTCTTAGGAAGGGGGTGAGGTCAATAGTATACAGTCTAAGGTTAAAGTTTTTGGGGTTTGGGGAAGAAACCACAGAGTCGAGTAGAGTATTCCAAACATTGACCACTCTGTTGCTGAAGTTGTATTTCCTGCAGTCAAGTTTGGTGCGGTTAACCTTGAGTTTGTATCTATTGTGTGCTCTTGTTATGATTGAAGCTGAAGTATTCATTGACAGGTAGGACATTGCAATGTATGATTTTATATACTATATTTAGGTCGGACCGGAGGTGGCATAGTTCTAGGTTTTCTAGGTCTAGAGTTTCAAGTCTGGTGGCATAAGGTATTCTGCAATGAGTAGAGGAGCAGAGAACTCTTCTTGTGAAATATTTCTGGACTTTTTCAATTGTGTTAATATCAGATACATGATATGGGTTCCAGACTGATGAGTTGTATCTAGCAAATGTTTTGTATGCTCTAGTTAGTAGTGTGATATTACCAGAGAAGAAGCTACGTAGGATTAGGTCAACAACTCTTAACCCTTTTGGGCTATGTAGTTACAGTGGGCTCTAGCACTTAGATCATTAGAGATGAGTACTCCAAGGTCCTTGACAAAGTTTGGATCCTCAACAAGGTCTTGATTATTTAGCTTGTATTTTGTGATATTAGACAGGATGGATTAAATAAGCATGTTGCTGGGCTATTTCTGTGTCAGTTCTTATATAAAATATATACAGTATTTAGTAGCACAACCCAAGCTATTTTTAAGTGCATGCTAAAAGATACAAGTGTGCAGTATTAAGGGTCTGTAATACATCATGGAACATTTTATCATTCACAAGTTATTTAAAATAAACCCATTTTGGGGTTTGGCAAATCACTTCCAGATGAAGACGATTTAAATCCTTTGACCAAGGAGATCGAGGAGATTTTTCGCGTGAGGGGCTCAGCTATCAGATGGAACATACCACAACCGACTGTAGGTAGAGGTTTTATTTTTCACTGCTTTCCCTCTGAAAAGCCCCATATCGCTAAAGATAATCTTTTTAAATTAAAAGCGCAGCAAAACAGAACGACAACTCTTTTGCTTATATTTCCGAATTCCAAGACATGTATTTAAAGCCTTTGCATCCTGAAATGGTCCAGCCCAGAAAAAGCCAAATCCTTCCTCGCAAGTCTCAGCTGCGCTTCGTCGTCCTGAAAAGAAAGACGGCACCGAAGATCTCCTCCTCCTCTTGCATCTACACGATGCGCAACTCCACACTGCATTGCAGCTTCTCGGTGTTGCAGGTTTCTGCGCGATATCCCCATTTGCTCTTCCATCGAACGCTTTTGGGCCGGGCCGGGCCGGCTCATTCCTGCCACCCAGATTCGTTTGCGCCCGGGATGCTGTCAGGATGCTTAGAGTCCTTGGATGGAGCGCCGAGATTCAAGTGATCCCGAGCGAGGGCGCGGTTCCCAAAAGTTGCTCGGCCGGCATCTTTAGCGGCGAGGGAGAAACAGTGGGAAATGACGCCTCACTCTCGGAATCGAGAAGCGCTTGAAAGATGCAAAGGCCCAGAGAAGGCTCCCCGCTGGTCTCTTTGAGGTTCGATAAATTAGTTTGATCTGAAAAAAGGGCTTTTTCCTCTCGGGCCGCTGCAGCTTCGGAAAGGGCTGCCAGACTCCATAATTGCAGCTTTTAAGGAAGCCCTTTCCATCTCTTCCTCTCAAGTCTTTCATTGCTATTTCCTGTTCCTGGCAGAAACTTTCAATCTGTGGAAATTGCAGGTTTTATTTATGTTGTATGCCTGTGATTTTATCTGTCAAAATTGCCTTGAACGAGTTTCTGCCTACAAATATTTTAAACCCGAGTGAAAGGGCATCCTGGTTGGGGATTATGGGAGTTCATATCCAATACCTCTGAAAGCCTTGACCCGCTTCTGAGTTAAATATAACTTTTTTGCAGTTGTGGTCTCCCTTGACAAATTCGTGGAATGTGGACAATTTTTAGGATATGGAAATAGGTTGATGCCTATTGCAACAATGACAGCTACTTAATAATTGTTGGCCAGTGTTAAGAAGCTGTTTTTCTATCCCATTGCTTTTTTAGTTTTAAACAGAAGAGAACTAATATGAATTCATTTTCTGTTGGGCAAAACTATCTGACCTGGGTCATGGAATTACTGAACAGTATCAATATGTCTCCACATAATATCATAAATGGTTTCACGGATTACTCAGCATACTTTTTCTGGGTGTCAGTACTGTTCCTACTTCTCTTTTCTCCTGTTTTAATAATTCTTGGTTTTATTTATTTTTCTAATTTTCTCTTGCATATTTACAAGAGAAAAGTTAACTTAAAGGAAAATTATCTCAGTCAATCATGGGACAATGGACGGAGGGCTGTGGCTCACCTTTGGGACATGTATGGTACAGTGTGGCATGGTAAGTTTAATCTCCTGCTTGATCTACATGTTGATATGGCTTTGTTGACAATACCACAGTGGTTTATAATAACTTTAAATGGCACAGGAGAACAACATGCAGTAATCATGTGATCTTCAGAACCCTCCATAAATGTCATGCATTGTTTAATTATGTGTGGGGAATAATCATATCACTGCACTTAATGTGAAATATTTAGATAATGTAAGTGCATTTACAACATACCATACCAACCAAGTATTGTTATTTTGCAAAGCACAGAAAAGTAGTAAGAAATAATAAAAACTGCACTGCATGTGACTTATTGGAGGAATGCAGGTAACAAGATGTTGGCTTGCAAAAAAAAAGTAGATCAGAAACCCTATCTTGTTAGAAAAGCATGAACATGCTTGTGGTAAAATTGTTCTGGTTGACTCATACCAGAGGTGGTATTCAACAGGTTCTGACCAGTTCTGGAGAACTGGTAGCAGAAATTTTGTGTAGTTCGGAGAACCAGCAAATACCACCTCTGACTGGAGATTTTACAGTATCCTTCCCCTGCCACGCCCACCAAGCCATGCCCACAGAACCAGTAGTAAAAAACTGGAATCCCACCACTGACTGATACCACCATATGCTAAAACTGATCAGTACTTTTCTTATTCTTAGTGGAGAGTGCTGCAGAAAAACAACTGAAACTGCTTTCTTATCTTTCTAAAATGTGTAGATAATATCAAATTTAGGTTTTGCTCTGGATAACTCCCTTTCAATGTTCAAATCCACTTACTTTTTGGCATATGTTTTAAAGTCCAATGCTACCTTTGGCCTGAAAAAAAAAGTGAACAGAAATAATGATTTATTGAAGGCTCCTTGGTTACAAACTAGTGTATATTTCTAACAGATTTCAAGGGACTTCATTGCTTCATATCTGAAACCAGAAGTTTTGGAATAGGCATGTGTGTATATGCATAACTGTTGGAGTTTAAGAAGATGCATTTTTTCCTGGGCTCATAGATAATTGTGCAGGTCCAGGAAACAATGCATTTGACTTAAGGAGACACTAGTAAGTAATAACAAAGTGCTTTGTGGGATTGGCACCAACTTAATTCAAAGTCATATTTCCCTTTCATATGTTACTATTACTGCTACTATTTCCTGAATGTGGGAATATTTGCTTATGGGGTTCCCATAGACATAGATACTTTTGAAATGAGCATTTGGCACATAACCCAATAATCATGGGGTAGCTGTTGTATATTATGTTTTATTTTAATTTTGGGTTGATTTCCATAGGAACTTTAAATGTATTATTTAATTATTTATTAACAATAATTATAGAAACACAAATCGGCATGAATCTGTGTGATGGATTAATATTCAAAAATATATACTTCCCAGAATAATCTGAATAGCTAGAATAGAAATTTACAAAAAAATAAAAAATAGGGCTGACTAATGCTTATTATATTTCTGAATGTTATGAAATGCCACTGTAGTGCCTTTTTCAATAATGTTTACTGATTGTTGTATAAATACAGAACATAGATTTCTGTGGTAGCATGATTCATTTATGAATATTCTGATATCCATTATAGTAAAAGGCTGGTTAGCCAATTATGTGATTATTACTATATCTGAGAGACCACTAGGAAATTCCAGGGCTATAGGCTGGATAAGTTTTTAAAAGTCCAAAAAATGCAATGACAAACTACTGCAAAAACTGATATGTAGTATAAGTATGTGCACTCACCAGAAGTTGAGTTAAATTTGACAGGGACTTATTTTATTACATTATTACTAAGTCCTTCCTTATGTGATAAATTAACTGTCTAGTCTAGTCTGTGCTCCAGTCTAATGTATTGCTGTCGGCTGAAGTAGAGAATGCTTGTTATCATAGCAGAATTAACATTTATCTAATAATCTGTCATTTGGTATATATAAGCCGAGGAAGACTGTCAATTTTACCTTTAGCAACAAATTGATCTCAACTGGCAAAAATCAATATATAAAACTCATGTAACTAATGACTATAAAATAGTCAGAATAAAAAAAAGTTTTGAATGATGTAGTGCTATAATAGAGAAGATACAGAGCTCAGGGTTGAATTGTTGGGTTCTGAGCTTCTATTCTACACAAGCTTCATTACCAGGCTAGCTAATATCAACAATGCAGGGGAGTAAAGTTTGCTGGGTATTTATATATGGTAGCTTCGTTACCAGTGTTGATTGCCCTTGGGGTGAATATTGTTTCATCTTTGATCTTGTTTCTCTGCTATTGATTTCTTCTTATTTGGGTGTTGATTAACGTGTTTGAGGTGAGGAAAGATATGTTACAGCTCTTTGTGTTTCCTTCAGCCTATACAGGGAATATTTGACCTATGGCCATTTGTCCCATGAATTAGGATGGCACTGAATGAATGGTGGGTTACAACCAATCCTTGGAGTTCTGGCTATCTCAACACTACTGCAGTCATCTGAATGTCCTGCAATCATAACATCACCATTTGCAATCTTCCCTGCCAATTGCTCAAGAAAGTCAGTGGGACAGCTGACAAGGAAGATTGCAAGTTGCTGTGGTAAATCTTCCCCACTTGCCTCTCTGTCTCATCTAATCTCCCCAAATCCTTTGTCCTCATGCTATGCTGGCCACTCATGCACCCCCATGAATTCTCCCAGACCCGCATTTCCCTTTCATCTCCTCAGACCCTCACCCACCCACCCTGACCCATGCTTCTCATGCATTCCTTGCAGCCTACACAACTTCCCCAGACCATATCTATAATGCACACTCTCTAGCATACCCCCTTACAGCCCTGTGTACCCTTCCCAACCTGCATCAAGCCTCTCACACAGCCTCCCCAACCCATACATCTCATGCACCCTAGCACACACTTCCCCACACTGCATCTCTCATGGACCTACTGCATCGCTCCCTGAAGTGTGGTGTGCTTGTCCACATTTGCACATCCTCTCTAATGCTCTGTTGCACCCACCCCTGCACAAGTCTTGCTCCCTTGCCTATTTGACAGCACCTTCTATTCTACCTCCCAGCCTGGGGCTTTCTGCAAGCTTTCCCACTGACATTGCTTGTAAAAAGCCATCAGGAAATTGCCTCACCTTATGATTGTGGGATTCATTTAATGGGATTGTAAGGATTGCCATTGCTAAATGCTTTATGACCACATCACTTAGTGACCAAAATTCCAGTCCCGTTGTAAGTTGAGGACAACCTGTAGCTGCTTCCTTTCTTGAATATTTTGTAGATGGAACTTATCTCAGTGACTCTTCTCACAATTTTCTGCCTATTTGCCTAACCTAGGGATTTTCAGAGATCTTGCATCTGATATTGCATAGTTGTCTGTTTTATCCTCTTAGCTGTGTGCACATTGTTTTATGATGCTACCTAGTAACCATGTTTCTCATATAATAAGGCTGGGTCTTATTTTTTTTGAGCCCTGAAAAAATGGCTAGGCTGTCTTTTCGGGATGACTTAATTCCCCCCCCCCCTTGCATCTGTGGGTGGGCGGGTGGCGATGGCTTGGATGTTGACCTCGGCGTTGGTGGGGCACTTGGTATCGGGGTCAACGCAGGCAGCATCATATCCGGGTGTGCAACAAAAGTACTTCCTAATGGCAAGCTCCCCCCACCATTCCCCCCCATTTCGCATGTTTTAATATAGGCCTTAATTTGGGGGGAGGGGCTTAATTTCATTTCATGCCTATAAAACATGCTGGGACTTCCTATTGGGAATTGTTGGAGAAACAGGGTATATAAATTGTTGTTATTTTCTATTATGATGACTGTGTCCAAGAAAATCACTTTGCTGCTGTAACTATTTTCTTCTCTTGTAAATCTGATTCCATGAAAGCTGTTCATTTATCACCCACGTAAGAAATCCATATTTTGGACTGTATCTCTGAGAGGACTATTGCTTCTGGAGGTTGCGCTACTTTCTGTACTGTGAATCCTGAGATGGGCTTGAAAAGCTTAATCCTCTAATCTGTTTCTATATTTGTTCACCAAATTGGAAGTAGGTGATGAGGCTGAGATCTATCAGTCCCACAACTTTTGATATTTTGACAGTATAAATGCTGAAGAGGATTATAGGAAAGAATTTAGCCTTGAATCAGTTTTTTACCTCAACAACTATGCTCATATTGACTGCAGTTTCTTCTAGGAGCCACTCTAATTTTTATCTTCATTGTATTAAAGCAATACTGAAATTCTTATATTTTATCCTTTAAACAGGTTATGAGATACATGGAATGGATAAAATACCAGAAGGACCAGGGCTTATCGTATTTTACCATGGAGCTTTTCCTCTAGACTATTACTACTTTGTATCTAGATTATATTTAAGAACAGGCAGATTTTGCTGCACAGTGGTTGATTACCATTTTTCCAAAATACCAGGTAAAATATATTGTCCATGCACAAACACTGTATTGCAAACCTTTAAAACAGACATAATTACAATTTATTTAAAAAAAATTACATAGGTCTTCTAAAATGCAGACTTATCTAGCTTCTTGAATTATCCATCAAATCTTGTAGCCTTTGACATTTTGATTGTCACTGAGTGTCACCATTTTTGTAGCCTGAACCAGAGAAGCTTAAGTCTGTTACAATATTATTAGCATCTTATTTTTTTACACACAACTTAGATAAAATATTTTTTTTTTTGGTTGAGAATGAAAAATGTTCAAGCCAACTATTGAACATTTTATGTTTCTCTTTGCTATATAATCAGAAAAAAATTCTTTATTTTAAATGATCTTCAAAACATACAATTTTCTATTTATACTGTTCCGCTCATTCAAACATCGTCTAACAAAATGCTTCCTAAAAATAAAAAGGTTTTCTCCTGTTGGTTTTGTCCAGATTTTTTAATTCCTCATCTATTGGGGAAATATCTTTTACAAATTTGTCTGCTTTTTGTACACTTTGTATCAATGCTTTGACTGAAAAACTAGTCTACTAGAAATGAACATCCTGCTCTGTCACAAAAATTTTACTGACAGTTAATTTAATCTTCTGTTGATTATTATCTAAAATCTCCATTCAGTAAGGCAGGCTGAATGTTGTGTGGCAGTAATGGGGAAATTTATTTATGTATTTATTTGTATCCCGATACAAATAATATACAAATAATTCAAGGCAGTGAACATATCCAATACATCTTCCTCCTATTTCCCCCATAACAAGCCTGTGAGATACTCTGGGCTGAGAGATAGTGACTGGCCTAAAGTCACCCAGCTGGTTTTCATGACTAAGAACCTAAGGTCTCTTGGTTTCTAGCCTGGTGCTTTAACCTCTAGGTCAGGGATGTCAAACTCGATTTCATCAAGGGCTGCATTAGGGTTGTGTTTGACCTCAGAGGGCCGGAGGGGAATGGTAATGATGGGCGTGGCCAGCTCTACATTACTCATGTTGGGGGCACCTGTGGTGGCCAAGTGCTAAGGCGGGGCATTCCTGAGACCTTTCCTCACTCATTACAATCTTCCTTCCTTCCTTCCTTCCTTCCTTCCTTCCTTCCTTCCTTCCTTCCTTCCTTCCTTCCTCCCTTCCTCCCTTCCTCCCTCCCTCCCTCCCCTTTTTCCTTCCCCTGATTCCTTCTTTTTCCTTCCTTGCTCTCTTCCAATCTTTCCTTCTTTTTCTTTGTCTTTGTCTTTCCCTTTCTCCTTTCCGGTCCCTTTGTGCATGCTCAAATGTAAAAGGGGAAACATTCTGACACCCTATTTTCGGCTGAAAATGGGATGAAGGGTGTGTGTGTGCATGCTGCCCCTCTGACCTTCATCTTTACTGACAAAGGCACCGTGAACTTTTGCTGTTTCTAGGCTGGCCCCACTGGCCAGATCTAAGCAACATGTGGGCTGGATTCGGCTTGCGGGCCTTGAGTTTGACATCCCTGCTCTAGATCAAACTGGCTCTCTCCATGCTATCCATAACAAAAGTGTAATGAATGATGTTAGTGCAGCAGGACATTATCTGTATCTGAATATGTGTAACTAATTACAGATATATTAGATAAGGTGCAGCTTTCTACTATTCCAGTTTTATATATTTTTATAGTCAGCAGGGTAATATAAGTCCTGCCAAACTTGTTTAATATGTATACTCTTTCTGACGATAAAAGAGATGATGTTCTATTAAACATGTTGCTGAATATGCATGCAGAATTTTAGGTCCTATCATTTTAATCGAAATTTATTTGTAAATTATGTTTGGATCTGTCAGCCTTATGCAATGGACCAAACCAGGAAACCAATCCCATGGAGAGACTAGAACTTTTTAACTGCATTAAGATAGGCTATAGTAACAGAATCTTTCCAACCTGTCTAGAGGGGCAAGCCAGAACCTCTTAATACCACTTCCTTTTCCAGGATTTTGGGAATACGTGTGCCCTTGTTTCTGTATTGGTTTATGAATATTTTTTTCAAGGCCATCTCCATGGCTCCATACAGCATCCAAAGAATACATTGAAGTTTGGCTCTTTGGTAGAAAGCTATATTTAATAAGTAGCATTTCAGGCAAAAATAAAATTATATACATATTGTAGGAAGCATTGCATGATCATTCAGAAGCACAGCAAGGCAGCTACATTCTTTAATAATTATGTTAAAAACAGTTATCAATATGTGTATATAATATTTGTTTCTTTATGTGCTCTCTTGACCATTGGTTCACAAGGATTTAATTTTGTATATGGTTTACAAAAGAGAACTCAAGAGAGGAATACTTTTATTTGGGTGTGTAGAAGATTTTTAGGTATAAGACTGTATATATTCTAAAGATGCTTTTGTTGGTATCTTGTACAGGTATAAAACTGTTTTATAACGTGGAAGGCCTTACACATAATGGAAGGACAGAATGTACTGACATTCTGAAAAGGGGATACTTATTGGGAGTTTTACCAGGTGGAACCCGAGAAGCACTGTTTAGCGATGAGAACTATGACTTTTTATGGGGTAGCCGGACAGGCTTTGCTCATGTGGCTAGAGATGCAAAAGTGGTAAGTAGCTTTCTGCTATGCATCTAAAACATAATGACGGTTGCAATGGACACTGGATTAAATAGAAATCTATTTTAGCAGTCATTATTTCATGATTTCATATTCCAGCCATTGATCTAAGTTTTCTGCAAAACCACCTGCCCAAACAAAACAAAACCTGTGGATAACTTGGATGAATTGTGGGGTAAAAAATTTTGCGTTCTGGATAGTTGTGATTCTGGGCAACTTATACTTTAAAACAAACATAAAAATGGACAAACATAGATCTCCAAAAGAGAATAGTAACTAAATGAAACAACAAAAACAACTTATAGGGGGTCAGCAGGCATACTATTCCAAGGAAAACAGTCAAGTTTTTGGAGTTGTATGAAACATCATTATAGTTGAGAGCCATATAGATCTCTTTAGAGGTTGTCTTCCAGAAGGCAAATGCCACAACAGAGAAGGCATGATATCTAGGTCCTGAGAAATAACATTGTTTAATTGAAGGAACCCGGAGGATGCCCAGGTACTCTGCTGATCTTACTCGATGGGCAGAAATGATGGAAGATAGTTCGGATAGTATGCCAGGAGGGCTTTAAACAAGCACCTTGAATTGCACCCCAAAGCCCACCCATCAGCAACCATTGAAGTTTGTGGGTAGCCCATTGGAATGCATTCCAGTAATAGCTTCTGAGTAGTCTTCAAAGGTACTTCATAATCAAAGGTGATGAGAACAAAAATGACCAACTAAAGAGTGATCTATGAGTAGGATGATAATCTAATCACCAGGGCAGATCTATTAAATGTCTTTGCTTTCAAGAGAAAGTTTTTCTCAGTCTCAAACCCAGGCTTCAGTTGGCAGGTTTTCAAAGCCCTAGGCTGTCAGCGGCTGCTGGTGAATGCTAAATTAGTCTGTAACAATGCTATTTTGATTTATGACTTAATTGTTGAAGAAAAGGCTGATTTGACATGCATCATTGAGACTTGGCTGGGGGAAGAGGGTTCGGTTCCTCTTTCTGACATCTGCCTGGCTGGTTTCCACATTTAGCCAAAATCCCAAGGATTTTGAGGTAGAATGGCAGGATTGTCTGGGATCCTTGGCAAGCGTTCAGGATCTTGTTTCACAAATTGTTGGATGCTATTTCTTAAGCTGGGCACCAGGACAGGTCTATTAGCCTGTTGATGTTATTTCACTCTCTTTCCTATGTAGCAGCATCCCTATCTGACTTTCATGGCTGGGCTGGCAGTGGAATTTCCTAGATTTATGGTGCTGGGAGATTTCAATCCACCATCCCTAGGTGCAGGTCAGAGGTATTGGGAATTTATGGCCATCATGGAGTTATGGACCTGACACAAGTCATCGAGGGCTCAATTCATAGTATTAATAATTGGGGGAAGTTTTGATTTCTCCCTGCCATAAACAGACCATTCACTGGTGATCTTCAATTTTTCAGATGCTACCTCCCTCTGCAGGGAGACTAAGCCTATTGGATCAACCCACACCAGGAGAGTAATGAAACTAATTCGGCTCCAGAGGGAACTTGGGCTTTTTCCAGAAACACTAATGTTCAGTCCAATTAAAACCTTGGTGGCTGCTTTGAATAACAAAGTGGCAGCATCCTTAAATCAGATTGTGCCTGAGCAGTTTCTTTGCACCCAGAGTTCCTGAAATTTCCCATGGTACATGATGGAATAAAAAAAAACTTAAGTGGACTAAGAGATACTTAGAATGTCACTGGTGATGACAATCAAACACAAGCTAGAGCCACTATTAAGGACTACCTCATGGCAATAAGGGTAGGGAAACGTAAGTACTTCTCTGCCATTATTGTGTCCGCTCATGGATGCTAAAGGCTCTATTCTCGGTGACTTGGTCCCTCCTTGGAGAGAAAAATGCCAAAGTCTACCTATAGGGTTACTATGAAGAATATACTACACATGCAGTGCAAATCAGTTGCATTCACTCTACGCTGGACTCCAACTTTAGAGCAAAGTCTACAGAGGCGATGGGGACCACATCTTACAAGGTAATCTGTGAAGACTTCGAGCCTGTTGAACTCGAAGAGGTGGGCAGGGCTCTCAGGTACTAATTTGATCACTTGTATGTTAGATCCATGTCCCTTCTGACTAAAGCCTTGCAGTGTTGAGTGGGCTTGGGTTAACTTTTCCTTGAGAGAGGAAGGGTGTTGCCAGCTTTTAAAGAGGTAGTGGCGTACCCCTTCCTCAAAGGACCACTGCCTGACCAAGTAGCCTGGATAGTTTCTATACAGTCTCTAACCTGGACAGAGTGGTTGCATGGCAACTTCAGAGAACTCTGGAAGAAGCAAATTACTAGACCACTTTCAGTAGGGATTCAGTCCAGGAATTTGGACCTGAGATGGTGTTGATTATGTTCATAGATGACCACTTGTGGGAGCGGATGGAGGTAATGCATCCATCCTGGCTTTTCTTGACTTCAGTGGCACTTGATACCATCAATCATGGTATAATTGTGTGCTGGCTTCAGGAATTGGTGGTAGGTGGCATTGTATTGTACTGGTTCTCCTTCCAAGGCCAGTTGATAGAAGGAGAAAAATCTAGACCATATGTCAGGGTTTAATCTCTCTTTCTTTCTATTCAATATTTTCATGAGGCCACTGGGTGAGGTGATCCATTGGTTTGTGGTGAGATATCATCAGTATGCACATGACACCCAGCTTTATATCTCTGCCCAGGCCCGTTGAGTGATGCTCTGGACACCCTATCCCAATGTCAGAAGACTTGGGGATTGGATGGTAAAACGAGCTTTGACCCAACCTTAGCAAAATGGAGTGGCTGTGGGTATTTGGACTCCCCAGAGACATGGTTCTTCCATCTTTTCTGGATGGGGTTGCCCTGCCCCAAACTGACTTAGTACACAATCTGGAGCCCTCCTAGACTCACTGCTCCTGCTCAAAGAGCAGATGACAGCAGTGGGTAGGAGGGCCTTTTGCACACTTCTGATTGCACCTATACCTGGACCAGTAGGCCTTGCTCACAGTAACTCACGCACCCATATAACCTCCAGGTTAGACTAGACTCTACATGGGGTTTTCCTTGAAGGCCATTCAGAAACTCCAACTGGTGGTTGTTCAAGTAGTAAATGATGCCAGATATATGGCACATGTAATACCACTCTGGTTTGAGCTGTGCTGGTTATTGGTGTCTTTCTGGGTATAATTCTGGGTGCTTGTGGTTACCTGTAAAGCCTACATGGCTTGAGACTGGGCTACCTGAGGATTGTCTTTTTTCAAGAGTCTCTACCTTTCCAACTAGGTCAAGGAGAATGAGCATGCTGAAGATCCCATGAGCCAAAGAATGGCCCCTGCCTATATGGAATATCCTCCCTTCAGAGATCAGAATGGCCTTTACCTTGTTAGCCTTTCATAAGGCCTTAAAAACCTGGCTGTGTTCCTGAACTTAAGGTGTTGAATGTGCCAAGGGCCCAGTTTCCTGGCTATATTGCTAACCAGGTTAAATACATTGCTCTTATGTATCTTAAACTGGATGTTTTTATTGTTTTAAAATGTTGTTTAAAATTTTAATATATGTAATATAAAATGTGTAATATATTTTATGAATTGTAAGCCACCAGAATCATTGACTGAAAGGGACAGCCATAAAAATTGAATTAATAAAATATGTAAATAAAAAAAATCCAAAAGGCAAAAAACAATCCTCGGCCATAGAAAAAAATGGAAAAATAGTCACATAAATGGACACCAAAAGACAACTTCTCTGGTAAATAAATTTGTTAGGTAAAAAACATACTTCATATACACTACTGTTCAATAGTCATAATTTAATGAAACAAAAGAACCTTTATATTTCATTGATTTTTATGGGATGGTAATTCTTTCCCATTGAAAATCCTTGAGATTTACAAAAAAAAAAAAAGACTTTAGGAAAAAAAAATCATGTCTTATAATAACTGAAATATTATTTTTTTCCCCAGAGTTGTAGTGTTAAAGTGCATGGTAATTCTGATCCATACATGTATTACCACATGAATTGAATCTTTATCTCATTTCTTTATTTAAGAAAATTTATATTTAAGAAAATTTATATTGTAAATTTTCATCTTGAAAAGTCCATATAAAATAGCTACACCATTATTTTAAAAACTTCTTTCATTTTTATAGCCATGACCTAGTTTAAAGAAAAGGAATGGCTAAGTTTAAATTATGCTGAAATGCAGTTCATTCTTGCATTAATAATCCTAAAATCCTTAGTGAAAAGATTAGCAGTTTTCATTTCCACCTCAACAAAAAGTAGGATATACTTATCTTTATAAAGTTGTTAGCTGCAATTCTGATTATTGAAAAGACAACATCAAAGCTCAAATTATGAATTGGCTTATTTCAATAAACTGTATTGATGAATTGCCCCATTTCAGATTTAGATTGATGCTAAACTAGACAATTCAAGTGAAAGCTTAGAACTGCTACATTATGAATCTGCAGAAATGAAGGTGGAAAGAGCCTATTCATTTCCATTGAATATTGTAGTTGAATTAATTCCTCAATTTCAGGTGTTTTTTTTTCATAAATTAGATATTATGTGTTTTATTAGAAAGTTTTAAAAATGAGGTATCTTAAGGTATAATTTCCTTTGTGAATGGAGTTAATATTTATTGTATTAATTGTTTAATGTATGATGCTAATGCATGATCTTTAAATTGTAGAGGCTGAAATGCTGCCCTAATTCTGGCTACTTTTCTCCTACCTTTCTCAGCCTGTCATTCCTATATTTACAAAAAATCTACGAGAAGGATACAGAACACTTGGGAAAATATGTAAGAAAAATTCAACTTGCATCTATTCATTGTGCTGAAGCATATTTTATGGAAGAAAACCATATTGATTTCAACTGGATTTCTATCTAATTGTGTTTAGACTGTAGATCTTGGATTAAAAATATTCTAAGTTTTCTGCTTTCATATATCCATCTATTTCTCCATCTCTTTCATTCTTGGCTTTGGACTTCAATCAAATTGACTTATCCTATTATTTTATGTTCTTACGTCTTTGCTTCTCTATTTTTTATTTGTGATTCTTCTTGTTGTGTTTTCTTTAAATTTCTTCAGGTGTACGATAGTTGTGTGATAGATGCAGCTTTAGCTACAACTTAGTTGCATTTTTGTGAATTGATACTGATGGTAATTGACAAGACATAATGGCTAATTCTATATAGAATTAGGACCTTGACATTTTCTCTGTATAATAACTGAGGCATGCATTTCTATACAATTAAGATGCAACTGCATGGACTCCATTTCTTTCCAATCAGGGCACTTTGAATACTGTTCTTCCCACCCCATGTTGTTGTTGTTGTTGGAACATGACCATATTTTTGATTTTGCACACAGGGCCATTCAAATGGTTGTATGAACGTACTCGATGGCCAATTGTTCCTATATATGGTGGATTTCCTGTGAAATTTTGCACATACATAGGAGATCCCATTCCTTATGATCCAAATATATCAGCTGAAGAATTAGCTGAAAAGGTAATTTAAATGAACTGCAGAAACGTCAATTACAACACTTGTCATTACTGATATTATTATTTGTGAGTCTTTATACAGTATGTCCATGATAAAGAAAGTTTGTTACAGCAGGCACTCAAACCTCTGAAAAGAAACTTGTTAATCTTTCTGTTCAAAATATCATAGTATACAATACTTTATACTTACTAATGTTTACATTTAATATTTACCTTTGGATTATATTCATTGCTTGTGAAATTACATCTTTTAAAAAATAAAGGCAAATATAATTAAAGTATAAATCCAGTTACAAATGTGATATTGTTCACTTCAGGACTTCATTGTTCATAGCATTTAAAAAGTATAATATAAATGTAGCTTACATATTTTCCAGAGAAAGAAAATAAGATAATATAATTTTTTCTCTTGTTTGCTCTTTTACAGACCAAAAGTGCAATAAAAGATCTCCGAGATAAATACCAAGAAATACCGGGTAGCATACAAAGAGCCCTATTGGAAAGATTTGAGAAACACCTAGAGAAATGATGCCTTTCTGCTTGAGAATATAGACTCCATTTGCCCCCACCAAGAAATATATTGTGCTAGTGATTTGAGTTTTTTTTTTTTTAAGAAAAAAAAAGTTCACTTCAGTCACTAAATTTTAATATATGTGTATTAATTATGCAAGTGGAATATCTGTTGCTTGTTTGCAATTTTAGATGTTAGATTTGTTGTGTATATTTTGCATATAGAAAAGAGATATAGGCTTGGTGACCTGAACTTCTTCACATAAATATCTTTAGTGAAGACTAACGTTTTTGATGTATTTGCAATCATTTAATAAATATTGTTCTACTTAAAATTGAAAAAGAAAATATGCTCAAACTTCTTATCTTAGATTCAGTGGTGCTCAACTTCTTTTTATAGCACAGTAATGTGCAAATTCATACAAGTTCTAATTCAATATTCATATATAAGATTCTATTCAGATGTTACTCAGATTTTAACCTAATTCAGAATTTAATTGGATCACAGATTCAACTATAGGCTATAATGAAGAAATATTAAAACTCCTGCAGCTACTTCATATTTAATGATTAGTTAATTAGGCAGGAGAAAGAGAAAGACTTAGCAGAATAGAAGGCAGGTGGCATCTGCTGCCCACTTGCTGTCTTCTTGTGGGCCAAAAAGAAACAGACAGAAGCTCAGATTTGGCCTGGAAGCCATAGTTTACTGACCACTGCTATTAACATGGTATTTAAATCAGAACAAAATAAAAAAATACAAGCTGTCAAGCACCCAAATTTTGCTCATGTGACCATGGAAGTGTTACAATTACATTAATTTCAGGGTCTGAGCCTAAATTGCAATTGCTCAGTGCCATTGTAACTTCAAACAGCTGCTGAATGAGTCATCTAAATTTGAGGACTACTTTTTCAAACAATAAAATTGCGGTTAACCACATACTCTAAATGAGCTGTCCTTGAAGAGATTCTGTAGCTTCAGTATGTGCAAAATGCACTAGCACAACATTCAGATGTATTCCTCCTGAATTATACCACCTCCACACGTTATACCTCTGCTCTGTGAATTGCCATGGTTACCAGTTTGCTTTCAGGTTCAATTGAAGATGCTAATAACAACCTATCAATGTCTTTATGTCATGGCTCTGGATAATTTGAGGGCCTGCAATATCCCTAGTTACAGCTACTCATCCTATCAGATCTGGTAGAAAGGATGTATTATGGATCCTTTTAGACAGGCCTTTTCTCTCATAGCCCATGTCCTTTGGGACATCATTCTCCTCAGACCGGTACTACTTGCTTTTGAAAAGGTTTAAAAGCAAGAGATCCTAAATCTTTTGCCATCCCAGCTCTTAACCCTAACCCTAACCCTTAATGTACACATCTCCTTTAAATATCAAAACAGTAAAATGGACACAAAAGAACAATGAAAACAATACAAAACTTTGGGAATAATGGATTTATTATGACCATGTTACTAAAATTTCTTCAATTTTCCTCCTGTCTTTGTCTATCTCCTTTGTCTTGTCTCCTCCTCATCTCACAGTTTAGGAAATACTGCACTTAAGACATGGTTGCATCAACAGGTCTGGGGATCTGGTCATGGTTTAGACCAGTGGTTCTCAAACTTTTTCAGTCCATCTCCCTCTTGGTGCTACAAACTCATCCTCGGTGCCCCCCACCCAGGGGTGGGATTCAAATTTCTTTGGGCATGGCCTAATTTGAGGGTGTGGCTTGTTCACGTGACTGGCTGGTATGGCTTGCTGGTCACATGATGGGGTAGGTGTGATTTGGTCATGTGACTGGGTGGGCGTGGCCAGGTGACACCACCCCCTTGGTATTACAAACTTATCCTCGGTGCCCCCTACCCAGGGGTGGGATTCAAATTTCTGTGGGCGTGTTCTAATTTGAAAGTGTGGCTTGCTGGTCACGTGACTGGATGGGCGTGGCTTGCTGGTCACATGACCGGGTACGTGTAGTTTGGTGGTCATGTGACTGGGTGGTCATGGCCAGGTGACTGGCAAACCAAATACAAGTGGTCCTCACTTAATGGCTGGTTGTTTAGCAAGTGTTCTAATTTATGACTGGCCTCCCCAGAGATACTTGGAGTTTTGACAGCCATGCACACGCATATACACACACTCCCTTCTAACCCTGCTGGAGCAGGTCATTGCACTAGAATCGGCAAAGCATCTTTGATTAGATTCTAGCAGTGATTAAAATCTAATCAGAGATGCTTTGCCAATTCTTGTTGATTTGTTTTATTTGTATCTTATTATTTTATGTTGCTGAATTGCATTGACGTGTGTCCCTTCTTGTGTGTAACCCAGAAGCTTTTGTGATTCTTTGCAGCAAAAACTACCGACCTCTGGCTTTGGTCTACCTTTCAAACATGCCGACACTGCCGCGTTCTAGGTGCCGGCCCCACAGGTCCACCCCATTGAGCCCACTGCATTGGAGGGACCTGCCCAAGCAGGTCAAGTCAATGGGGTGAGCCTGAGAGAGGGAAAAGAGAGAAAGAAAAGAGAGAGAGAGAGAAGGAAGAAAAGAAAGAGAAAAGAGAAGGAAAGAAAGGGACAAAGAAAGAGCGGGAATGGAAGGAAGGGACAGAAAGAAAAAGAAATAAAGAAGGAGGGAGGGAGGAGAAAGATAATGAGATGTCTATTCTAGTCCAATCACCTGCTCCAGCAGGGTTAAAAGGGAGTGTGTGTGTGTGTGTTCTTGTAATTTACCAGTACATCATGGTTTTGCCTTCTTCAGAATTGGCACTATAATACATTGGGGAAAAGTAATTTTTAGGGTGGAGATCTGGTCCAATGGATCCGGTTTAAAGCGTCAACAAAATGTGTGAACTTCCTGATTGTCTTGACCACAAAACCTTTAATAGAAGCCAAAGAGGTTTTAATGTGCTGGCAAAGATGTTTCAATGTGAAAAAGGCCCTCAGTCTAAACTAGGCCTCATTTCAATCAGATGCATCAGGTCTCTCTCTCTCCCTCTCCCTCTCCCTCCCTCCCTCCCTCCCAGACTGGCTTTGTTCTACTTTCCCAATGTGCCTGCGGGGCTGGTACTTCGAACATGGGTAGATGGATGGATGGATAGAGAGACAGACAGACAGACAGACAGAGACAGGTAGGTAAACAGATTGGTAGATAGATACCGTGTTTCTTCCTGGGTCTTATTCTTTTTTGAGCCCCCCCCCCCCCAAAATGGCTAGGCTGTCTTTTTGGGGGTGACTTATTTCCCCCCCCTTGCATCTTTGGGTGGGCGGGCAGTGACAAATTGGATGTTGACCTCGGCGTTGGTGAGGCACTTCGTATCAGGGTCAACGCAGGTAGCACCATATCTGGGTGTGCAACAGAAGTATTTCCTAACGACAAGCCCCCCCCATCATCCCCCCCCCCATTTCGCATGTTTTAATATAGGCCTTAATTTGGGGGGAGGGACTTAATTTCATTTCATGCCTATAAAACATGCTGGGATTTCCTATTGGGGGAGGCTGTATTGTTGGAGAAACAGGGTAGGTAGATAGGCAGGCAGGCAGGCAGACCGTTTGGATAAATGTATGGATAAGTAGGTAGGTAAGTAGATTTGTAGATAAGTAGGTAGGTAGGTAGATCTATATTGATAGATAGGTAGATAGGTAGACAGAAAGACAGGTAGGCAGGCAGGTAGGTAGGTAGGCAGGAAGGCAGGCAGGCAGACAGACATTTTGGATGGATGGATGAATGGATGGATGGATGGATGGATAGATTAGATAGATAGATAGATAGATAGATAGATAGATAGATAGATAGATAGATAGATAGATAGATAGATAGATCTATATTGGTAGATAGATAAGTAGGTAGGTAGGTAGACAGAAAGGCAGGCAGACAGACAGGCAGACCTTTTGTATGTATGTATGTATGTATGGATGGATGGATGGATGGATGGATGGATGGAGAGACAGAAAGAAAGAATGCGACAGCAGTGGCACTTTGAGAAAGTAGGGCAAAGCCAGAATGGGAATTGAAGTCCACACAAGTTGCCAAGGTTGAGAAACACGGGCTGAATATATCAACCCAGCCATTCTGGTTTAGAGTTTAGCATGCTGTTTGATTCCGGCTTAGTCAATGAATAAACCATGGTTAAGATCTTCCTGCCCCTCCCTGCAGCTGCCCCTCTGCCCCTTCTCCAGCCCCTTTGGCATCCAATTTTGCAATGCCAACCTTCCTGGGGCAGCGATGCAGCTGAGCTCACCCTCTTTGCTTCAACCCAAGGTCCACTTCCATCAGGGCAAGCAAGGGGAGGTACTCTGTACACGCTCAGAGACTCCCAACTTCAGTGAAGCGTTCCACCCATCTTTATGCTCCGCCCAGGAAGAGGAAGGCATACGGAAGCAGTCCAGACCAGAGGAGGTGGAGGGGACGATCGCTTGGAAACTAAGCAAGCAAGCAAGCAAGCAAGCACAGTGCTCAGTCAGAAGAAATGGGCTGCAGAGGGAGGCTAGGTTCTATGTCCAGGACGGCCACGTAGAGCCAAATGAACCAAGCAACGTGCCTTAGAGAGCCGCAGCTGCACCCACCCGCATCCTGCGTGCAAGCCCAGCTGCCTGGAGAGGCGGAGGCTGGGCAGGTGCTGCACACTCCCCTGTTCTCCAGGGAAGGGGGCCCTAACGCTGGACTACCCAACCCTTCCACTGCGTACCTTGGGGGGTTTTTGCTTTCGGGCCTTCTGGCTCGCCTCTGCCACTTCCACTGGAGAGGGCAGCCTGCAAGCTAAGAGGTCCTCTTTCCACCACCTCCCACCTCTCCCCACCAGGCTTGGCAAGACTCACCGCATGCGGGTTCCGCATTCAAGGCACCGGCTAAGGAGTGATGAAACAGTCAATGGGCTGAGTGGCCGGCAGTCAGTGAGCCTGCAGGACCGGCACCTCGAACGCCCCCCTGCCACATCTTAGCGACCCCCTGCCAGCTCCCTTGCTTCTTACCACCCCCCAAGGCATCCCACCAACCCCCAGGGGGCAGTACCGCCCACTTTGGGAACCACTGGTTTAGACTAAAACCTGCCAAATGGCTATACTGATTGATCCATGACTTGCACTTGCCTAATTTTTGTTTCTTGATTTTAAGATGGATATTTTAATTGCATTTTCAATGTAGAGCAGGGATGCCAAACTCATGTCATAATGGTGTTGTTACATGACATATAATCACATGACATATCACAACTTCCCCCCTTGCTAAACTGGGTGTGGGCGTGGCCAGGGTGTGACACATACGATCCACAGGCCATGAGTTTAACAGCCCTGATGTAGAGGGACAATTGTTTTTTTTTTTACTAATTTCACTATTTTATTTATGATTTGTGTTATTTGGTTGTTTTCAGTTATGTGACCCTATTTTATTTCTTTCTCTAACCTTAAGATTAATTTGTATCATCGTTTCCATTATTTTTAATGCCCAAATATTTTCTGAAATTTTAATGGTTTGTATGAAACGTGTCTTTGTGATTTTTTTATGATGATTTAGTTGGTCTGAGTGCAAGATGTAAATCATCCTGCAATTCTGGTTTTAGGTTAGCTATAAACTGTATGTATGTATGTATGTATGTATGTATGTATGTATGTATGTATGTATGTACCATATGTATATATGATAAAATATATGCTGAAGGAAAGTAATTCAGCTATTGTTTTAACAGTCACATATGCAGTCCTGTTTTGTTAAATTCTGTCAAATGCCCCAATACTAAATATGCTCATAGACTCTTTCACAAATATACTGATGATAGCTTGGACCCTAGCAGACTTAGGATACTATAATTTCACACTGATTCAGGACATTGTTTTAACTCAGCTTTTCTCACTTTGCTTCTCATTGGATACGCTGTGTTTCAAATGTTAGGAATTCTACTCAATATGACAAGTTATCACTGCTGCCCAATACACTGAGCGCACCAAGCTGAATTAGGCTATTCTAACTTGATGGATCATAAAAGTTGAAAGTAAGTTAAAAGATTAGCTGATCAATGCAAGATTTATTTAGAAGAGTATTTCTTAATCTTTTCTCTCTCCCAGAAATGCTTTACACTTTAAAATTTATGGAGGACCTCAAAATTTATGGAGGACCTTATATGAGTTATATTTATTATTCTCTTTCTTTCCCTATCTCAACAAACCAAGGACTTGGGGGGGAATAAAAGGGGTCCTAACTATTTACTGTTATGCATTTTTATTTCTTTTTTTGTTCATTGCTAGATCAGGATATATTGCAACACAGATATCTCTGTATTTCCATGTCATGTAGAGGGCTCCTATTCACACTAGTACTAACTTGTAATGTGGTTAATCTGTTTTCAGAAACGGTAATAACCATACGAATCCACTAGGGCTCAGTATTGTATATGAGTCATACAATTGTGTCCTAGCCAACAAATTATAATTAATTTTGTCTGAAGATGATGTATGAATATGAGCAACAATGCTTATATAACAATGGATGTTAAATATGTTTCTGTAAATTATATCTTACCATATAGTTTATGGGAGAGACACTCTCCATCTGTCTTCTCTGCAGAGACCAGTCCAGGATGGTTGAAGGTCTGGCATAGCTCTCATGTTTGTCAGAGCAAACAAGCCCCATAACCACATCATATTTGTGCCTCACTGGGAGAATATTCTAATTTACCCAAAAAAGTGAAATCACATTCTTCAGCTTGTGTTGACCTTCATGACATCAAGTTCTTCCCAAGGACCTAGGGAATCATAATTTATCAGTATAATAACTCAAAATAAAATATCCTTTTTTTTTTACTGTTTTTGACCCAATTTTGCAATAAAATGATTATAGTAAAAACAGAAATAGTTTGACACAATTATTTGTTATTTGGAAGTTACAACTGGTACAGAGTGTAGCAGCATGGGTTGTTTCAGGATAGCCCCTGTAACACCACTGCCCCATGAGCTGCATTGGTTATCAGTCTTCTTCCAGGTACAATTCAAGATATTGGTAACCACCTTTAAAGCCCTTCATGGAATGGGTCCAGATTACTTCAGGGGCTTACTACTGGGGTTGGCCTACACCACTTGTGTCGGCAGGAGGCTTGATCATTCTGACTAGTGGGGTCCAGGTGGAGGGCCTTCTCTGCTGTTGCTCCTCTGAAACATCTTGCCCCATCATGTGAGGTTGGCCCCAATCCTCCTATCTTTTAGTAAGAGCCTTACAGATGTGGCTTTTCCTATCAGCTTGGGGCCCGAGTGAGAAACAGCACAACGGTGATGCTTGATGGTATAATAACATATTGCACTTAACCCCCCACTTCAACTCCACCCTCCCCATTTGTCTTTGGTTTTAATGTTTGTTTTTAACTTTTTATGTTTTAGCTTACAAAGTTACCTTATGGTAAATGGACAGCCAATAAATTATACATAAATAAATAAATGAAAATTGAAGGAGAGAAAAACAGTAGGGCAATAAAGCAATATATCGAATTAAAAGATTTGCACAGTTTTATAATATGGTGAAGATATTTGTCCACCTGATATATGAATGTAAGGTTAGCATTCCTTAAAAAGAAACAATAAAATAGACATAAAATTTATCTGTATGGGTCTCATATTTTAAGATGTTGGAGGTGATCAGACCACACCTTGGGGTGTCATCAGGGTTGGGTTTCAAAATTTTTAGCAACTGGTTCTTTGCCCGGTTGCTGGGTGGTGGTCATGGCCTACTGGGCCTCCTGCACCACAGCAGGGGGACATTTTTTTGCCCTGCTTGGGCTCCAGAGACTTTCCTTGAGCCTCCAGGAGGGTGAAAATGGGCTTCCTGAGCTCCAGAGGCCCTCTGGAGGCCCAGCTTCTGGAACTTCCAGGTGGCCCATTTTTTGCCCTCTCCGAGCCTTCATGTGGGTCCTGCACTTACCTGGCATCCGAAACGGGCTGCGTGGAGATTCCTGGGAGGGGAGGGGTGAAGTGGAAGGGGCCAGCCAGGGCTGGGATTTCTAGTTCGCTAGTTTGCTAGTTCGCTAGTTTGCCGAACTGATCATTTAAAATGATAAAATTAACTACTAGTTTGCCCAAACTGGGGCAAACTGGTAACAGCCCAACTCTGGGTGTCATAGAAAGGATCCCTTATGAGAACATAAATGAGAATTTCTATTTCCCTGTATCCACAAGGGCAAAATCTTTGCAGATAAGGAGTTCCATTAAATTTTTTTAGAGCTGATGGGAGGCCACATAATGGACTCTGGAAAATGCCCATCTGTATTTGCTTTGGTAAAGTACCCTGCAGTAGAAGGTCTCTGATCGTCTTACATTTGGCGATAGAGTTCAGGGGCACTGGATATTTCATTTTGATTATCAATATCCCTGATTTTCTCTTTTACTATTAATTTGGACTTCTCTAGGGTCAATTGGCCTAAATATTCATGAAATAGGCCAAGATTGCAAAGTTCTGCTGCAGAGACAGCAATTCCAATGAAATTGATCATTCTATGGCAATAGCAGAGCCATCAGGCCTGTAAAATCATGGATGGTTTTAAATCCTGAAATTAGAATCCTAGTCCAGGCCTGAGCCTAAATATTTGGCATAAGATTTTTTTTTTATGTGGTACTCTGTGTGCTGATAACCATGGGACTACAATAGGCAACTAAGGCCATTATTGTTCAGCTTTGATTTTCAGATCTTGATACTTTGGGATCTTCTCCAATTATTCATTTCTTCTTCCTCCTCCTCCTGATCCTCCTCCTTCCACTAATTCTAATAATCCTAATTCTTATTACTGTATGTAGTTAATCTACAGTTAAATTCAGAGTCTAAGACTATAGAAACTTAATAATTCAAGTCCTAACCAAGAATTATTAAGGTAACATCTAACAATATAGTTAGGTAACATCATCAGTGCTAGATGTTTGCTCTCATTTAATGTACTAATGGTTTGCCCTGTTAGCATTGGTGGGAGTGAATTTGGTGGTTTCTTGATTAGGCTGTTGCTTACTTTAGCTTGTTCGTCTGAGTTAGTAGCTCCTTGATTGGGACACTGTTTAATCTTTTATTGTTGGTCTAGCGTTAATCTTGATGTTAATTTCTGCTCATCTGGATTTTAGTTGCTGGTGGGAAGGTGTTTTGGTCTTTTTGTTTCCTTTTTGATGTTTTGATTGTCTCTTGAATAGTATGTAGATGTTGCTTATCTTTGTGTACCTGCTTATGCCAATCTATCTGAGTGCCAAGCTTCTAGGCATTCTTTAGCCTTTTTTGGACATGTTTAAGATTCCCACAGTTGAAACTATGTTAGTGTATCCATATGTTGTATCTGTCCTTTATGCTGACAGGGCAAGCCACTAGTACATCCACAAGAAATCAGTCAATCTCAGAGAGCACCAAGGACCCCAAAGTTACTATATCTAAGTCATACTTTTCTTACAAGAATAAAAACTCAGGGCTCACAACATGTGAGTACAAGGGTTTAAGATAAAATTTCAGGAAAGAAAAGGAATCCAGCCTAAACTTAAAGTCCAATCCCTTACAAAGTCTATTACATTCTACTTTCTAACATTTACAAATACAACTCCATCCTTCTATGTGAATGGAGAAAATGCTCTCATTTCTATGAACAAAAATCTGTTATGTCTGAGACTAGGACAGGAGCTCTTATGCTTATAACAAAAATCCATTATCCCAAGAAGAAATTGAGAGAATTCAGGACAAATGATCTTCTACAGCTGCAACCAGTTTTTCTTGCTTGGATTGTTGGTTTGCTTCCCTCCCTCCTAAAGTTGGCTCTCAGCCATTGAGCTGAGCTTGATTGCTGGTGAATACATAGTTATCATAAGTGCAATTACAAGTATCACCACTCCCATAGTCTTACTAACACCAGAAGCAAGGATAAAATTTCCACATCCACTATGAAGATTGCAAATCATAATTTCTGTTCCACTAAACCTGATCATCTAGAAACCTAAATGCCTCTTCAAAAATGAAGCAACAAAACCAATTTCATAACATTCTCTATGCAGGCCTACTTAGAAATGATTCTATTAGATTTAGTGCCCATAGTATTATCTAAGATTCCAGTTTTATTAGAATTATGTAATAAATTCAATATAAAATATACAAAATAACACAGTAGCAGATTCTTCAAATTCACCTCCCACTTCTTTTCCCTATCCTACACAACATTTTTGATACAAAACTCATTTTCCTTTTGATGGATATGATAAATCACTAAACATTTTATAGAGAAAAAGTGTGTTTCAGCAGTTATTTTGCATGTTGGAGTCCCGTATATGGTTATCATTATGAGAGTGAGCTTTCTAAAGAGAATTAAATAACAGAAGCAAACAAAACTCTTCAGCTAATGGTGAAAAAACATTTCACAGGAAATTCTAAATTTCCTTAATTGGAATGTACACCTTGGTGATACCAATAGTTCGATAACCTCCTGACATAAGTGATTGAAAAAGCAATCGCAAAATCTAAGTTATGATAAAAGTTTCAAGGCATTACTACATTTGAAATGTTTCCATCTTCATTTTAAACAGCACAACTTAAGATTCCTTTCATTTCCTATGCATATCCAGTGCCATTTGTCTTTCTTCCCCTTTTTGGTCAGAAAGGAAAAAGATGAAAAGGAGACCACTAATGAAGCACATAGAATATGGCAATAGATTCACCAATTCAGAGTTTACAGCCTTATGGCAATGGGTTAGGAATTAGGTTACAGAATGTAAGGCAGCGTTGGGCTTCAGACTTTAAATGACTGTGGCCTGAACAACAAATTTTCTGACATCACATGTAGCCTTCACCTTACAGTCACAATTGAGCCCCAAATTTATGTTGCTAAGTGAGACATTTGTTAAGTGACTTTAGCCCAATTTTATGACAATTTTTTGCCACAGTTGTTAAGTGAATCACTGCAGTAGTTAAGTTACTAAACACAGTTGTTAGGTGAATCTGGTTCCCCATTCACTTTGCTTGGCAGAAGTTCTCAAAAGGTAGTCATGTGACTCTGGGACACTCCAACCATCACAAATATGAGTCAATTGCCAACTGTTTGAATTTTGATCCTGTGACCATCCACGGGATGCTGCTGCAATGGTCCTAAGTGTGGGGGAAAAAAAGTCATATCACTCGTTTCAGTGCCGTAGTAACTTTGAATGGTCACTGAACAAACTATTGTAAGTCGAGGGTTACCTATATTCTGGTAACTGTGACCGGCATCTTCAGAGCCAAGTTGGTCTGTTCCTGTCATCTAACTCAGTCCCTGTTCAGTTGCCCATGGTTTGTTGCCCAACATTGCTTTGGTTTGTCCCATTTTTTGCTATCGATATCTTCTGGCAGACTGCCAATTTTTTTCCATACAAAAAATATTGCATTAGGACATACATTTCAAACAATCCAAACACAAGGGGATAATATAAAATTATAAAAATCACTATCAAAGTTAAGGGATATAGGATAAAGTGTGCACATCTTTCCAAAATGGAAGTTGACCAAATGGTAAATTCGGTTCCTGTTCAGTTGCCCGTGGTTTGTTGCCCAACATTACCCAACAGATGTTCAGTTGCCCGTGGTTTGTTGCCCAACATTGCCCAACAGATGTTGAATGTGAAAGCCTATACCAGCATAGGTTACATAATGTTGGAAAAGGAATATGTATATTTCAACACTGATTTCTCAGTAGTTATGTTAAGATGCGGCCTTCTTATTGCTTTATCTTTGTTCAATTGGGAAGATGTGTTCTTGTTCCACAATATTTGGAAATGATCGCTTCTATTCTCTCTGAATTTCATCACAGAGAGATTCATTATATAATACTAATGATACGTTTGAAAGATAGACATATTGTTCCTCCCAAACCCTAACCGTAGCCATCACTTACAGATTTTAGAAGCTCCCTGAAAGGGAATTAATAGAGGTTAAGCTGTAAAAAATAACCAGTCTGAGAATAATTAGCCTCAGGCTGGGAAAACCTTAATTTCTTAGGTCTTCAGACTTTCCAGTAATAGTAATTCTTCCTTAAACCAATCTGACACATCCATAGATAAAGTTTTCACAATCAAAGGTACAGCTAAGTTTATCTACACATATCTTGCCTCACATATTTTGTTAGCTTTGCAGTTAGTAAACTGCAACATATATTTTTATATTCCACAAACTCTTGGACACTGCAACTGTCATAAAGTTGAGTCAGTTGTCAAGCATCTGAATGTAAATCACATGACCAAGAGGAGGCTACAACATCATAAGTATGAAAATTGTCACAAGTCACTGTTTTTCAGTGCTGTTGTAACTTCAAATGGCTACTAAATACTGTTGTAAGTATAGGATTACCTGAAAATACTTTCAATGCATAATTTAGTAGTTAACAGGTGGGGCAGGGCATGTTGCAAGTATCTAGTCATTAATCTCCAGGTCTATGCAATAGCCAAGGATGTAGCTGAAATTACTGTTGTTCCATCAAATCCTATTTCATTTGATTTCATTCGATTGCAGAAATAGCCAGATAAGTTTTGTCCAGCCTTTTCAGAAGCATTCTAGTTCATTGTTTGTGAACATTATTTGACCATTTTAGACATTCTTATATACTGAACTTATCAAGATCATAGAACAGAAACTTTTTAATGATTCTTATGAATCACCGGTTAAAAGGCTGCTGCAAACTAATTAACTTTGATAAGCATGAACTTTGCCAAAACTGTGTGAGACTGCCAAGAATAACAGATAAGAAATATTCCACAACACAAGAGTCTTCAAATACCAACTTAAGATATTGTAATGTCCACAAGTCTGAGTTTCAAAACGTCTTTGCTTCCTACAAAGAATGTTCGCTTCACAGCTGGCTTTTATCTTCTTAAAGGAGGGGCCATTACCTTGCAGCCTTACTCCTGAATTGCCCATGCTATTGCAACTGCTTTTTCCTGAGAGCAACCCTGTGTGCACATGCACTTGGCACAGGCTCCTCAGGAACCTCTTCATTGCTGCTGCCAGCCCCCACAATCTTCGAAGGCTGCAGTCCACTCCCTATGGTCCTGGTCCCTCATCTGAGTCTTCACTCAACTCAGCCGTCCACACCTGCTGCCGGCTAACCACAACAACTATGCTTAAGTCCAATCTTAGCTGATGTAGTTGAAGGTTGTCTAAGCCTAGAATCTCAAGTCTGGTGGTGTAGGGTATTCTGTTGCAAACAGAGAAGTGTAGTACTCTTGTAAAATACTTCTGGACTCGCTCAATTGTATTAATGTCTGATATGCAGTGCATATTCCAGACAGTGGAGCTGTATTCAAATATTGGCCTAGCAAAGGTTGTGTATGCCCTAATTTGCAAATTAGTACTACCAGTGGAGAAGCTGCGTAAGATCAGATTTAGAACTCATAAAGATTTTTTTTGCGATGTTGTTGCAGTGAGCTCTGGTGCTTTGGTCAGATATGAGAACTCCAAGGTCTTTGACAGAGTGAGGGTCAACGAGGTCATATCCACCTAGCTTGTATGTGGTGTATTGATTTTTTTTACCAATGTGTAGGACGGAGCATTTGTTGGTCGAGATTTGGAGTTGCCATCTATTTGACCATTCAGACACATAATCAAGGTCACTTTCAAGTATGGTAGCATTGTCAGTGATGTTGAATAGTTTTACATCATCAGCAAAGAGGATGCAGTCACTTATAAGATGATTACAAAGGTCATTTATATAGAGTGTAAAGAGTGTGGGTCCTAGAACGCTTCCTTGGGGACACCACTGTTAACTGGTGCAGAGTTTGATAAGGCATTTCCTATTTTTACTAATTGTTGTCTGCTTGACAGGAAGGCAGTAATCCACTTATGAAGGGATCTGGAAATGCCGTAAGATTTCAATTTTAATAGTAGTTTGTCATGTACCACTGAGTCAGAGGCTTTGCAGAAGTCTATGTTAATTACATCTATTGCTTTGCCCTGGTCAAGTAATGTAGTCCATATGTTTTTGCAGTGTAGAAGTTGTAAAATGCAGGATAATTTTTTTCTGAAACCAATTTGTTTGTTGAATAATAGTTTGATTGTTTGATACTCAGTGGACGGTAATGCATTGATTAATAATTGTTTCCATAACTTCGTACATGAGATTGGTCTGTAGTTTTCAATCAGGCAGGGGTCACCTTTTTTGAAGATAGGGATGACCGTTGCTAAAGACCATAAGTTTGGTAATGAGCTGGTTCTGAATGATATCTCATATATTATGCTTAGGGATTCTGCTATGGCAGTGGAGAGATTTTTTTTAAAGAAGTATGCACATAAGCCATCAGGGC